>NC_051846.1:212714815-212955809 GCF_002237135.1 Teleopsis dalmanni | reverse complement strand
TTGTGACCGAAAGGTTTTCGGAAGTTCTCATTTAAAATTCGCGCGCTGTATATTTTTCGATATTTTAAGTTTATGTATTTTGGCAGCACTGTCCTTAATTACTATGCCAAAAATGAGCGCGATCTGTCAGACAGTTCGTTTACGGCAGCTGTTGAAACCAGTTCACCTCAGTAGTGCGTTGCGAAAAAAACAATGGAAAAAAATATTGAACAAAGAGTTTGCATCAAATTTTGTGTTTCGAACGAAATTTCGTGTGCAGAATCGTTGCGAATGCTACAAAAGGCTTATGGGGAATCAGTTTTATCGAAAACTCAAGTTTATGAGTGGTACAAAGCCTTTCAGGACGGTCGTACGACCGTCGAAGACATGCGAAAAACACGCCAAAGTCGCTCGAAAATCAAGGCAATGCTGATTGTTTTCTTCGATATTCGTGGTGTGGTGCATCATGAATTCGTCCCTGAAGGACAAACAGTCAATAAAGCCTATTATTTGACTGTTTTAAGACGTTTGCGTGAAAATATCCGCCGTAAACGGCCTCAATTGTGGAAGGATAATTCATGGATTTTTCATGACGATAATGCTCCCTCGCACCGAGCCAACATTATCAACGATTTTAAGGCCAAACATTCAATAAATACCATCGAACAGCCCCCGTATTCACCTGATCTTGCACCGTGTGACTTTTTCCTGTTTCCCAAACTCAAATTACCACTCAGAGGAACGCGTTTTGAATCCATAGAAGACGTAAAACAGAATTCGCAGAGGAAACTCAAAGCCATACCGGAAAGCGCCTATAAAAAATGTTTTGATGATTGGAAGAAACGTTGGCATTTGTGTATCGCTTCTAATGGAGCATATTTTGAAGGAGATAAAATAAATATTGATGAAGATTAAGAATTTTGCGTTTTATTTAAAATTTCCGGAACCTTTTCGGTCACAATGTAGATACTCAGATACAAAGATACACAGATACATAGATATGTAGATGCAAATACGTGTGGTTGTTTAGATACTGTATCTATTGTATAAACATTTTCAACTACAACAGTCAACAGTAACAAGAAGTGTAGCAGCAACATCAACAGCAACTACAGCAATAACAACAACAATTGCTCCTCAAGTATGTGCAAATGATACTCTAGCGTACAACGTACTTGACTTGTGTTGCTGCTGCTATTGCTGCTGTTATTGGTGTGTTGTTGTTGTTGCTGCTGTTGTAGTTGCTGTTGCTACTGCAGTAAAGTCGTTAAAAGTAAAATGAGAAAAAAAATGGATTGTATTTTGTATTTATTACACGCCAAAACGACATCACAAGAGACCACGTCGTTGGTAGTTGATTCCAGGTACAACGACAACAGGCATGGAGGTAGCAATGGAAGTGTAGTAATGGAAACAAAAACAATGCCATATAGCAATGAGGGAGCCAACAACAACAACAAAAACCAGCAACTACCAACAAGCAACATTCACCATTCAGCATCTTCATTCATTGTATCTGACTAGAAGCTGCGAGCTGTGAGCTGTGAGCTACGATATTGCATCCAAAGGTATTTCAGCATATTGGAGTAAAGTTAAAATTAAATGTAGATACGGATTCATTCATTACTGGTGTATTGTAAATGCATTTACAGCATTTAGATTCCGGCTCTTCGACTCGTACACATTTTGACTTTAGTAGAGTTCGCCGGTACTGTTATTTCCTAGTTGTTGCTGTTGTTGTTGTTGCTGTTGCTGTTGCTGTCATTCTTTGAATTCAAAAAATGTCAAATTGTAAAGGAATTTGTTTTTAGTTACATTTTAACTTTTGTTTTGAGTTCTTACAAAAATATTCTTTTAATTTCAATTTACTTTTATTTCATTTTATTTTCCATTTTATTTTATTCATTCGTCATTAAAGATTGAAATTCCTTGTCAAATCTTTAAGGATTTTTACATATAAATTACAAGTTGTTTTCATTGGAACTACATAGGATACGAGTGGTATGTCCTTCCACTGCATTGTCAGTCTGTTCGTATTTGGTTAGGAGAAGATACTGGAACATATGTTGATATATTTCAAAATTTTTTTGAAGACATTAGAAAACTTCATTTAAATGGTATTCCAATTCTTAAATAAGTTTTATATAAAAAAATGTGTTTTTATTGCAAATGAATTTGAAATGAGACACGAAAGATGAGACATACAAAAAAATGTCAAACATAGGCAACTAGCTTAAAAAAGTAGGGAAATATAAATCACATAAATCATCAACATTATTTACTTAAATACTTTAAAAGTATACACAGTTGATCATGATAAATCTTCATTACTAGAATATTCTTTAGAATAGAAATATTCTATTTCAATATTATTGTAAATACATGTAACTGATTGGGTTGTACTTAAAAGTCACAGAAAATTTCAGACCCCAATATAGCTTCAAAAAAACAGTAGTTTGATTCCACTGAATATATACAAATTAATAGGATGGCTTATCCACTTCCAATAAGGACCCATAAACTCTGCTTAACGCAACGGAATAACATCCAAACATTTTAAAACACAGCTTAAATGATGGCGACCGGATGCCACCTCATCTCATATGTTAATCATTTGCATGCAGAATCCCAAATGCTTCTCATAAAAGAACATAATCAATTGCTGTCTAAGCAATATCTCCGTACATGCCTTATAGATAGAATTCCCAATGGCAACATGTTTAACAAAGCCTTTCCCTCAAGATATTTTCGTCGATTCCTCTCTTCATATCATGGATATATCAATACATATTACAATGAAGCTAATATCAGTGAAATTGAATATTTATGCGGACTTAAAACCCTCCACAGAGATGCAGTATCCTCTTCGAACCACAACTTTACTGCAACAAAGTTCTCAAAAGGGTTCTGCCGAATCTCCCAAGTAAAACGACGTGCAGTACGAGCTGTACTGGTGTAATTGAGATTATGATATAGCTATAAGCTTAACAGTTACTTGTCATGAACAAATCTATTCTTAACGTGTGCTTTAACTGCTCTATCAACATAATGTCGCCCATTTGTTTTCCAGTACCAACGTTCATATAAATCTTAGACAAATCTATCTTTAGAATCGACAAAAGAAGTGCTCAGCTTTATCTGTCTTAATTCGGGTTGACTTCATTTGAAATCCCACCCATCCGCTAATCCAACCTTACTTTTTTATAACCCCTACCCATTCAGATTTTAACCCATGTTATTTATTTGTCATTTATTTCTTTACATGTTATCTGCTTTACAGATCCCTGTGGGCTACAACAACAACAAGATACGATGAAATGACTATAGTATCAGCTAACAGCACTAACAAAAAGATTAAAAATTTCTGTAAATATCGTCTGTATAAGTCTTTTTAATGTGAATAACCACAAGTATTTAAAAGTAAAAAGTCATTAGACCTTACTGGTACATATGACTTCCTGCAACATTTCAATCTTAATTAACTTCGTCAATTTCCCTTATCATACATAGTCAGGCCGCGGTTAGAGCTGACGAAATGTTGTCAATACTCGCGTGTTTCGTTTTCCCGTTTTGCTGTGCCTTTCTCAATTAGATTTTGGCTTGGATTTGATTTAATATTATTTTGGTTTGCTACCCCATCCCCCCCTTTCTATTGTGATTGAAGCATTTTATTAGGTTGTTGAGCCAGGCTGCTTACCTGTCATTTTCCTTATTTTAATTTCAATTCTTTCATTTCCACTCCTGACTGCCTTGCAGTTTTCGCTGCAATGCTGTGGTTGCTACTATGAAGCGCGGTGGGTCCTACTTTTACTTGGAGATTTTGCTATTCCTATTCCTGTTTTTAGTTTTTTCTTGTTGTTGTTGTTTGTTCTTCTTATGTTTTATTTATTGCGGTTTCGGTTGCAGTTATTTTTGTTGCTGTTTCTGTTGTTGTTGTTGGTGTTGTTGTTGTTGCTCTTGGATTTATATGTTGAGCTTTTATTTAGTTGCTCTTTCATGCAAATATATCACTTCATGTTAGTCTAGTTAAGTCTTTCGGCAGTGACTCGTGTTTCCACTTCAAACTCTTGCGCCAATAATATGTTACAAGCTTTATTATTTATTTTTGCTTTTTTTCATTATTTATTCTTTATTCTTTATTCTATTTTAGCTTGTTTTGTATATTTAATAATTTAAATTAACCTGCAGCTAAAATGTTATCATAGTCACAAGCAAACGTGTACTTACACGTCCAACGCTTTGCATCTTCCACATTGGTATTTCCCTTGTGGTTGGTTGGGTTGGCTTGGCTTGGCTTGGCTGGCTTGGCTGGCTTAGCTTGTTACATGGTGGCATTGGCTCCATGCCAGTATATGTGAATCAAACCAAGAGAACGTTTGTTGTAAATACGGTTTGAGGAAACTTGAGCAGCTGTTCAATGTTGTTGTTGTTGTTGTTGCTATCGTGGCTGTTGTTGTAGATTCATGGGTAAACGCTTTAGGCCAAAATACCTTGTACCTTGTTTAATGCTGGTTTTAATTTTTTCCAACTTATTTTCCTTTCGTTCTGTGGGATTAGCATGCAACGTGGTGATTGTGGGAAATTTAAATTTTTTTTGGGAAACTTTATGCATCATCTGCGTTTTTGTTGGATTACAAAGTAGAGAAATATACTTAACCATAATGTGCCGTTCGTAGTCGTTAGAGTTAAAAGTTAATTGTTTTAGTGGAAACTGAGAGCTGAAAGCGATGTTTGTGTTACAACATTTAAATTCATTAAAGACTTGTTAATGATTCTGGTAGTTATATTAAATTACTTTTCGAGAATTTTTTTTAATTCTTATAAATATTTCCACGTAAACTATGTAAATTTCTTTGGTCATGTAGTCACATGAAACGTTTTGAATATATCAAAAATATATTGTTTAATATTAAGTTAAAAATTAAAAATTTTGTTTTCATATTTTTTTGCACTTATACGTTTCTGTCGTTTTTGCATACATTTTCTTTGTCATTAATTAGTGTTGCTTAATAATTACAAATTGAAAATAGAAGTCATCACATTTACAAAATAGAAGACTTTTATAAGCAATAAAATTTAAATTAGTAATAATTAATGAAGTGCAAAACAACAACAATTACGAGTGAAAATAGCTTCAAGGTTTTCTCAAAATACAGCGCAGGCACGACGACATTATAATTGTACATTCCCCTCCTCCATCTATCTACTCACTCACTTGCACAATTAATAGCACGATTTTTGCTTGTCAAAGCAAAGAAATTTTTCTTGTGCTCTGCACATACTATACACCCCATCCCCCTTCCGCCATTCACCATCACCCATTTCCCTAAATTATAATGTACAATATTAAAAGGTTGCTTGCAAAGGTCATGAAATTCTTTGTTCATTAGCGTAACCGAATTTGCACCTTGTACAAGTGAGCCGCCCACATTCCTACACATTCCTACACATCCCTCCAATCCCTTCGTGTGTTGTTAATGCTACATTAACAATGGTACATTGTTGACAGAGCAAACATAGCACATACATTATGCAAGTGAGTGTCTTGCAGATGGCAAACAATTCCGAGTCCCGACAGCTGCTGTACTTCTGCCTCTTACAGTGCCGATGTTGTTACTGTAGCTTTAGGCAGTTTTTGTTAGGGAGGGGAGCTGTCATAGGAAATGAGGCGTCTTCTTGTGCATGTAAACTTAACAAGTGCATGCATGCCAACATACACACACATACATACATACGCATATGTATGTGCGTGTTAGTGTTCTCTAATATATTTGACTGTTTTCTTGTACATATCATTAGCAGACAACATTTTGTTATTCTATTTTATTTGTTGTTACGTGTATGTACGGATCTATGCCCCCATAATAAACAACAACAAAAAATAAATAAATTTTTACTTTCTTATCGTCGTAGCAGCAGTTGTTGTTGTTGTTGTTCTTGTTGTTAGTACAACTTTAGCTTGTTTGGCATCATGCCTTCAAGGCACACATCATACACGTTCCTCCTCAAAATGACGAGCAGCACTAACGGTATAAAACGAAAGCACAAGCAAGCGAATGAGCCAACTGACATTGATTCAGTCCGAGTGGAAAATGTTTGCCAGCAAGTAGTAAGCACCAAGACGACTAAGACGGCAAGAGTATAGTTATGACGTAGCGCTACACTAGACGCAAGTAAGCATGGTTAATTATTATCTATGAGCTACACAGTTGCTGCAACATGTGAGACTACGTAACCTCCTGCTACAGTCTCACTGCCTTATCTGTATGGCTAAGTGTACACAACGCTGGGCCCATTCACATTTGTGGGTGACTTTGTATACTTCGGTATATTTCAGCGATGCTTACATGTACACTTTTTGCCGATTGCCGGTGTTGTTGTTGTTGTTCTTGCTGGTGTTTTTGTTTTGTTTTTTTTTCTTTTGTTGGCAATCACAGCAATATTTGCTCTAATTGTGTATAAGTTGTTGTTGCTTTCAATAAGGGGTTGCCATATTAGTTGCTATTTTGCTGACGTTGCTGTTGACTGCCTGCTGCTTTTTAAGTTAATTGCATTTTGCTCAATTTAATATTAAATTTAATTAGGCAAAAATTGTTGAGGTGAATGGCAAAAACGTCGAAGAGGTGAAAATAAAAAGCTTTTAGTGCGAAAGTGCAAAAATTAAATTTTGTATTTCTTGTAAAATCGTCTCGATAATTAAATTATATTAATTTATAGAATTCTATTACGTTTCCAAATCCAAAAAAATCCAAAAAAAATGAATAGACAATTTCTGCTGTCAAAAATTACGATCACTTCTTGTGACGATTATGGCGGATAATTAAGAAGTAGTTTAGTAGAGTATCTAGTAAAGAATACAGAACAACTTTGACTATGGTTTTTTACAAAACAAATAAGTAATGATCAATTAAGAGATTTAAGGTTAGTATAAATGCTGAGAGTATCCCTTTCTCTTTTTCTTCTCAGAAATAGTATTATTAAAAAGAGAAAATAGCTATACTTAGGTGTCTTTGAAAAAAAACAATAATTTTGTTTAAATCATAGAGAATTCGAATATAATGACTGATTGATGATTGCTAAGGACGAGGTAGTGAAGCACATCACAGATGCATGCTTATTCTTATAATTTAGTACTGAACCTTAACACTTCATAGTAAGTTGATTTCAAGAATTTTAATTCTGTTTCATGGTAAAAACTCAAATTGATTTTATAATTCTTCTTTAGTACAAGTTTATTTCAAATCAAAATACTAAAAATCATTTAGATATAAATAATATAATTTATATATTATTATTTTAACACGTTTTAGTATATATTTAGGGAGTAGACAAAACTTTTATATTCAGCACTTATGATGACCCGACAGTAATTGGAAAGCATAGAAGATAGCTTGCCAATAAGACAAAATAAATCTACGGAACTACATTAACAACTAAGGAAATCACCAACAGAGAACATATGCACTAATTAATGAAGAAATCACTGTACTAACTATATTCCTAACGGCTACCGAAAAGATCTCGAAGATCTATGTAACACAATTTGATTCAAATCAATTCAAACTTTTCCAATCTTTGCTTCAAGCATATATTCACAGTAAAGGAATACTAAATTATTATTAAATCAAATTATTGTCATTGTAAATATGGTTCCTTTGAATGATAAGAATTAATTAATGTTAGTTCCATATCAATTGTGTAATATTTCAATATCACAAGTACGAGAATACCATTTTCTTAGAAGAGTGGTGAGTGAAACTTGTCCATCAATATTGAATCAAAATTCTATTCATTTACTAAATATGCGAAATATGAATAATTTGTGAATGCATTGCATTACAACAACAACAACAAACCAACTATTAACAAACAAAGCAATTCTCTAGAATTTCACACAAACCGAACGATTTGTTGGGTCCTTCAGAAACTTCCTACCACTAAACGATTTGACGATTTGACGTACCAAACTCTGCGCAAGAATGGCATTCACTTGTGTAATTTGTGTGCTTTGTTTTAATTAAAATTCAAATCCAATGAACTTTCATTAATTACGTTTAACACATAGAAACATAGACACTCAACACACACACTCTCACAAAGTTCTGTTAAATATTCCACATAGCCAAGCGTGAGTGCTGTAAGTAAATGTGGCGTACGTTTCTGCGGCGAACAGTCGTAGCGGCGTTTGTCTGCCCGTTGCAGCGTGTCAACAATTCAATTAACGTGTTGATGATATTGTGGTGTGCTGGATGGCATTGCCAACAACAACGGAAACAGCAGTTGCAGCATTGCCATATATTGCATACTGATTTGTGGCGCATCTGTATGCGGCATATATAGCGGCGGCAATATGTTTTCGGTAGTTGTTTGGCGTTGTCCTGTGGCGATAGATTCGACAACAGCGAGATCGACCGATGCATGCAAATTCCTCAACAGTATTTTTACAGTATTGTTATTGCTTTTGTTGTTGCTGTTACTGCTTATATTGTTGTTATTGTTATTGCTATAGTAGTAGTAGTAGTTGTTGTTGTTGTTGGTACACAGGAATTTAATGAGAAATTAATTGTGGTAATGTGCTCGGGATTTGCAACTGCAACTGAATGCCGCACTTCAATAAGCCGCAGTTGCTTCGCTTCATACGCTCATTTCCCATTCCGTTTCGTTCTGCGGGACAAAAGCAATTTTAGCTCCAATCAATTCTCATAAAAATTCAATCGAAAAAAATTGATTTTAAATTAATAATTATTTTATATCTGCTTTTATTTTATTTTGCTCGTTTTATTAGTGTCTGTGTATGTATGTATGTATTAATGTGCATTTTGCTGTTAAGTTGCTTGCATTGCCAGCTGCTGTGCTTGGAGTTTCTGTTTTTAATTTTATTATTTTATCTTAATTAATTACGAAAAAATTTCATTACAAAAAAAAAAATGCAATTCATTAAATAGTTTTAATTGTTTTTTACATAAAAAAAAACTTTTTTTTATATGTTAATATATTGTAAATGAAGAGAAAACTTTTGAAAAGTTTTTATTTTATTTTTTAGGTCATATAGATATTACGGTTAGTTAGTTGCAGTTGAAGAACGGTAAATAACTTTCTGGTAGATCCGTATCCGTTTTAGTACCACATTCTTAAAAAACGTAAAGATATAACAAAACGAAAACCACATTCATCTGGTCGATTTTGGAAAATTTAATAGATCTTTCGTACGTATCGATGAATGTCGGAGAAACTGTCAAAAGAAGCACTTTAGTACTGAGTATTAAAAGGACATGGGTTCGACATGGGTTGCTATACAGATGTGACCAGTCTGAACTGCAGTAAGCTTTGCAATTTTCATGTGGTTCCATTCAATGAGTTCTCAAAATCTGTTATTATTATATAAAATTCATGTTAGTCAGTAAGTTACACATGACCTAAGCGTCTTCCATTTGTCATTGGTAAGTAGAGTTAAGTACTTATCGTAACGGTCTTTACAAGAAAATAAAGCGGTGGGCCTTGAAATATATCTATGGATATAGAAATACATCCATCGTGAACAAACAGTCTGCTTTTTCATTTTTTTCCCCTTATATTTCTTTTCTGAGTTTACACTCGTAACAACTCTTTCAAAAAAAACCAAAACCCAAGTTAATTTACTTGCTTATGATGTATCTAATCAAAATATATTACAACCGTTTTTTTTAATAGTTATTTAAAATGTATTTATAGATTTATAAATGTAGATAAAACTACAATTAATTATACACAGATTTTTATTCATCTTTCTTCTCATTCTCACATTGTTGAATATTTTTTTAATTTTTTTTGAATTTTTTTTCTGAATTGAATAAATCAATTAAAAGTTAAAATGTTAATTTCCTTGTTACTCATACGCCCAAGGGTCCGTCGTTATTTCACCTCAACTGAACATACACTGTGAGCAAATTTTTCTCTTCCGTTTCGGTAACTTTTATTTTCTAAAACTTTGAATTTTATTTAAACGCAAAATCCACACTGAAAGGTTTTAGAGGTAAAAACAGAAAACTGGCCTATGTTTTCAATTAAAAATATGTCTAAAAAATTTATTTAAAAAAAATTGCAACAAAACTACCAACAAATGCCATTTCCCAACTTGGTCCTTTTAAACTTATGTGTATGTATGCATTGTGATTGCGTGTATGAGTGCAATACTGTTTGTGTAATTGTGTTGTTTGCAATGGCATGCGTTACACTTTTTTGTTTGCTTGATAACCGTTTGTGTTATTAGCCTGAAGCACACTTAACATGCTGTTGTTGTTTTTTCCGAAAAGTTCTGTTGGAGCTATAATTCTGTTAAATAAGCTTAGTTTTATGTTATTTGAATTAAGATGGTAATTGCGAATGAAAATAAAAGTATATTAAACATACTTATTTAAGATTTTCAAGGTTTACTCTTAATAATTATAGTTTTTATTAATTTTTTATTTATACAATTTATAAATATTTTACAATTTCTAAATATTGTTGAGTTCAAAAGTTTGTTTTACATAACTTTACATAAGTGACTTTCTCAACACTTCTAATAATCCATGACGCTTTTTATATTGTTAAATCAAGTTCATCAATTCTTTATTAATAGTTTAAATAAATAAATTTTACTTTAGATATCGAAACGAATGCCGATTTCATTTTTGCAGCACTCTGTTATGTTTAAATTGCAGTCACTAAAGTCATTTAAAATCTGGTACAAGAACCGTTGATGTGGGATCATACTTGTTACATTTGATATATTTGCATTTGCAACAATAAGTTTTTTATTATTACTCTTACTGCTTTTTTTAACGTACTGCTCATGTAACAATTCAATTTTTTTTTTGTCCGTTTTGTTTTTTATTGAATTGTGTGTTCAGTCAATGTAACTGACCAGTTGAAATGTGCGGCCTACAATAAAAGGCACACCTCAACGCATCACACAACTTAAAAGTTAACATCTATATTAACAGAGCCATTGGCAGTTGTTGTTGTTGTTGCTGTTTTTGATGTTGATAATGGTCTCTGTTTCAAGGGCGGTACTTGAGACCTACAGTGGCTTTTCATTTGCAATTGTATTTGTAACAATAACTAACGCAGTGCAGGTACCTACACTAGCTCACTTGTGTATGTTTATTTGTATATTTGTATATTTGTAAATATGTAAATTTGCTTATTCAGTGAGTTTTAAAGTAAGCATTAACTTTTTATTGTTTTTATTTTCATTCTTGCCAGCAAACTCTAAGCATTTTTATACAAGTGTACTCGCATGTAATATGTGGTAGTGTGTGTTACAGTGTATGTTTGTCTGTTAGTTGGATCATATCTTTGCAAATTTAATTTGCAATAATTGAATTTTTACAATTTTTTGTGTATACAAATTTCTTTGCAATTCTTTATTGTTGTTTTTGTTTTTGTTTTTGCGTTTGCCTTGCAGTCAAATCCATTTAGCTTTTAATTTTCTTCTGAAGCTTTTTTGTTTTACCTTTGATTGTTGTTGTTTTTGTTGTTATGTACACTGAATGGTTTCCTTTGTTGTTGTTGCTTTCTTAAAAAGGATATTAAAATGAAAATTTAAGTTGTATTAAAATTTTGAATTTAAAATTTATTTAAAGAGTTTGTGTTTTAAGCCCTGAGGTTGGACATTTTTTAAATAACTCAATTATTGGCTAAAAGAGTCAAAGTGATTTATGATTTAATTAAAATCTGCTGTAATTTATTCCATCACTTCGCATAATAACTCAAATGAAGTTTATTAAAATAGAGTTCATCCTCTTTTATTGATGTAAAAAAAAAAAACAAATTTATTGTTTTGTATTTATTATTAAATTTTTTTAATTATTATTGTAAAGTATTCAAAGCAATAATTTTAGTAATTATTGAAAGGACTAAAGCTAATATTAATAATTTAATTTTATTACGTTTTTCGCAAAAATATACTATGTGCATGTTTTTATTCTTCCACGAAGTAATATCACTTTTAAAATATAAAATTTTAGTATTAAAAATATTTAAAAAATAAACTTACAGTACTATTTTACAATTGTATGTTGGAGTCCATGCTTCTATGCACTACAAAAGTTTAGGTAGAATTTAGGTAGAATCGAGGCATATAGCGTTAGTTTTGCCTGTTAAAGAGAAATCTTCATCCCAATTGCCAATTAAGCACATAATTGCACCTATTGGCTATGGTTTTTCTCTGTCTCATCTCCAGTCTGACATTGTCTTTGGCTAATTCGAAAGTATGGTCGTCAGTCATCAAATCAGCGTCTGAACGACGAACTTTTCTAGCAGTAACCGACATATATCTCGTTTTGGTTCTATTCACCAATAAGCCAATTTTCGTAAATTCCTTTTCGATAGCGACAAAGGCTACGACTAATGATGTTGATGTCGTCAAACATCGAATACATTTCTAAAATACTGTGCCATTACGATGAGCAATTGCCCTGCAGATGATCACTTCCATGCCGAAATTGAAAAGATCATATGATATGGGATTACTTTGCCTCGCAGAGTGTCAGAAAATTTGGATTGACTGGATACTTCCTTGATTGAGCAAAGTAAATACATTATTTTTAATTTAATTAAGTACATTTAGTAATGTCTGCTTTCACATTCAATCAAAAAACTATTTTGAATTAAATTCAACTTTGGATAATTTGATTTACTTTGCTTGAAGTCATTATATAAATTATATAGCCAATTACTTTATGATTATTTGTGAAGTTTTTTTTGGCCGAAAGCATTTATTACTTGAATATTAGAACTTCTATTAACTTTAGCTAATTCGATTATGGACCCACATAGCACAAGTCCACAGTATAAACAATGAAATATTCTTAGCTAATAATTAATTACGCATATTCTTAACATAATTAAGAGTTATCTTTTTTGTTGATTAAACTCGAGCGCCACTCGAAAAGAGTACTAATTTTGTTGCAACTCATTTAAATGCAACACTGTGTTGCAAAAGTTCCAAGAGTCCCAAGTGACATTGCTGCCAACGCGACCGAAGACTATCAGTTACCATTGTGAGGAGGCAAGCGAAATGAGATGCAAATTTAATAAAGAAAAATGCCATGAGAAGCGTCCAAGCGTTTTTTTAAAGAAAATAATACTTTTTAAGTTGACAGTGTTGTTGTTGTAGTTGTTGTTTATATAAATTTTTAAACGTTTTCCTTTCGTATTTGAAATAATAAAGAAAACCACAGGCTTCACGCTGACAAATTATGATTTATGTGTCTTTGTCGTCTGTGGATACATTTCAAGTCTGTTTGTTTGTTTTGTTGTGTCTTCTTTCACAAAAAAAAATTTAAATAAATGATTTTAAAAAAATTTTTTATGCATAACAGTGTCTCAGTAAAAGTGTGGCAACACTTTTGGGACTTGTCACATCTTTTTTTGTCTTGTTTTCTCCGTGACAAATGGCGACAAAGCATAAATGCAAAAAATAAGAACGTTAATTAGCGAGTGGCGGGAGTTGCCAACTAATTGAAACACAGCTGAGTAATTAGCAAAGGAATTTCGGTATTAAAACTTTGTCACTCGGCGCATTACTTTGCATTAAATAAAAAATTTGCTATTAAATTATTGAAGTTTTGTAGAATTTAAGTATTTTTCAACTAGTAACTAGTGATTTCAACTAGTGGCAGACAACAGTTGTCGTTTGGCAGTTGCTATTTTCATTGTGATTGCTGATATCAAATTGCAACCTATCCTTGGGCGCAGTTTGTCAACACAGTTGCAGACTTTATTTTGAAACTTTAGCCAAAAATATGATGGAAACTTGTTAAAAGCGTAAAATGACTAAGAAACCCATTAAGACGTACATTTATATGACAAATCGTGCCCAAAGGCTGAAGTCTGTAGTCTGGAAAATTCAGCGGACTACTACAACAAAGTGTGGAAACGAGAAGGGAGAGGGGAAAAGCCAAATAGAGGAAAACCACCAAAATTGCAGATTTCAGCTGTCAAATATGTCCATAGCCAGAAGCGGCCTAAAACTTTATTGCAACACTGGTGCATTTGCCGCACTGGTGACGGTGTTGCCATGGCCAGTTTTGACAATAGGCGCCCCACATCCGATGAGTGTGAAAAGTTTTAATGCAGACGTCTTTTCTTGCTATCACATACTGTCGAATAGTTTTATCGCATTGGCGAGAAATGCTGTTAAGTCGAGCTGTTGTCTGTCCACCTCACTATCTTCCAGTTCCATTTTTCTGCCTACAGCGTCTGTCATTTTCTGTGCCATGTTGTGTCGCTTTTTCGTTCGAAGTATCTCAGTTCCAACGGTGCCTAAAATTATTTTTGGGTCACTGACACAAAATTGAGTTCGGCGTACATAATTTGTTTATTTTTCTTTATTCTTTATTCTTGTTTTTTATTTTTTATTTTCATTTTTACTTTTGATATTTTGTGCAATGTGTGAAATTAAATTTATTACTTGCGCTGCTGGCGATGCACTGCCAAAATTTATGTGTTCATATAAAAATTGTGGATAATTTTGTATTGTAAATTGAATGAGCAGACGTAATTGACTTTAAACTGTCCAAAATGTTCAAATAGTTTAAGGTTATCATAAATATAGTTTTAAACAAAAATGTAATTTATTATGAATTGTCCATTATAGTTATCATTTGATTTCCAAGGACTTCAAAACTTGCTTCATGCATTATAAATTATTCAATATTATATTTAGTTAGTTGGCACTTTGGCTGTAGTTCTATCAGTGCATATATGTAAAGGTGAAATAACGAGGCTTACTTCATAACTGATACAAATTAATTCTATGTAGAAGTGTTGTTCAGTTAATTGTATTCCATTGAAGGTTGAAAAAAATTCTAAGCTAAGTTGAGTATAGACTGCATGAGTGAATAAAGCAAAGGAGTTCAAAACAAAATGAGATATTAACAGGAAAAACGTAGAGCTTTACGACTTAACAGGTCTAAGACTAGCTCTTATTTAAAAAAATAAACTAAACATTCCGAATAAACGCGACTATATCAAGTGTTGGTATTAATTTTTGAGTAGATCATGACCTCTCACTAAATAATTCAGCTAAAGATCCAAATCTAAGCCAGATATTCATAAAGACTGCATCCTCTTCTAATCCTCTTTCTGGTAGACAAGACATTTTGTGGCCTCAGCTAAATCAATCTAGATAAAGAGACTTAATGGTGCGAAACAGTGTGACCATAGTAAGTTTTTGTGGTACAAACTGACTCGATCTCACCTGCTTTCAAGCAGAGCACACTCTATTCACCAAACAGACTTATGTTGTTAAGATACTAATACTGTTTAGTTGGATAGTTTTTAAGAATGTAACTAGAGCCCTCACCTGCTTTCAAGCTGAGCACACTCTTTTCACCAAGCAGTCTTATGTTGTTAAGATACTAATAAAGATCATGATGAGCCTTTAGATAACCTACAAAGACCTCATCTCTGTTCTACTACGCAATGATAACTTATCGTAACATATAAGTTAGTAATATTTAGAATTTTTGGGAATGATTTTAATATTTTTTTATTGCATTTGGAAAATATTAAAACTTTAAATATAATAAAATCTATATACACTTTCTTGACGTATATAAAACACAAAATCTACTTAAAAAAGAATTTATTTAAAAAAAAAATCAAATAAATTCCAGTACGTCAAAGAGAGTTGGATTGCCCGAGGTGCTCATCATATTGTTGCGCTTTTTCTGCTTGGCACACTCGCTAACTACAAAAATATTCTGTTTGCGGCTGATAAAACTACTTTTTTTCATATTCGTAGTAGAGAAACTCTACTACGTTTTTTGTTGTTGCATTTTTATTATTCATTTGTGCATTTTTAACATTTTCCGTGCTCGTTGCCATTGTACTTTTCAACGCTGCTTAACGCTAATGGCGGCTACATGTCAACTCATCTTCATCTCACTCAACTTTTTTACACCTTATTCCCGCAAAGCGAATCACAGAACTACTACTATTTTTTTTTAACTACCATTTTTCACTATTATATTACAGCACTACTTTTTCATAGCTTTTGGATTTTTTTGTTTACTTAGGCATAGAAATGAGGCGTCTGCATGATTTCACGATGTCTAACACGCCTCTTCGAGCCTACAAAACATAGTGCAGCATTTGAACGTAGCAGCTCGTAGAGCGTAAAATCGCTTTGGCAACTTTTCAACCTGTAGCCGCAAAGCAAAAAAGGAGCTGAAACTGAATAAGAAATCTTTTTTACGCTTTTGTTCCACAAAATAAAAATGTCACCAGAGGGAAAAAGTCATCATATTCCGCACGTTTTTTGCTTTCCGGCTTTTGTCTCTGTATGCCTGTGCATGTGCTCTGCTTCTTCCCCCCTTTCGCAACTATAGTTTTGTAGACTTTTTTCAGATTTTTTCGTTTTTGTAGCACCGTTGCACTAATGAGTTTCCGGTATTTCGTAGGACTCAGCGTAAAATTGTGGCAGCTGGCACGGCTGCCGCGGCTGCCTCGGCTGCAATAGTTAAAGTAGTTCATTCACGTGCAAACGCAGCAGCCGCAGTTGTGTTGTAAAAGGTAGTAAAAGCAACCGTGCACTATCAGTGCCACTATCAACACTGGTAATCACCGCACAAAATACTACACTGTGTCGCGTTGATTTTGTGTGGCGACGAGTGCGGATTTGCGAATTACACGCTTGGACTTTTGTAGTCTATTAGCCAGCAGGCTGGGCAGAGCCATGCTTAAAGTCGATTTAGAAAGTTGCTGACAGTTCCCACTTATCGGCTATGCGGATTCACTTTGGCTTCACCACTGAATTACGGTAATTTAAGTACAATGGCAGCAGTAAAAGTTTCCACCTAAACGAAATGATAACAGCTTTTGAAAAGAACAGAACTGAAATTGATATTTAATTGTTGGCAGAGTCCTCAGCTGCTCCTATGCTCCTATGGGTTTATGACTTTTAGTTGGGTTTATATTTTGATGGCACTGCTTGCGCTGGAACGCATTTTTGGCCAAAGATTTTGTTGATAAGTCAAAGGTTCAAGAGTATAGTTTTTGTTTAGTAACCATTTTGTAATTAATGGTTTTATGTACCGGGCGAGCGTGAACGTGAATATGTAGGATAATGGGTAATGGCTTGTTAATGGATACAAAGGATTGTGCCATCTACTTTTATGTCTTGCAAATTTGGATAATTAAGTTAAAGATTTACTGAAGGGAACAAAAGGGTACAAATGTGGCATTTATAACTGATGAAGATGAAGTTTGCCTTTAAATTCTATTTATGGATTTGTGGAAACGATTTAACATTAGGGATGTGAATATTAAGTGTTAAAGTAATTATGAATACAAGAAAACTGTTGGATTTAAAGGATAGATCAACTTTATAAGATTTAATAGCATAATCTGTGGAAATATGAAGTGAATAAAAAATAAAATTTGGAAATTAATAATAGTCAAATATGACACGTAATATTTAATATTTCAACAAAAATTTTTCTCAGTATTATTTCGTAATCCGATGTAGCTTCCTTGCAAGATATATCGACTTAAAACGTGGTGAAAAATATTGTTCAGAGTAGTAAAATATAAAAAAATTGCATTGACGAATCGGTCATTGCGGTGCATGAGAACTCGGTTAGATTGAACGAGTCTGTGTTAATATAAATCTCAATATTTCCACTCGAAGACATCTATTGTCAATTGCAATTTTCAAAAGAAGCCGCTGGTAGCAAGCTACATTAATTGTTTGTTCCATTATTCCTTTTAAACCAGTTGGTTTTTCAGATGAAGTTAGATTTGAGATTTGATACAATCGTTATTTTTGCCAGAATACTGAAGAAATAATATTCTAGATAAGCACAATAGTTGCATCATCTGAAAAAAGACATACCAAATGATTGATGGAATATATCTATTCTTTATAATGGCAACTTCAGCACAGTCGTTTGGCGAAAAACACCACCAAGAGAATAGAAGTATTGGTAAAATATACCAGTACGCTGTGCTAGCAATCTAGTAAGCTCATGAACTGTAGATGTGCTTAAACCCAAAAGACCTGTCGTTCTTTTTATCTAATCCAGTTGGTTTGGCAAATCCCTATAAGAGTTCGGAGAAAAGTTTTGTAATATATGGATAAGTGATCAGAATTTATCTAGTAAAAATAAAATTTCCTCTGAATGAATCTTATATAAAGATATGTTTTGTATATAGTATAAATACATATAAATAATTACACTTTTTTCATCTTTCATAATTACAGTCCGCAGAATTTCTTTATCAATTTAATTTGAAATCAAGCTTGAGGAGGATTTGATGAGAAGAGAAGCAAAAACTTTGAAATTCGTTTTTTATATTAAAACAAAAATTAATATTCTCTAGAATTTTGTACGAGTCATGGTAATATCTTTTTATGATTTTTATTTTATTTGTTTTTTTATTTAATCAATTATTTGATTAGTCAGAACAAAGCGATGAATTCACAAAATTCGTTTTTGAATTCGAGATTTCAACTTGCATTCAGTAATTTTTTTCTTATTTCTAAAGTTATTCGAAGTCATTAAAGTAAAAAGTAATAAAAAATATTTAAATTTATTATTACTTTTGTTTATTTGTTAATAAAACATTTACGTACATACATACACTATACAATCCAAATATATAATGTTTTTGTTTGATGATCAGAAATAGTAATCAATTCATCGGATTTATTTAATTATGCATCCAATCCATATCGAGTTCAGAGCGATTGAACACAAAAACATTGCTGAAGAAATACTTTAAGTAAATATTTTACTTATTTTTAAATTACAAAATACTATTTGCATTAAAAATATTTTACAAATTCCATTCTTAGATACAATTGGTTAGGTTTTCGTTGATTTTCTACATATTTCAAAGCATTATTTAAAGTTTGCTTAAATTAAATTTAAAAATCTTTTATATAAAAACATAAATATGTAAATAAAATAATAAAAATCAGATTTGTTCGTATATACTAATCACATCAAAAAACGTATATATTTTTTCTGATAATAAATCAGCACTTCTAGAACTTAGCTCACATTGAGTAAATTCATAACTAGTGTGAAAGTGCTTTCAACTTCTCAAAGATCTTGCTGAAAGAAATAGGGTTCACATAATATGGACCTCAGGATACAGCGGATTACAAGTAAACTAGAAAACCAGAATAGGTTCGGTCCATACTTTATTAGGCCACATCATTCCGCGGTCCTTCACGGAGATTTTTTAAACTTAAAATTAATAAATACTTGGAAGGAGTAGCTTAGACTGATTAGAATAATGTAACTACCAGCAGACAAGCTAAATAATTCATGACCAATCAGTCAAAAGCCAGAACCAGAGCGCTGCTAATGCTGAACAGGAAAGGCTTTTGGCTTATCACAGGGTTTCTCACTGGGCATTGCGGAGTCAAAAAGCATCTATCGCATCTAGTTATCATAAATGACGAAAAAGAGGAAATAGCAGAACTCATTCTGTGTCATCGTGATAATCTGACGAGACTCACATTCAGGCACTTACCAACTGCATACCTACTTATGAAGGAAGTAGGCAACATCTCTCTAAAGGACATAATGGCATTTTTAACTGCAATGTACCTAAAATTAATGTGGTACTATAATCCTTAAGCATGCAGTGTTGTGGTTACATAGTTCCCAGCGCCTTCTTAAATCTAATCTTATCTAATATAATCATATCACAGTCCAGTGGTTAGTGCGACCATAATAAATAGTAAATAGTAAATTATTTGCACCATAAAAAGTCTTAAATAGAACAGAAAGCATAAATATAAAATATAGTTATTCGATATATTTCAGGTCTTCGTCAAAGTAACGTCTTTATAGTGTGGATCCAAGTTTTCCAACACAAATGTTTCGTCAGTGTACTTCTCCTACATAAAACAATTCTCGCTGTACTTTTTCTCACTAAAAGGTTCTGGTCTGTGCAAATTTTGTATGTCAGATTGCAGTCCACTGTCAGTAATCTGGAAACGCTTTTAATTTTCTCTCTGCTCAGTGTATGCAATCTATTCGTATTTACATTGCGTGGATTGATGAATCTTTTACCCCAAAAGGGCTCAGGTTCAATATTGACAAGATCAAAGTTCGATCAAAGTTAATATAATAGACTGGTTGTTAAATGGTATGTTAATTGTCTTTCTATTAGTCTTTATCGCTAAGCAAATAATTCTGCTTGAAATATAGTTAAGATATAGAACAATAGAATTCGAATTATTAAACTTCCCACGATGCTATAATAGCCCTGTCTTTTGTAAGATTATTAGTAACACAATAATTGTTAATATAAGAAGAGAGAGATTTGTGCTTCCTACTGAAAACCTTTAAAATACAATAGAGAATTTTTAAGAAGACATTAATATATCCATTGTTTTTATTCTGGGTTAGTCTTTCCAACCCAAATACGATGGTAATAAGTAAGTATATAACAGATACATTTTTAACAATAATTTTGATTTGTTATTTAGAAACAAGTCTTTATTTAATGTTTGATGTAAGATTTTGTCTTGATTTATTTTGTATCTTAAAACATATTTTTTTCTTTCTGATTTATGGGCTTGGCTTACATGGAAAATGTAACAGTAAAGTTCGAGTTTTTCTTACAAAATTAATGTACTTCTGTTAAAAAAGCAGAGCAGCTTTTGTTTACGTTTTTGTAGTTTTCAAGAAGTTTATTTTTTTACTTAATACCTATTTGTAAATTTAAGAACAATAAAGCTCTACAAAGCTACAACTTGAACAAGGCATGGGCTTTATGTAAACCTAAGCTGCATTCGTAGTTCTGCCTTTAATCTCATCACTTAAGTAAGTTAAGTAGTCACAACAAAGGACCTGACAAAATGTTTGTGGATGTATTTACAAATCACAATAAACTTAAATACACAAAAATAAATGAAAATAGAAGAAACGAAGTTATATGGAAAATATTTGCAGTATCTGAGGAGAATGCAGCATAGAGGGGCATTGAAGATATTTTTGCTGCAGATAAACAATTGCAAACGCCGGAGCAAATCGAGTCAACTTCAATAAAAACGCACAATGGACGACGGATGAACTGGACTGGATGTATGGATGTGTATAGACTTCATCAAACACGAAACAGGGCAGTGCGTGCTGTACGGACTGCATTGTGCCTTGCAAAGGCGAACTAACACAATTGTTGGCAAATAAGGAGGATCGAGACGACGAGGCAATAAATCCAATTTATGATTTTATGCAGTCGCAATTTGAATGAAATTCCCTGCAATTTTTCTTCATTTCTGTTTATTTTTGCACTGCGAGTGAACGAAATTCCCAGCTATAAATTATAGAAAGCAAACTTATTGGAGCTGTTTGGGAAGAAGTTGTCTGAACTACAAGGCCTCGCCGATGTAAAACGTGCATGCGTCTTCCGATTTCTGTCTGCAATTCGGAGTTCTTAAGATTTGTGGATGTGTATATTATTTTACTGCGTCTGCTTAGGATTTTATTTATTTATAAATATTCTTTTTACTATTTTATTTTCTTTTATTTTGTAACAGCAAAAATATTTGCATTTGCAATGCAACTTCTGTTCATCTTTCTACTTTTTTTTCGTTCCTTGAAATTTGTGTAAATTTGCTGCAATTTTCTTCGTCGTAAGCCAAAGAGTGTTTATCTTCTTTTGTTTAAAAAATTTTAATAAATTTTTTTCTATACACCAATTCTGTGCATCTGCTGACCTTTTTCTCTTCAGACTGAATCCAGTCGCAGAATTTTTTACGGTCAATGTTAGTCGAGTAACAAGCGTGAAATACGTGTATACGCCCTCGTCTCTTCGTGGCCGCACAAAGCGAAATGGGCGCAGCTTCTAGCATTAAGACGCATTGAGGAACTGAGACACTGAGGCACTGAGACGATTAGACTCAATTGGAGTGTGTCGGGTGCCCTTCTGATTTGGTTAAGATTTGTATTCGCGTCGAAATTGAATTGAGTTTAATTTGAATTTAATTGAATTGTTTATGGTGTGTCCAATGAAATCTCGGGCATGCGATCGCTATCAGAGTGAGGGACCGTTTTTCAGCTCAGTTTCAATGTTGTCAGTTTTTATTAAAAATGAGCACGATAAACTCATAAATATTGACGTCGTTGAACAATTAAATTTGAGATCAATTTTAATTTAATTGTCTCAAATATAGGAGAATACCAGAATATCTACAGTAATGGTTTCTATGTATATGAAATCGACACTGCATATTATGAAGTCAGTATTGTTAAGTAAGAATAAGACGTTTGTTAAACTTATACGTCAATTCTAACCAGAAGAAAATAGCAGTAATCTACTTTTATTTCAAAATCAAAATGATCATTTGAACATTTTGGATTACAGTATTTTAACAATTTTATAAGCTGTGTTTTGATATCAATAATATTTTGATATAGGTTTCTTACAGCTTAGTATCTAAATAACATATAAAAGCAATTAGTTGTCTAAACCCCCTGAAAACACAATTTAGAACAGTTAAGAGACTTTTTAAAGAGGCGGCAAGATTAGACACCGATTGTAGTGCTGATAATTGAGACACTAAAGAAATAACTACAGAAAATTAGCTGTATTCACAAATTCAAGTTCAATGGTTTTAATTTTAAACATTAATTTCATGAAGAGGTTTTCGAAAAATAGTGAACTACAACAACAAAAATTTTTTTATATTATTTTAATTAATTGAATTTTTGGATAACCAAACAGCTATTTCGAGTATTGTCAAATACTCATCATCAATGGTCTTGGAAATAATACTTGTAAGGAGTGCTGACAATTGGTTAAGAAGCGCTGACTCTGAGCTTCAAATTTGTCAGGACACGAGTTCGATTCCTGGTACTTGCAGTCTCAAAAACATTATTTACGAATAATTAAATACAAGAATTATTTCCAAGACCACTGATTACGGGTATTTGGCAATACTTGAGACAGCTGTATGGTCAGCCAAAACTCAATTAACTCAATATTCTACTTAATTATTCATTTCATTAGAAATATTAACAGAACCTGTATGACCTGTATTAATAAGAGGAAAAATTCAAAAGAATAAGTATAAACTATGAATAAGATGACATAAAAATATAGATAGAAATACAAAGTACCATTTTATCATAGTTGTCACATACTCCAACAGATCGTAGTGCTCTTCTGGAATCTTGAATTCTTGTCTTAATATATGCTACCTTTTTTTTGATGTCGAATTTATTACTTGAAGTTATACAAAATTTGTTTTCACAAGTAATGTAGTTTATTTCTCAACTGCACCTACTCTATTCCAAGAGGTCTTCATTGAGTGAATTATAGTCACACAATGAATTTGGTTTGTGGAAAAATTATGAAAATTTTTTATATGAAGTCTGTTGGTAACCGAACCGTGATGCATGGTTGTAGCTATCAAAAAAAAAACACTACCGTGATTTTTGTATTGTTTCTGTAGTGCAATGGATTTCATAAGCCCAGAAGCATCAAAAAAAACGTTAACAACGGCTTTCATGTCAAACAAATACTGCAGTGCGTTTTTAATAAAAAATCAACCGGATGAAGCTTAAGCCTCATGGCATCGCATATGTAGTGAGGTATTTGCAGTCCAATATGTGTTGCATGGTTGAAGTTGCACCTATAAAGATATCCATGTGAATATGTATTCGGAGTATCTGCAACTGATGTTGACAGTTGACGACAGGCAGATTGACGTGCTAGTTGCATGGTGAAGGAAGTGGAGAGTAAAGTATATGGATGTATTGATACCTTTTACATTTAACAGCGACTGCACTGTGACTTGAACGTAAAATAACAATGAATTGAAAAAAGTATGAAGCGAAACTGAAAATATTCATTAAAAAGCCCCCAAAAAAAAGCTGAACGAATTTGATTAAAAAAAAACAAAAAGTAAATCTTATTTTTTCCAACGGGTATCGATGGTTCGAGCACCCAATGGAAACGGCGAGTAGGGCACGATTTTTGAAAAATATTGCGTTTGAGTTTTCTTCAAAAGAAAAACATTCAATTAACTTAATTAATTTTGGAATAAACAATTTTTCCATATTTTCTTTTAAATTTAAAACGCATTATCTTCTTAAATAAATATAAGATAATTATTTGGAACAAAGAGAAACGAAGTAGATCGCATGCTTTTAAGACAAATTCAAATTTCAGTAATGGAAAATATAATGATTAAAATTTATGAAGTCATCAAATATGGAGTAAACTGTTTATAAATATGGCAATATATATTAATTAAAAAGTCTAAATATCCAAGTTTAAAGAATAGACTGCATTTAAGAAACTTTTATACGTAAAAGAAAATCAAATTTAATCATTTCATATAATATTCCACTTAATTTAGACCCTGTTGGATTGTAACAACATAGTTTTCCATATGCGACAGAAAAATCTGCTAAATAAGGACTCGTCTTCATTAAAATTTACTTATTTATAATATATAGTATCAGTTCAGCTTTGACGTCCAGAAGATATAGGTTCTTAGGAAAATACTTCTTTGATAATTTATCAGACAGTTCAACGGTGAAGATGAATGACCTATTAAGTTACTAAATTCGGCGGGATGCATTTAAACACTACTCTTCTATATATGGGGTTACTGCCAGACTGTGGTTTAATTGAGGTACATGGAAGTTATCAACCAACCAACCATATGGTATCAGCTACATATTAGACTTTATTCAAATACATTTTGTTGCGAAAGCCAAGAATTAGATTCTATAGTAAGTTAAATTTTGTATTTTCTCACATTCATTAAATATATTCTCTTGCCTTAGTTTCAGTTAAGTACTCATCATGCGTAATTGCTTAATATTTGTATTTAGTCTTTAGTGAAGAAGAACCAAAAATCATAGTGTGTTGGCTATTTCATTTATTTCAGTTGGCTATCTGCATTGAAGGCTCAAGACCACGGCGTTCTTAAAACATTAGTAAAATACAATCACATTCTTTCGGCGTAGGTTTGAGTTTAACCACAGCCACCACGACACTGTCAAACTTAATTGGTCAGGACAGCCAAAGTTTCGGGTACTGACCCTCGTGGTACCAAATACACATCTCCGGTTGTTTGTCGCAAGTAAAATCTAATTCACTACTATTCACACTTCAAACAGGATCGGAATGGTGCTGCAAGTTTAATCGCCTCTTATGACAGGCATGCCTAACCTCGGGAATATTCTAACTACTTAACCTTCTGATCAATACAGGATCGAAATAGACCTAATAAATTACTAATATGTCTTCCTCTTTTGATCGACAACTTCGAAAATATTCGGTGTAAATACTCCCTACTCAGTCACCTTGATTAATAATATGTGGCATCTCCAAATAAAATAATTGAACAGCGTTTTGTCATATGTATCGTTTGCCATAAGTGTGATTCGTGCGCTCTTTGGTTTGGGAAGCCCAGTTCAAAAAGATATACGATATCGCTCAGGTCTTGCAAGAACACCAGCTAACGCAACAATCTCTTGTGACTAAAATGTAACATTCGATTGTTATGTTAGATGGATAACAGCAACATTTGTTTGGAAAACACTACGATGAATTGCTATTGGACGATTTGAGTTAATCAGAGAATTTTCGTCTGCCCAAATTGTTATTTTTTTTGTTTGGATTTGTCAGTAAGAAAACAAAGGCCTACGTATAACTGATTTAATAGAACAACGACTGTAGCAATTTCCTCTTCAGTATAGTAATACCGGCTTATATTCCCCTGGAGATCATTAAGAGAAGTATTTACCTCAACTTTCTACAATTTGCTAAAGAGAAATGGAATACACTAAGGTCAGACACTTCCCGGCTAACATGACCCTTATATAACAAGGTCAGATCTTGGAAACTTATTAAAAGGTTGACTTCTCGTTGCACATACTCATTTTAAAAATTGCACGGAAAAGTAAATGCCCGGCTCTCACCCTCAGAAGAAATAGATTTTTAGGGAAGTGCTTTTTGAAAGTTCATTAGACCGTTAATCGGTAAGTTTGAAAGATATATTAAATTATCTAAATCTGGCAGGAATGATTTAGATTTTGTCTTTTTATATCTTTAGATATCTTGCATGGAATATCATATCAAAACGGCGAAGAATAGCTAATTGAGGTCAGCGAAATCTTACTTGCTGACCTGACCTGTCATTACAACCAACCAACCATGGTAGCACTTTCACTTTCGGAACAGAGTTGCATTTTATTTCACTTTGAGTAAAACCCACTAGGTCTTGGATGGCACTCCTTTTTGGGGAATGCCTGTAATGTTATCTGCTTTGATACTATAAATAATAATAAATAACAAAAATATATAAATTAATAATGTGAAATTGTGGTGTTGTGCTCGTTTTAGATATAACGTGCATATCATTTTTATCTGTAATCTCGCTTGTATCGCTAAGTAGTTTCGTGTGTCATTGGGAACAAAAATTTCATCACACGACACGCACTTTCGATACTTTTTAATTAATATTGACGCGTGTTACGGCATGTTGGCCTCCTCAGCACCGCAAAATCATGTTCGAACATTTAATGTTGCTCCTTCCCAGTCACGCGATCGCATGCAATATTTTCAATAATTTTTTATAAATTAAAGTAATTTTGTTTGTTAATGCACTTTAGGTATTTTGTGTGAATGCAATTAAGTGCAGCTTCCAGTCAAAAAGTCATTATCGTGTTTCGATATCGAAAAGCGTTGTTTGCTCAACTTAATCGCATGCCAATCGCTAATCGCCAATCGCCTATCGCGTTATGTGTTAGCATAGGCATTTGTTCGCGCGGCAGCTGAAGGTGTTAAAACCCACTCCGAGCAACTCAATTTCAGCTCAATAAGCAGCCGCACCAGGCGATTGATGACTGCAATTTCGGGCTTTGAAAAACACAAAATTGATTAATGTCCATTGAAATCACAATATTTGCTTAGACAAGTGCATTTGGTTATTGATATCGCTGGGAAAATACTATAATTCGAATTAAAATATTAAAAATTACATGTACTTAAGCACGACTTGCCTCGAAACAAGCAATTACCGCCTTAAAGTGTTGCTTCAGCTGCAAATCCTTGCTTTTGCTACTTTAAGTCGATGGAATTGTGAAATTTTCGCCAACACAGACGGAGGGGGTATATTAAAGAGATATTAATGCACGCCCCGGGCGAAAACTGGAAAATTGTATATTTTTCACACCCAACTTAAAATCCAACACTCGTTGGAGTAGTAAAAATTTTCGCTCATAAGTCAACAAGGCAGGAAATGAATGGAAAAGTGCGAAAAGCGAAGTGCTGAAGTTAAAGGAGAATTATGAGCAACAGTCTGACTAGACCACGTAAGCTGCTTGGCTAAGAGTTCCATGAAAAATGGATCCACGCTGAAACAAAGTATCTGCGCTACGATGTGAGTTCAGCAATAACGCAAATGCCGCATTGCCATTGCTGGGCGACTGTTATGTTGCCAAAATGTAATGTTGCTTGCTTGTTGCTGTTGTTGCTGTTCTTGGTTTTGTTGCTTGTTAGTTGTAAGTAGGAGGACAGCGATGAATTTTTATTTTAGTAAAAATTAATGAAATACTCTGCGACAGGCAACGCAAAGTAGTAAATAAATAAGCAGAAATAAACAAACAAAACCGTAAAAATATTAATAATCGGAAAGGAAATGCCTACAAAGTGGATGAACAAAAATAACAAATGGAAAACAAAAGGAAAACAATGTGCCGCGTTGCGGGGTACACGGAATTGAAGCGTCAAACGAATCACACTCTGGAGAGGATGCGGCTGGAAACCACTTGAGATTTATTCACACGCAAGTTGTGAGCCAGCGCAAAAATAACTTCGACTCGATTGTGGTATTATTTTTAATGAATGAATAGTTTATGTATCTACAAATGCACACAGATACATGTACGGCTGTACACTTTAGCAGATATAAGATACAGATACGTGTGATACGTATGCCACATTATGTTCTCATGCATTTCAGTTCATTTATCTGTTCTGTTGGTGTTCGGTTGGAACGCAGTCTGTGTACCGCTTCAAGGAGCTTGAAGTGTCGTTGAGGTAATGTTGAGGTGCGTCTTGCCTTTTGTTGATGTTGTGATGCCAGCTTATTTCGATTTGTTTAATGTTTGTTTTGAAGATTTTTTGTTTTTGCTTGGCTTGAATTGATGCTTCCAATCCGATATTGACAGTGGTTTTGTATTTATTTGTAGTTTTGTTGTGGCAGGCGTACACATAAATACCACATAATAGAATTATTTTTTATATTGTGTACCCAACCACACTAAATAGCTTTATGCTGCAGCAAAATATCTGCAAGATACAAGATATTATTGCATTATTTGGTGAAGTAGAGTTCACAATAAATCCATTTGAAAAATATGCACATTAAATGAGATTTATTTGCTGAGGTTTCTAAGTAGTTAAGCAGATAATTTGCCATAAGGTGATGTGGAAGGAAGAGGTTTCATAAAAATACAGATAAATAAAGCTAATAAATGGCAAATGGCAAAAGTTAAAAGTTCAACAGTTTTCCCAAATAAATGTAAGACTAACAAAGAAATAAAATCTAAAGACATTGGTTTTTTTATTAATAATTTCGAAAGGAAAGACTTTATTTTTATTTATTTTTAATGGACTTTGAAGCAGTTTCATATCCAAACTTAATAGAGTGCTTCGAAAGGCAATATGAAAGATTATTAAGCCATTCAAAAATAATTGAAATGGTATATTATTATTAGAAATAATAATGAGTGCATAAAGTTTTGCAATAACAAAGGTTAGAATAAATGTCATAAATTAAAAATACTAATCATATTAAACTTGTGGAACTTATTGCGATCTTCACCTCTCCCAAAGTATTTAAAGTGTTTTATAATGAGAGATATTCTTCAACTAATATATGGATAGGTATTTGAATATTATGTATATAGTCCATATTCGTACTAAAAATAATAACAGTTTTTCAATATATTTCTTGAAATCTTCTTCTCGAACATTTTATCTACTTTTTTATTGCATGACTTAGAAGCGAAAAAGATGATTACTACTAGAGAAGTTATAGCTTGTCTGGAAGTAGATAAAATATTGAATAGAAATATATATCATCAATAACTAGTAAACAGTCAAGCTGCTTTAAATGATGGTTTTTAACTGTTACAAATTTCTGGATGAGATGCCGATGTAGTTCAAGATTTCTATACTTTGGTTTCTCTGTAGTGTATTTTCAGCAATTGCAAAGCAGACAAACTTACCAGACGGGCTGCTTCAGGTAATAATAGGGAATGTCTAAAAAATCTTGGCATACAGGTAGAATCATGCAAGTATTTGATTTCAAATCTTTCTGTAATGATTAATTTACGATATGTAGACATCTGAATGCAAGTTGATCTCAGTCTTATTAAGAAAAAGTCTAGCAAACTTATTGAAATGCCTCGCAAAGAGTCTTATAGTAGATTTATTGACGGGTCACATATTTTTCATGCTAAGTTGCTGACGGTTTCGGGAATCAAAGCTTGTCTCTAACTTAATCATTGCTATCACAGCTGTGTGGAGGACAATGATAGTGCCTCACATCAGTGCGCATGAGTGGTGTCGAATGATTATGCGAGGGATTTATTTTTTAAAGGTCTTTCTGAGGTTCAGGATCGCCTTTTAGATTACATTTCAGGCTTTACAAAAGATTTAAGGTGGTTTTAGAAACTTTAAGTTATTATACGGTAACCCAACTGGTCCATAGGAATAAGTGGATCTTTGGGGTGACATTATAACCTAACCTAATTTAGCTAAAAGGTTAATTTAAACAGAATTTATACAGATTAACATTTCTTGGCTGTTACAAATATTTTACAAAATTCGTGTTTTTTGTTTTCAAATTTATAAATATAATTCAAAACTCAAAAATTCTACTAATTGAATTTAACCTTAAATATTGTTGAATAATATTGAAATTAATTCTATTTCTCTTTTTATATTTTCAGGTAAGTCAATTAATTCGCCACAAAGCAATTTATCGTAAGTAACAAAAACATCAAATCACTTAATTATTTGTTGAAAGGAAAAAATCGGTAATCACAATAATTACAAATCCATTACCAAAGAATTTAAATCATTTAATTTGATGGCACTTCATCCCCGCACCAAGTGCCGCGCACAAGCAAATGAATTGCTGCTTGGAAATGTGTTAAATCTCAAATAAAATTTAAATGGCATTCAAATGAAAATCAATTTCCCCACATTTACCCCTTTACATAGTATCCACACACTCAAGCACTCTGTGCGCGCTTACAAGAAAAACAAGTCAAATCAAATAAAAGAAAATACAAAACAAAAACAAAAAAATTGTAACATTTCTGGCAACAGCAACAGCACCGGCAGCAGCAGCAATGAATCCAAATGAAGCTCGTAATTAATTGCTTCCAGTTGTTATTTGCTAAGAGCAGCATTTAGTGCTTAGCATATTTTTTTGTTGTGTCAGCAGCATAAGCAGCAATATCAACTGAAACAACAACAACAACAACGACAACAACAACACCACCAACTACGCGACAAAAAAAAATGAAAAGAACAAGAAGAAAAGTAATAGGAAAGCTGCTTGAAGCGCGCTTAAGCGCCTATTTAACTTAATCACTAAAAGTGAACTATGAGCAGCGTCAATGAGACAGGCGTCGATGAAGGGGCCATGTCTGAAACAGCGATAATAGTGAAACATTTAAGCTCAGCGTCCTAAAGTCTATGCGCGAATAGCTTAAGTGATTAGTGTTATTTATTTGTAGCCCATAATTCAGGTCGTCGCGCTGCGTACTACGCAATAAAATAAAATAAAAACAAAAAGTTATGCTCCTTCGTATGCTGCTTCTTCCTCAATTTACGCAGCGGATACTCGCGGATACTCGTTCCAAAGAAAAATTGTTGCAAATGAATTAAAATAAAGATATTTGCATAAATAAATGTGCAAATTGTGTATTTATATATGTAGGCTTACGGACGCAACGCAAGCTGCAAGCGGAGGAGATGCTTTACTAAAATTAGCAATAAAAGTTAAAAATTTGCATGCACCGTTGTTGTTGTTGTTGCTACTTCTGGGATGCTTGTTCTACCTTGAAGCATTACGTTGTTGTTGTCGTTGTAGTTGTTGTTGTTGTTTGTGATAGTTTTTTGTTACTGTTGTTGGTTGTTAGCGCTGTACACACTCGTGAAACACTGGAGTGCGTTTAACAGTTCAACAGTATTTGTGTGTGTGTGTGTATGTGTGCCTATGTGCTTTTGTGTATTCGCACTGTTGGCTGCTTACTGTTGTTGCATTTTTGTTCGCTTATAAAATTTATGTGCAATTTTCATGTGCGCTCGTGGACATTAAAGTGAAAATGTGCTGCCAGCTTCAAAAAATTATGTGTCACCAGAGACACGAACGTCATTTATCAAAACTTTTGCTATGTTTTTATTGTTTCTTTTTTCTCTTAAATTTCATATTTGTCCTTTTGGCACAATTGTTGCATGCCTCTGCACAAAAATCATATAAATTTATAAAGACTGTGGCAACAACGAATGAGAGTATACGAAATGCAATATAATTACTACGAGGGTAGTAAGTAAAGTTAAAAACATTTATGTACGTCATCTAAACTGTAAACAATAACTCGAACTATCGCACTTCCTAACAATTGTGGATAGTCTGGTATTGTCCTAACTGCAGTGGAGTCTACCAATTGGGTCATAATAAACCCAGTTCTTCAAACTGATAAATGCAAGTATCTGGCCAATTTTATATTTGAAAATATCGTTGAGTGTTTAAGAATGGCGTCCAATAACTTAAGCCTGGTTGTGGAATATAGGCTGAATAGATACAATGGGTGCGCCGGGTCTTCTCTTCGTAGACTCTCTTCGCACTGGTAGACATGTAACACAGGAGATTCGGCAGAGCAGAGCAACTTTGACTCTAAACTAATCTATAGTCTAATATAACTTAAATACTTCCGATTTATCTCTATGTACCATGTTGAAAATTCTCCATTTGGACTACATGTAGCCCTTGACATGGCTTCTGAGGAAATATGCGTCCAATTCTTATTTGACTGCCGCATTAAATTGTCGTAAATTAATTACCGTCTGTGAAATTGAAATAGGAGGTTCCATACATGGGGCGTCAAGTTTTACAAGTTCAACTCTGCGCACGTTTTCTACTATATTAAAAAGTTTAAGACTCCACACTAAAGCAACTAGATTTAATAGCACTTATTTATTAATGAATTTAAATATTACTGCATAGAATGAAGAGTCTTTTCTTATAGAAGCAAATTGTAGAGTATTTTTGTAAAGGTGAAGCATTTTCAAAAATAATGTAAATGATATTTGGCTAGCCCCTCTGCTGAACCGTTGTTGCTTGGACGTAATTGAATTGCTATACCATCAAAATCGATTTGTCTGAAATGATAAAATGTGTTCAGATTCTTTTTGACTGTTAAGTCTTGATCAGGGTCGAAATTAAAATACTAGAGCAAATGTTCCCAATCTCTTCTAAAGTTGGGAAGGGCTTAAGAGATACCTTTGTCATATTTAATAAGCAGTGATTTCTTTCACTCAATATAGAATATGACTAACTATTGATTGTAAAATTTATAAATTACTTTTAGCTTAATCAAAAAAAAATCATTGTTTCAGTATCACTGATTGTCTTAATCAGTATCTCTTACGTACCAGACAAGCCAACGTTAGAATAGTAAATATTAGTGGATTTTTTATGTAAATAGATAAAGATTTTGGATATTATCCGTATCAATTATTCTTTTCTTATAAATTAAAACTTATTTCTTTTTCTTAAAGTGTTCTGTTTATTCTTCATATAATAGGAAAAATGTCAACCCTTATCGTTTTTAACTACCCCTAATTAATTTTTTAACAAAATTAAACTTTTCTTTCCACTTTTCGTTTTGATTTAATTGTGCTTTGAAGAAAAGACTTTAGCAAATCTTTTGGATCGCAGAGATAATTGTAAACCTGTTTGAAGAATTTCGAAACTTTTGATATACTCACCCTTAACAGTTTTCCCAATTCAGATTTAACCACCTCCCCTCCTCCCCCATACCTCACACTTCATATCAGAATGCTGGTAGCATTTTATATGCGTGAAACGAGGATATCCTTCTCCTTGATAATTTTCTTCACATTAAATTTCACACGACGACGAACTTTATAATTTCATTTTGATTTTCTCTTTATTATAATTTTTTCAGCTACTTGCTTTCCATTTCTTTTCCTGCTCCCAGTCGTGCATACATTAAACACGCTTTAAACTTCCGCTTCCGGTGTTTTTCTTAATGCTTTAAGCTTACGCAACACGCACTCGATACCAGGACATTGCCATATACCGCTTGCTGCGTCGCGTTAAAGTAAAGCCAGCGAGTGCAGTGTTGCGCATAAGTTTGTGCTGCCGATACGAAATTTCCCTTATTTTCCGCTTTTCTCCCCTCGGTGTTGATATTGCTGTTGTTGTTGTTCTTGTTGTTGTTATTTTAAAGCTCACTGAAGAGCATACAAATTTAATTTGCATTTCATGAGCTGTGCAGGTAGAACACATGACATGGCATCGAGCTGCTCCTGGCGCTGACTGGCATTCGATATCGTCAGCCCCAAAACCGCTGCTGCAAGAAAAACAGATACAAAATCTGCCACAATCGTGATGAGCAGCAAATGAAATAAAAAATTCGTAAATAAAAATTCAAAAAACATAAAAAAAATAAATAAAAGAAAATGCTAAAGACGAAGTATCAAACAAGGAACAAATTGCACTGCGGCTGCCATGGCACGCGTATGGATTTAACTTATATCCCCCCACCTCAGAGCGCAGTACGTGTAAACAGTCCCTATGCTGTTGTAAAACATTATACGTACATTCGGAGCACTGGGGGTCTGAGTTGTGGTGTCGCAAACTGATAGCTCATATAGACTGTCTATATCGTCTCCGCACACAGCACACAATTGCGCTCAGGTATGTGCTTTCATTAGGAAAATACACGAAATATGCCATAGACAAGATGAAAGGTTTCAGGCGTTGCCAATTTGTACTACCTCAGCAGAGTTCAGTCACTGAATTTTGATGAGAAAAGTTGTATGCTAAGTTGCGGGCTTGCCGCAGGCGAGGAGTGTGAGGAAGTGCGTAAAAAAAGCAATGTTAATGTACGTAACTTTTTTCGTGACGGTTACATCAGCTGTAAAAACCATAAAAATTATTTTGATTTGTTAGCACAGTGGAGCAAAAATGCATTTTGCCTGTAAAGCGAATCAAATAAATAGGAAGAAAATAATCGTTTTGGCTTCTGAAAAGAAGCCTTAAAGAAAGGGGGTGAACAATATTTGAAACAACAGAAAAAAAGTTATTAAGGTCTGTACTGCACTGAAAGGCAGATCACTTAAATTAAAATATCTTTTCAAGGAAATAGATTTAGATGCAGACGCTTCCTGTTCACTATCTCATGAGGATCAGAATTAAGAATCGCAAAAACTTTGATAACAATTGGCCATTATTTATAACCCATTGCAATTTTTTTTTTAGCTTCATAATTGCATTGGTGTAAATATTCTGTGGTTTATCGGTGAAAAACTTATTTAAATGATATTCAGTTTTTTTACCATAAAAAGAATTATACAGAGACAACTTTCTGTCAGATTTTCCAATAATGTTCTGTCACTTAATTCCAAATCATCAAAGATGTGAATGGTCTAGCGTTGTCATGATGGGACACAACTTCTTTTCTGTTGGTTAGTTATGGTACCTATACCTTGGTCATTTTATTCAAAGTGTCAGGCTGTAAACAGTGGATGACTGAAGTAACAGTTGCATAAGAGTAAAGAGCAGCTCGCAACAGTAAATTCCCTTTTAGTCCTACGAAACATTCAGAATAACCTTGTTTGCCGTCAAGTCAGATTGGTCATTGCGCTTTGATCTCACCATACCCTAGCATCCTCATTGTAAACCATGCAAATTTATCGGCAAGTTTTCATTATCACCCATTACTCTTCAAAGATCTTTTCAACCGAATTACTATAGATTATAGTAAATCTAATTATTTATTTTATGGTTTGAACTTTTCTTTTCCGATTCTTCGTTTACAATATTTTCAGACACTTCAACACTCCTTAAACGTCAAAAGTTTTTCCTCAACTTCTTCAAATTTTCCAGACACTTCAACACTCCCTAAAGATGAAAGATTTTTCTTCAACTTAATATTGGACTGTAATGCTTTTAATTGACTTTGAAGAAACTTCCACCAACACTTCTTATAATTTATTAAAACTATTTTTGATTCTCAACTAGCTAGTTGATGATTTCTATATCTTTCTAATGAACTTCTTGAATTAAGTTCCATTGTCTAATAGTTTAGAATCAATATCCACTGTACCAAAGACTATATTAACTTCTCCATTTCACATTTTTGAATGTCGTTTTCACATCATAATGGCTGTTACCTTAATTTTGGAACTGACATTTCCTAGTCCTTTTTATTCCTTTTTTGGCACTCACATCACCAGTGCAAATGTCACTGAAAATGTCAGAGGCGTGCACTTACACACATTCCACATGCAGAGAGCAGATTTCGTGTGATGTGGTAAAGGTGAGGAGCGGTAGTACTGCGCGAAGAAGGCGTTAGGGATTATTGGAATGTTTTGCTGCGTCTTTGTTGTTTGTATTGTTAACGTTAACACATCAGAAATGGATTTGAATAATATGAATAAATCAAACATGACTTTTCGCTCCCTCTTCCCATCCGCTTTCCTTTTTTTGATTGCTTTGTTTTTGAGGTTTCTTGCTCCACTTACAGTTCCTATCCTTTTCAGACCTCGACGTGTTTTAGTTCCTTGTAAATTTTTCCTTTTTCACTTCTCGGTGTTGTTTTTATTTATTTTTTTGTTTTTTTTTTTTGTGGGTTTTGTTGGCTTTCTTCTGTTGAATTTTTATCACTTTTTTTTGCTTTCAAATTTGTAAGATTTTTAACACATTTGCATATTTTTTCGTTGATTTTGCTTTTGTAGTTTTTATTTTCTTTATTTCAACTGTAATTTATTTCACTTTTCATTTACTTTGTCCTTGCAATACTTTGCTTTCATTTGGAAACGTCCTCGGAGTTTTGTATTGTTTCGTGGTGTCAATTGAAATCCGCCGGATGCGGAAAAAAATCTTTTACTGCTTTAGTGCTGCTTGTGTAATGGCTGCGTTTCCGTTTTGTTTGCAATTGTTTAACGACTGCTTCGTCACTCATTCCTGCTCTCGCTGATGCTATTGCTGCTTCTGTTGCTTCTGTTGCTGCTGTTGGTGCTGCTGCTGGTGTTGTGGTTGTTGTTTATAGGTTTATTTATGTATTGTTGGCAAATTTTCTATATCCTCGTCTATATCATTGTTGTTTTACGCGTATTGAGTTGAGTTCATTTTTCCTGCAAGTGACATTTACTACATTCTTTCATTTCCAACTCCTTCCAACTCCTTCCTCCTCCATTGACAACATGGGAATTTCATATAATTTCCATTGTTTGTGAGAATGTGGCGTACGGTCGCCTGCCAGTAGTCTTAAGTAAGCAGAAAATAGAAATTTCCGCTGAATTGTTTTTCCGATTCGTTGCTGTCTTAGCAATTGCAAGAAAATTGGTATTTCATATCCTCCCTTTTCTGCCTTGGCGCTTCATAATGGAGTGGTGAAGTATGTGAAGGAATCTTAAAAATGTTCGCTTTAAGCGCAATAAAAATTCTAAAAAATATATTTTCGATATGTGCACATACGAGTGTACGCCGCCCAGGATGTGTGCAAATATTCGCACATTTTCGATTAGGTTATAATTTTCTATTCGAATTGTCAGTTGCTTTGGCACATTAAAGTTGTGAAATTGAATTTGGAAACTTCAGAATTTACATTTTTCTCGCATTTTTACAACATGGAATTTTCAGCATATGCTGTCGAATCATTTTTCCCACCAGGATCGGCTGTCGGTGCGTGTGTGCACAACCTCAGGCATCAATAAAATTCGTTATGTGCAGCACAACATTTTTAAAATATTTTCAAAAATCGCTAATAGCAAAAATGGAAAAAAATTTGCAACTTTTTGGCTCTGGAAAAGGAGTAGACCAAAACCGTGTGCTGCATCGTCGAACCAAAGATAAGAGCACCTAAACGTCACTTCAATTTTCTTTAAAACAAATCGAGGCTCAGTTTTTTCTTACTGTATTGTCAAGGAACTTCGTGTTCTCAACTAAGTTAGCTCAGATAATTGATTGCTTCTGAATAGTACTGAAGAAGCTGCCTAAGAAGATATTGACTGAAACAGATATCGACCAATAAAAAAAAACAGAAATTGGTAAAAAATCCTGTCAAACTTTTTCTATTTTAAATTTATTTGGAACACAAAGAAAATACCAATAACAATAACAACAAAAACAATAACAACAGCCACAACCATAGTGAGGAAAGGAAGCCCTCATCTTTGTGAAGTGTCCAAAAAATGCTCTGCCGTTGAAAAATTTTGCTGTTCGTGCAAATAAAATTTGCCTTCGCCTGCCAATAAAAAATTCATAAATTCAATTTCGTTTAAAATTCATAAGATGAAATTGTTTTTATTATTTTTGTAATGATTTTGTATTAATAATAATAAAACTAATCTTTTTTTTCCCTTATTTAGTACTTTGTTTAACTGAAAACGTGGAAAGCATTTTCAAACAGGATTAAATTTTGATATAAGAAAATTGTTTTTGGATATAAAAATTTTTACAAATTTTCCATCGTTACATAGAGGGGTGCGTAATCAAAGAATACTCCTAAGGCATACTTCTAATATAAGTAGAATTATTTCAATCAATGTTCACATTCAAAGCTGTTACCTTTCAATTAAAAATGGGACAGAATTGAAGAACTCTATTTACGCATCAAGTCAAGAGAAGAGAGAAGTTAAGCCCCTGTATTGGGTGTCAGACTTAGAAAAAGGAAAACGACTTTCCAGGTCAACCTCTAATTAAACTTCTATTTATGTATGATCATAGCTCATTATAAATGAAAAGTCCGTGTAGCAGAAATAATTCTTATTTACGATATAAACTTGGGTGTTTTGAATAACATTACACTTTATCAAATATTCCCTCAAGAACTATTCTTTTTTACTCAATTTCCCACACTGAACCCTTTAGAAGCATTTAAAATTTTGTACTGACTAGGGTGCGTCCAATAGAATAACTTCTGCATTAATCAAAATACATCAAAAGACTCACGAAATTCTACTGCTGAAGTGTGTTTAGGAAGATTAATTTTATTTCAACTTATCAAAGTACAATCCATAGGATCATACTTTATATCTTACTGACTAAGAGTGCATCCACCACTATCACTGTTTAATTCTCTGTATAGAGTGCGTTAAAGTTGATGATTCATATTTCTATGATACCAAAATGCGAATTATTTGATCATTCCTTATTACCTGCTCACTAATTGTGCATCTAATACAATAATTCATGATTTCCTACTCTATGCCTAGTAAGATAATTTTTTATTTCCTACCTATTAAGATATCTATTTCTTTTACAAAATATTACAATATAAACTTTTATCAATTATTTTATTCAGATAAATATTCCAAGTTCTCTTTTTTCAAAGACATTTGACTCTTGATAGGATATTTAAACAAATTTCTTTCTATTGGACTCCCAAAGCATGATGTTCGTTTGTTATTACATATATCCAACATACAGACACCAAACTGCCGTGCTGATTTCACTATCACTGTTCAAATTTTGTATGTTTTGAGAGGTCCTCTCGTCTAGCATAAGATCAATATTCCTTTATCTAGACGTTATATTCTGACATGCAAACCTCCCACTCTCTAGCATATGTTAAGATTAATATTCTTTAATTAAATTTTCACAATATAGTATCGAAATTCGTCATATCGAAACGAATGTTTTCGATTCTTCGTATATATTATTACCTGCTTAATATGACTATATCTATAAATGATTTGTACTGTACAGACGTTGTCAGATTAGCGGCAGATTCATTATCCTTTACGGAATACAGAAAAAAACATAAACAGTCAAAGATACTCACGCTCTTTTAAATGATAATATGATCATTTTAACTGGGGTTAGCACAACAGAAGGCCTGAGTTGCGATGTATAGTATTCGCATTTAATAATAATAATAAATGCTATATATTAATACTATAATCCGTCACCACTGGAGGTATTGTAAAAATACTACTTTTGACTCTGCACAAATACTATTCTATAGATGGAAGAAAATTTAACAAGCCTTTGAGTAACATTTCTTTGGTATTTTATGTGTCTATTGCAAAATAAACAAAATTTTATTAAAAATAATTTTGCACTAATGGTTTTATAATATAAAGCATTTGGGAAATTATAATATTATTCCAACCAAATTTCTCAAATATCCTATTTAAAGAACGTCAGCCAACTAATAAAGTTTGGAACAAAAAAATAAATAAATAAAATTGAATAGCGTGAACTAACTATATACTTTAATCTATAGTTTATCTAATTCAAAAATATGTCTAAGTACTTTATTAGACAATTTAAACATTTAAAAACATAGGAAAAAATTTTACGAACATCCCCAACCATTTCTTTTGCTTTTGAAGTTTCTACTACTTTTTTTTAATTTTGTGTGCCATGGGAAATTTTCTAAAAGCTCAAGTCCAAAGTTTTAGGGACTCAAACTCAAAATTAATATGTGCATAAATTACATGATTAAAAGGATAACTTTTGTTAAGTAAAACTTTCCTAGTACATTTTTTTTTGTTTTCCTAGAAACTATGCCTTCGTAGAGAAGAAATTAAAAAAATACTACAATTTAACATACTCCGAACAACAATATTAGCACGACTAACAGAAAACAAGGCCAATAACAATGATGAACTTGTATAGAATCAACAACAAAAATAATTTTGCTTAGGATGTCCTGTTTTTGGCATACCGCCTGGCTTGGCTTACTAGAGTAGACGCATCAAATTGACAAACTGACAGCAGTTAAGTAGTAGTAAAAAAGGGAGTATATAGTTGTATTTGCTAAGAGACCAGGATACCTTTGTAAGTCTGTTTGTGTTTGCTATATAATAAGTTAGCTATGCTCATGAAGTTTGTTAGCCAAAAAGGATGTGTAATGCTTTGATGTTCGCTTGTTATTTAAGTAGTAAAAACATGTATGACTTGTGTTTGCCACAACAGAGTGAAACATAGTAGGGAAAGCCCCTAAGCAACAAATTTATAACAAGGCAAAAGTTTTATTCTGATACTATATTTATTTGTTTAAAAATTATTTGTTTCTGTTGGGTAAAGAGAAAAACATGAAAAAGGATTAAACGGACAGTGTTTTGTGACTAAACAAACATTTGTAAAATATTTTCAAAAGTATTAAAATGATTAAAATTAAAAAAGGACATTAATTTTAAAAGATTTCATTATTAAAATTTTTGGGATATGCCAACTGACAGTAACAGCAGTATACACTAGCATATAGTAATAGTAGATAACGTATATGAAAAAGGTAGTAGAAAAATATTTTGTTGATCTGTGTGCGCAATATGTTTACAAAATAGTATTTACAAGTAAAATTTAAGGTTTTCTTTCAATATTTTTAACAAGATTTAAAAGTTTATGACAAACTATTTAATTGCAAAAGTTTCAAGTCAGTTAATCTTATTAGTGACAATTCTATTCAAAATTCTATTAAAATCATCGTATTAAACTTTTCACTATAACATATCTCTGCCTTACAACTACAACTACAATTCCAACGAGAGTTTATTCCTCCATCTTCACGTTTTAGTAGCCACAAGACTTTCTATAATGCAATGATGCCTTTTAAGCCATTCAAAGCATTTCACTAAGTATACAACGTATAAACACTTTACTCTTAAGTTTGTGAATGTGGAAGTAAGTTTAAGCCTAAACTACAATAGACCCACTAAGAGTGCTTCGACACTCAACCTAGCCGAATTAATGATGAACGCCGGAAATGCAACATTTCACACTTGCAGGCAAACTGCAAACAATGCAAGAAAGTCGAAAGTTTGTAACCTTTTTACGAGTCAAAAGAAAAAGTAGTAGCTAGAAGGTAAAAACTTTGTGACACGGCAACACTGCAATAGCAAAAATATATTATAAAGAAGAGCACAAACACTTGTACACATACAAACACACACAACTACAATACAAAGAAAGCATAAAAAGTGCAGTCGAAATGGTTGGCAAGTTTTGCCAAAAATATACAACAACAATAATAATAATAACAACAACAGAAACAAATACAATTGGACAATGAAGCCAAGTTTTGTACCATTAAAAAGGTAACGTTAAAAAAAAAGCAACAAATATATGATAAATAAAAAAGAAAATAGAGTCAAAGCAACATTGCAACAGTAAAGTCATTAAATTACCTGCAGCATTCGTGTAGCAATTGCAACAAACATGATTGTGCTTCATTATTATCTTTGCTTTTGTTTTTGTTGTTGCGTTTGTTGTTTGTTATTGTAGTAGACTTCATTTCATTTTCTGTTCGATTTGTTAAAAAAGTCCTTAGAAGCAGACGAAGTGAGAAAAAAAACTTATAACAACAATAAACAGAGTTTTTAGTTTTTTGCTTTTGCTTTTCCTTTGCCAAAAAGCAAAGACAAGCAAAAGGAAAAAAGTATATATATATGTAAGAAACGCGAAAAAAAAAAACAAAATATACTGAGTAAGTTTTGCTTACTTGTTTCCGTTTATGCTTCCCATTGTTTATTTCCGTTGGCTCCTTCATTCGTTTTCATACCATTTCTTTTTCATTTTTTATTTTTACTTTGATTTTGTTATTCTTTTTCGTTTGTTTTTTGACTTTGATAATGTTTAGCAAGAAAATTACGCTTGTTGCTGACAGCTTGTAAGTACTCGTAATGAAATTACGTTAAGTAGAAGAAGCATAATGGCAGCAGCATCACTGGAAGCGTTGACTGCGCAGTCAGCGGTGAGTGCGAGAACGTCGAAGTACAGATAAAAGAATTGAAAATAAGTGAATTTGGCAAAGTTTAAGAAATGAAAATATTTGTTAATACTTTTAATGCATGTTTCAGTATTTAATAAACGCAAAATTAAAAATGCGTTTTTTTTTTATAATAAATTAAATTAAAATTATTTTTTTCTTTATTTATTTAATGACAAGATATATGAAAAAATCTGGTAATATCACTGAGATGAGAGTTTGCTGATAGGTCGCTATGGTTTAAAAAACTGTACCAGAAAATAAAAATTCTTCTTGCAATGATTTTTAGAAATATTTAATAAATTCAATAACACTAATAAGAAAAAATGAATTATATTCATTTCAGAATATAAATTTAAATTTCAATTAAATAAATTTAATATTAGAAATTTTTCATTTAAAGAAAAATGTTACTGTTTTACTTTTTTCGCCACTGCTACTTTACGTTGATATATGATATTTGTTCGCCTTTGGCAAACACAGCATTGCACTTATGTTCTGATGTCCGCCTACCTTTCCCAAAACTGCCGGCGTGTTTGCATCTTCATGCACTGCCGACTTGCTGCAAACATAAATTTGCCACTAGAAAATTCATATTCTTATTATTAACTGAAATAAATCAAAGTTCTACGGGCGGCACGGGGACTACGAGTTAGTTTCCTTCTTAATGCAAGCAGAGTTGCCAGGTTTTATGTGGCTTTATCTCTCTGCAGTGTTGCGCTGTGGCGAGACTTGGCCTACAACCTCAGCACATGCAATAAAATGTGTTTGAAACTTAAGTATGAAATATAGGAAATATGAAACAGTTTGCAGTGAGTTGAAATGAAAAAAAATTGTAATACTATTTTATATTATTTTACTCTACTATTTTATTTTTAATTTGTTAAATTGTACAGGTAAAATGAAAGAATGAAACTTTAATCGAATTGCAAAACCGCAGCGGCACAATTACAATTTTTACATAAAAACACACACAAATACAGCAAACAAATACAATATTGCGCTTCTATTTTGCTATTCGCTGTTGGCTGTTGGCTGTTCGCTGCTCTGCTTTCTGTTGCTCTGCTGCTCTGCTGCAATGTTATTGTCTCTGCTGGCACTGCAGTTAGTGTTGTTATTGCGGCTTACTGTTGCCAAGGCATTATTGCACAAAAGAGAAACAAAAACAATGAAGAAAATGTTAATAAAAGTGGCAAGGAAATGGAAACTTTAAACAAGATGAGACGTTGTTGGTTTACAGTTGCAAACTTGAGCTTTAGTTTTAGTGCTACTGGCGCGACGCGGTGTGGCGTTGCGGTGCAGCTTTGGGATCAAATGCATGTGGCAAAGGTGCTTTTTATGGGTAATGAATTTCATGCTGTCGGCAGTTAAGTGCAATGTTGTGTGTCTTAGGTTCGTAAGAGCGGGCGTGTATGTATGTGTGCGTATGTGTGAGTATGACTTGGTAAAATGCTAAATTTCTTTACATATGCATGCCAGCAAGCCGCTCGTATGCATTAAACTGCACATAAGGTTAAAGTTAAGTAGTTTGCACTTTAAAGAAGGAAAATGCCTGGTAAATGATTTGCCAGGCATAAGCAATTTAAAAGCATAACAATTTGTTTATATTAAAAGAAAAGTAAGAAAAATGATTTTTCGTAAATAAAGATTAATAATGGCAATCATACGCTATGTTGTACACATGAATTTAATTAATTTTATTTAATGCTCTTAAGCACATTAATTCAATGTACAGCACAAATTCATGTAGAAGATAAAATTAATAAAGAAAAATTGGTTTTAATTACTTAGCTAAATTTACACAGCGTACACATAGGAATACCAACCTCCTGCAATTTGCCTAATGAAATAAAAGTCATTACTCAAAATCAAATCCCACTCACCATATCCCCAAAAAGAGCTTCAAAGCCTTATATTTTGCTGTGCAAAGTCCACAGGTGCAACCAGGTATCTCTATAAAACCCATAAATATATGCATGCCTACATAAATAAATTTGCTCAACTTGTATTGTCTTGTCTGGAGCGGAATATGTATGAGTTTGTTAATAACTTAAATGATAAATATTCATGTGCTGTCAAACGAACGCATAAAGGTGTGCGGAAATTCAGATACATAAATACATAGGCGAAAGTGGTAAGAAGAGTGACAAAAATTGCCTCATAAAGTTTCAGCCAAGAGATTTCTGTAAAACAGCCTAGAGCAGGAGTCATGTTTTGTGTTCGATAATGAATTTATAAAATCCTCACCACTTTAGATACACACGAATTGCAAATGCTGTTTCATATTTTTGTATATCAACTACCAAATAAAGGTAGAAACGTGTAACTGTCGAGTTGTACCAGAATTACTGATGATCCATCATTGTTCCACTTAAAGTTGATTAATTTCAACAATATTTTACCAAATAAAGCGGCAGTAACTGAGCGTTAAGCATAAAAAATAGCAAAAAAAAAACGTTTAAAACTAATTTATAGAGTGGTTTTTAAGTCTCTGCAAATGTTTTAAGACACCCAAATAAAGATTTTAAGGCATTCTCAACAACTAGATTATACTCTATATGTTTACGTTATATTACAATGCTTTAATTTTTCTAAGGAAACTGAAATACTAATCGAACTAGATAAGATTTTGAAGTAAAATTATGCGATTCGTTTTTGAAAATAATAAAATTTATTAAGTTATTAACAATGTTTCAATGGACTTAAAGGAGTGAAAAAAAAAAATATAGATACAATGAGAAAATTAATATACAAATATGCCTTATAAGCTGTGGCGGTCACCTTCTTTATAGCGGTCACATCCACCTGAAAAACACTGCAATGATCAAGGAAACTATGGTATATTATTTATACTTATTTAGTATCTTTGAGAAACTAGAGTGCCTATGCCATTACATATTTGAAGGTATAAATAGTAAGACCTCCTAATGAGGAACCTCCCGACAGAAAAGGTGTCTTTAGGTAGAAAGTCGATATTAAATTTCCTATCGAAGAATGGGAATCGAATCGAAGAAGAATCAAAGAATGAGTGAATAAGAAGTGAATAAGAATGGAGATGTAGTGTCGCAGTAGCTTCACAGTGGAAGTCTAGCTATTAGCTAATTTTCATATTTATCATATTTTACATTAAACTATGCTATAGGAAAGTTTATTTATGATTTGTAAATTTCTTTATGGTTCTGAAAATGATTAATTTTTAACTATTAACGTCACTTTACATAAGACCAGAGTTGAAAAAATATTGTCCTTTACAGTATCACTTTCATTAATTGGTATTTTGTTGTAGTGATAAAGTTAGGATTCATTACAAAAGCAAAAACAAACATTTAATAAGCTAATTAGTGTTTCTCTAATTGGAATTTAATATACACAACTTAAATTAGTAGAAAGATATTATCTTTCTATTAAAAATCAATTTTAAATTGAGTAGAAAATGCATAAAACGCAATTAAAATATAGAAGGCATTAATGTAATTTAAAATATTATAATACACATATATTTATATATATACGTATATATAATATATATGTTCAATTTTCAATTAGTTACATTTTACTCGTTATCACTGCTGTTGCATGTTGGCAGGACACACACAGTTGGGAGTTTCGTAAATGCAATTTAATGCAAATACACAATTAATTTAAATTAACTTAAATAAATAAAAAAGCGATTTGCATAAAAAACTGAAAAATGAAGTGAAAAACTATCCATGAAATTTAATTAAAGACACAGCGACATGCATAAAACTCACATAATAACAATAAATTTAAGCGCAAAACGTTGTGCGCCACCTACGCTGGAAGCCGCACCGCGCGTTCATTTAAGTTTATTGCCAGTGAAATAAACTTGCAAATAGGGAAATCCCACACTGAAAAGGTGGAGAACCGTGAAAATAGTAAGTTAACTGTAATAGTTCAGAGGAAATAAACCCAAAGGCAATGAATTCAGTTTTATTATAAATCTCACGGTGCGAATCGTAAAGAACAAAAGTTGAATGCTTATGGATATAATACAAAAAATATTTAATTAATTACTTTAGAAATTAAATAAACTAAATAAGGTTTTAAACAATATTAAAAATTTGTTTTATTAAAATTTCTATTAAGGTACAGTAATATGTACTTCTAAGATACAGTATCTAAATAGTTTATTTGCACATTGTAACAATGGGTTCCTATGGTCAGCCATATTATTATTAATAATATTCAATTATTTAAATTTAGTCATTCTTTAATTATACTTTTGAATTTCACAAAATTTATAAAGAATTTTACTTTGAATATTTTTTAAAACTTCATTTTTTTAAATGGGAAAACCGTTAACGAAAACACTTGAAAAAAAATCAATTTTTAAAACTATTTTAAATTCAAACTGACAACACAAAAACAAATTATGATATAAAAAAATTTTGACATATAGAAGTATAAGAAACGTTGCTTATCATACATCAAAGTCAAAAATTTTGACGGATACGGAAGCAAATTTGTGTCTTTGTGTGCTTTAATCTCACATCAGCATCATATGGGCTCATTAATTATCTCAGCTCATTCACACACATTCACCACACAGTCAGGCGGTGCTATACATGAAATAATTCACCATTCACACAATTCACCAAACATGCACACAGGATCACACACACACACACAAAAACCTCATTTTGAAATTTTCTGCCTTCTTAGCTCATCGCTGTTAATGTGGAAGTGGATGTTGCTTAAAATCGACTTCCGTTTCCACGCATAGCTGCATACTTCGCACGTAAGTCAGAGCAGCACCTAAAAAACAATCATTCTGAAGGATTAGTGTTTGAGCTTTGAAGAAGATAAAAGCGAGAAAAAATTGATAAAAAACGCTGTGCTGGATTTGTTTTTCTTGTGAGATTCACTCTAAACTCTTAAGACATATAAACACTGACTATATCAGCAACATCAGCTACAATTTAATCTGTTACTGCAATGAAAACATTAAATACTGACACTGATGAGTTTGAGCCCTAAATATCCTCGCACATTTCCAATGACAACAAAATTCTGATACGACATAAATCAGCTTTAGTTTTTAAGTCCCTCAGCCTACCAGCCTACATATGTGAAGAAAAAAACTGTGTTTAGAGCTGTGCGATTTACTTTGATTTTATTTTGGTTTGTGAAATGTTTTTCTTAAAAGGATAAATGATTGTCTCCTGCAGGATTTGTTTATTGGTGCATACGTGGTTGTCATAGTAGGCATATACAGTGAGATATACGATACAGTGAGATAGTTTAAATGTATGAAGCTAATAATTACAATTTTTCTTGTATTCGTCATTGAAGAGGAGCTAAAATCTTATCATTTTTGTAAGATAAAATACAGAAAACAGTAAATAATTAATACGATATTATGAATAAATTCTGCGAATAGAAAAAATTCTCTGGCTAGAAGTGTGTTTGATTTGATACCCGTCTGCATCTTCGGTGAAAGTAACAGGTGGTCAATGATTTGAGGGCGGTCGGTACCACCAATTGACGACAACAATCCACTGATCGAACTGGCTGGCGGAGGCTACTTGACGCCTCCAAGGACGACTCACGTCCGTAATGACCGTTTTCAGGTTAATATTATTTATAATAAAATGAAGCTTTGGAAACATATTAATAATTTTGAAGTTGTAATATAAACCATCAAAGTCTTACATTTAATTGCAAGAACTGCAAATGATTAAATAAAAATGAACACTGCAAGTAGAATAAAACATCTGTAAAAACTAATCTGTTCCTTTCAGTATTTGTTATAAAAGTTGCTTTTAAGCTTTTACACCCATTACTCCAATAATATCTACACAAATTAGCATATAAATATATCTTGCTCCTGTCCACAAATTGTCCATTAAAAACTGCTTGACATCAACTCTACTTAAATAATAAATTGTTATGTGAAAGTAGCTACTTTATTTTCAACTCAGTTCGAAGTTTGAGTACCGACTTAATCCGATTTTCATTAGCTACTGTTTGAGTGCTTGTACACCCATTCCATTAATAAAAGTCCGAACTCTTTGTACACATCATTAATATATCAACTAAACCAAACTGACCTGCCAATAACCGACACACACCTCACTTTCTTTACTCCACTGACGCAGTGTGGACAACATTTACATTAAAAACACTTTTGGGAGTAGATACGGAAAATTTATTGCAACCCTGCGCACACAATGGCCCCCAAATATAACGGATTTAAACTTAACTGAGCTGAGTAAACATAGAAACTGAATGTAACGGAACTTAATAAAAAAAACCTATTATAGAACAACAACAACAACAATAATAAATTTTATTTGTACATCATAAATAACTTAAAGAGAAAAACAAGATGAGAAATGGTCTTTAATAAAGCGAACAACAACAACAACAACAACAACAACAACTGCAACGACAATAAAGCAACAAACTGTACTACAATAGAAATAAATAAATAAATATAAATATGAGAATGCAAGAAAATATATTAGCAACTAGTAAAGAGCGTCTACCAGCGAGTAACAAGCATTTAAGTGGTTTAAAAGTTTTTCAATGCAAATGCATGCAAACGAGACATAACTTGCGCAGAGCTGCCAGACTGAATAAGAAATTCAGCGGAACATAAACGCACGCACTACCAACACTGGCAGCCGGCATGCATGCTTACGGAGGAAACACGCATGCAAGCTTGTAAATTGTTAAATGTTTTTGCATATAAAACACAAATATAAATGCAAATAGTACGTGCCAAAGGTAAAATGCATAAAAGCACCCCTGTGGCCCCCGCAAATTTGCTAAAATATTCCAATGGTAGCTGTGACTGCGACTGTAACTGTAACTGTAAAAGTAGTAAAAACTATTATTCAGAATATGAAAATGTTCGCATGAAAAAAGTATAGCAAAACATATTTTATTGGCGTTTATTTTTTACAAATTAGTACTGAAATGTCAACGTTGCTGTTGTTGTTGTGGTTGTTGTTGCTGTTTATGTTGTTTTTGTTGTGGGACATGCAATCCCGTTGACATTGCTGCTGACGTTGGCAAAATGTTTTTCGTATTCCCAACCAAAAAAGGCAACGGCAAAAGCAAAAAGTCTTTTAAGTTGTAAACTACAGAAAATTTTTATTGGTTAAATGTGCTGCGCGCTATATGGTGTTGTGTATCGTTGTGTGTCGTTGTGTGTGTGTGTGTGTGTGTGTGTGTTGTTGTTGCAGTTGTGTTGTTGTAAGGAATGTGACATTTATGTGGGAAAGTCGCAAAAAGTGAAGTAAATAAACATGAAATTAGTTTTGTTTAAATTGCAAAACAGTAAATAATTCCAACGCTTTTTATAGGAAAACATGCAGCGCAGCTTTCGAGGTGCAAATAATGGAATTTTATTTGATTAAATGGTAGAAAAAAAAGGGTGCCGGAGTAGAGAAGGGAGAACTAATATTCAATGGTTATTACTTTAAAATTTATAAAGGAAAGTAATTTTGAAAAAGTTTTTATATTTTAAAATAAATATTGGATAAAATTGTTTATGCATTTAGGAGAATAAATGTCTATGTTAACTTTAAATGCTATAAAATAAAATTTAAAAATATATTTTTTATATATGGAATCCTAATCACAGAAAGAAAGACATAAGACACATAAGAAATATTTGTAGCGTGATCATAATACTGAGTAAAAATATAAGTAAAATAAAATCATTTCTCTCTTCTGAGTTCCGAATCACATACATTATGCTAATGAGCTTACCGGGTAGAGAACAAATATCGTCTTCCATCATACACAAAATTGTTTCCCTCCATATAACTATCTGAATAACTCATTATCATATTTGAATCATTATCATATTTGAATCAGTATTAATATAAGTAAAATAAAATAGGGAATATATTCGGACCATAAAAATCATCTACCATCATCTACCAAATAACTCTGATTGAAAAATATTTTTCTATGTAAGACTCATTTTCTTCTTAAAATTTTGTTATAACTATTTCAGTCAATTTTGTTTATTTTAATATATACTTTTAAAATTTAATAAAAATACAAGATCGGATTTCTAATTACAATATTTATTAGATAAAAAATGATAACTTTTCACCTGCACCAACCATTTCAAACATTTTGCCTGTGAGTTCACAACACTAATCATCAAACATACATAACGAGTTCTATATAAATCTGGTTAAAAAAAAATTATATTTACTCTTCAAAAATAGGTTGAATATGATGTCAGATATCTGCTTTATTGCGTTACGTACACTTAGGGGTCGGTTAATGAAAGTGAAATTAATTTTTTAAATAAGGCAATTTAATTAAGACAATCCTAAGGAATCTCATTTCTATTGACTTTTGCAATATCGTTGTCTCTACTACTTGAGGAGGGGATTTACTCAACTATCGCATCAACACATTGATAAAGTTCAGTATATTTAAGCTCTTATCGGTTGCATATACAATTAGGAAGCAAAATAGGACGCTTACGATTCTTATAAGAGTAAAACTTAGAAGAAGTCATTTTCCATTCAAAGTCTTTGTGTTTCATTTCATTCATAAATGCACTTTAGTCATGAACTAATAAAAAATACAAAGAGCTATGAAATTTAATTTTGTCACTTTCTTAACTTCAGTAGAATTCCAAAGAAGTTTTTATCTGAAATTGCGATATTCGTAATTGTGTAGTATCAGAACTATTTTTCTCTTACGTGCACAGATGGAATAACTTTTATTAAAGGACGTGATGTGGTAATGCATAAAACATGCAATAAAATTCATAAAAGTGCTGCACATTTGCATATGTGCAACAAAGTTTCAAATGCATTTAGAATGCACAAATGCAACAAAATCACAAACTTAACTCTAGAATGGATCCACTCACATTCATATGAACTCATGCATACATACATTTCGCAAAAACATTTGTTTTGTTACAATAAAAAAGCACACCTTTCAGTGCACTTACACGTTTTAATGCTAGAAAAAGAAAAACTACAGCTTTGACGCATAATAAATTTAAATATTTATGTTTCTGGGTTAACAACAAAAACAATAACAATAACAAAAAGTTATAACGAAAACAACAACAAAAACAAGGAGAGAGCGAGCGAGCAGCTCCACATTCACCTTAATATCACCTACAGTTGCATGGGGCCTGTGGGCGAATGTGGCTGGATATGTACAGTGGATTAGTAAAGCTAAAGGCAAAAAGTCGCAAAAACGCACAGATACTATAAACATATAGAATGCATTGCGTTTTATAAAAAAAAATTTGAAAATATTTTATATAATGGAATCATGGTTATAGCATATAACATATAGCACATAGTTCCGTTAGATCATTGAGTAAAGTGGGTTAATTTGTTTCGGACTAACTGAAAATCAAGACTAACTGAAAAAACTTCAGAAATTATTCAAAATTTATAAAAATTCCAGAAGAAAAAGCTCACTGGTAGCTAGAACTTGAGGAAGCCCGTGGTACATTACATATAAAAAACATTGCGCTACAAATTTCCTATTGGGTAGCATATAATATACGATAGAAGCATAAATATAGCAACTACCGAATTACGTTACGTTGAACTGTGTTGTGTTGTGTCGTTGTGTTGTGTCATTGTATTGTCTAAGCCACGTTATTTTCATGAAATTTTGGTTTTAGTTTTGAAAAGAATTCAGTTTTGGCTGAAAAGCTTCACATTCTAGTACCTTTCCTTGATTTTATATTCATGCAATTATTTTTCAGGTCATAACTTGTAAACCGTAAGTACGCATATCTGCTAGATTGTCGTGAAGCATTTTTGATTTAAAGATTGTTTTTAAATTTAGAAAAATTTTTGAATTTATCTATTCAAATTTATAGAGCGAAGTATAAGTCCTATAAAAAGGACAAAAAATAGAACAATAAATAAAAGTTCTAGTTATAATTTACTAAAGTAGTTACCTTCAGCCATGCTTGAAAAATAGATTCAACTTGGGATCAAAGACATCATATTTATTAACAGAAATTTAACAAATCAAATTGGAGTTGAAATGAACAACAAGTTAATTAGAATTAATATTTGCAACTACAAATGCTTTGGCCCAACCAAGTCCGTAAGTAAGTAGAAATTCACTTTGGAATCTTTCAGAATCCAGTGCTTTCTTATCTTACTTTATAGTCATAATGCAAATTAATAATGAATGTACACATAAAATACGTAAATATAAAATAATAACAACAAACTATCAGTCTTATATGTGAATTAATTTAAATTTGTATAAAGTGCTACTATTCGTCACTAGGTTGAGTTATCAAAGCACTCTTTTACAGGATGCTCATCGTTTTGAATATATTGAGTATACAAATATAATTTTATTGAGTTTAAAAATGTTTTTAATATGAAATTTATATTGCAATTGTTATGTATTTGATAATTTCTGTTGAACTGTCTTTTGAAAACAAAATTTGTGCATATATTTGTTCCACGTTAGGTGTAGACTGGGGTCATATAATGTAATTTATTAAACCTATTTTATATTTTGAAAAAAGTTTCCAATCTACACTAAAGGTCCTAATAATGAGAACTGCAGATTTCTACAAGTCATTGTTGAATTTGTAAAATCTTGGATTTAAAAAAAACAGTCATACATTTTCTCTGCTATTTCCCAGAAGAAGCAAATTTTTGGAAAGAGTTGGATTGAGTGCTATTACGACTACTCAACGGTAAAGTCAAAAGATCTATTGAACTGCATAAATTTAACAGTATGCCTTTTAGCATGGATGTCACTTTAAAATTGCAAATAATCGCTATTATCGAAATGGTATTTGTTGACCTGGTATGACAATAACAACTCTTTAGTTAGACGTGAGGCACTTTTCCTAGAAACACAAATAGAAAATACATATCAATTCTTGAGAATCAATAAATGCAAACGAATTTATAGTTTTCAAATGAGAACAAAACAAAGTGCCCTCTAAATGCTTTTAATTGTCCACTTTTCTATATAAAAATCATTATAATTGCACACCAAAAGGTTCTCAATTTTCAAGAAATTTCTTTATTAAGGCGCCTTACTTCATTTAAAGCAAAATATTACCGACTAAACAAATATCTCTCCTAATAAAGAAGGCAAATAAACTTCGCAAATAGAAAATTTAATTTATGGCGAAAGGCAGCACCACGAAAAGTGCTGGCTCAGAAGAAGTACATAATTGCACATAATGGATATAAATCTCTAACATTGTAAATCAAGTAATTTAAATGCGTGCATAATTCCGCCAACGAATGCGGAACCGCTTCAACTGCGCCAATGTTGCCACATGATTACCTTTTAGTTTCCTTTTAAGAATGTATCATTTTTCAAAAATATAAAATAACCGCAAATTCACAGTGAATTGCAGCAAAACGTTTGCTACAATTGCAGAATTTATGAGCCATAAAAATGATCGAATGTACAACAAATCACTGCAACAAATGCAACATGCCAACAACACCAACAACAACAGCAACCATAGCGCATGAATGCAACTATGCGTGCCACGCAAATGTGGCCGCCACTAAATTAGAATCTTTTCTCGGGAACCTAAATTCAAATGGGAAAATTGTGGTTAAATGCTAATAAAAACGGAAAAATAGGCCCGAAGCAATTTTCACTTTGAAATTATAGACTTTGACTTGTTTGATGTTTGACGATGAGGAAGTTGTTGTAATGGTTGTTGTTGTTTTTGTTGTTTTAGTCGTTGATGTGGAGGTGGCACATTCTTAACGATTCCACCGTCAATGACTGAAAAATGTTGTATTTTTGTTGACGTAAATTTATATTACCAACAAAACGCTGGATTCTATTTGATTTATATGCAAGAGAAATTTCTCTAATAGTTAATTGATAGGTGTAATTACAAATCAGAAATATTTTAATAACCACTTGAAATATCTCTAAAAGATTTATGTTAAGCATTCAAAATAGAATATAAAATAATGTTGATTTCTTCATTTTCAAATTTCAACGTAATACATTACTCTCCTCCAATAGTTAATGGAGCTTTGTTGGCTTACAATTTGTTTGACCCACAATTTTGAAGTTTATAAATTATAAACCTGAAAATTGTTTTCCATAAACCAAACAGCTTCCTAGCGATGAACTGAAGAGTCAACCGTGCAACCGGAACCGTTTTCAGTCGGACATCCTTTAACGTGGTTGATTGTGCTATTTGACCGAACGGTCGAACTTGCAACAGACCAGCCAACAACAACAGTCAATAAAAGTAACAACAAAGTAAGCACAACCGGCAACAACTGCAATTCACTGCGTTTTCGCTTCATATTTGTGGTTTTCGCTGTCTTTGGCATTGGCAGATTGCATCCGCCCCAGCGATGACTACCACAAAATACCACAAAATCAAAATAAACTGACAATGAGAGAGAAGCACTGCGATTGCCGGTAAGCAAAACATTTATGGTATTGCCATTTCTCCAGTAAATAGTTTATGCTATAGCACTTTAATTCCTTTGCTGTATTTTTAATTATAATTTTTCACAATTTTCTTTAAAATTAATAAATTTATTCTGATTTTAACATTGAGACACACTTGTATGTGAGATTTTAATTTTTTATTTCTATGTATTGTTTGGAACTCGCCATTGGGTGTTAAATACGACATCATTCAAATGTCTTCCACATAACATCCTGGTCTACTGGATTCTTTCGAGATCCAGTAGGGTGAAAGTTAGTAGGGTGTCTTATTCACACTACCAAAACGTAAATTCCGTGATTGGGTTTCTTGCAAAACAAAATTAAAACACATCGTATAGAATGATTTATTAAATCTTTCTATCGAAACCACGTATGTCTACATCCATGTCTTTGCGCAAGTAATTGGTAGTCCTGTGGCAGTAGCGATTAAAATTAACAGCTTCTGTCGCACATTTATCATTATCAATGATCTTTCAAGAGTTCGTCTTTTGATGTTGAATAAATTTAGTTTATCTTCAACACTTTCAGTAACTGCAACAATATTTATAGTTTATTCAACTTTCTGAACAATTTGACATATAGTGCGCTAAGATAAACGAGAAACCCTCATTGCATCTGTTAACCAGTAATATGTTAGGTTAGATTGTACAGGTGTCCACTTATGTTTGTTGGCCCATTGTGTTGCCATATAGCGATTACGACTTTTAAGAAACATCTTCAACATTAGCAAAGCCTAAAATGCTCATTAAAGGTAGGTCATGGGGCTAGTCAAGAACCTCAAGAAAACACCACTAACGTAGTTAATCGACGTCACGCATGCGCAGAACAGCAACAAAGCAAATGTGAGACCCTTTTAATTCAAATGATTAAACAAATTTTCTCAATTTTCCAGTATGGCTTGCTAGAACCATACAGATCAGAGATGTGCTAAATGGCTGTGATCTATCACAGCATCACAATGAGATTATTAAATTTTTTTATAGATCTTTCAAATTTTCCAAATGATTACCTGAACTCTCTGCTCAGGAACTATATTACCCTTAACTATACCTCGTTGACCATATCTCGTAGCCGAAAGAACTGAAACCAATAACATTCAATCACATAACTAAAAGGAAAGCTTAGATTACCTTAAACTTCTTTAAATCCATTTTTACGACTTTTTTTGTTTTCTTCTCGATTTCTAATCTTGTGCCTTAATTACTTTTCCAACACATCACGAACATTTCTACGTTTCACTTCACCAACTTCGTTGCCAGATTGTCGACAATATGGAATAATCCATGAGGACGACATATCATTTATCAATAACAATGACAACTTTAATCCAAACTCCTTCCTTCTGCATCGTAGCCATCATTTCTATCTCATGCGATATTCATAGCATTTCAACGATATCAACACCAACACCAACAAAAAACCAAAAACAGACACAGAAACAGAAAAAATGTTGTCAAATCATGGCAACAGCTACAGCAACAGCAACAGCAACAATAACTACTAATAACAACAACAACATTTGAAAGCAGCAAAATGAAGTTGAAGTGCAGTGCAAAATGCAACAACAACAACAACGATGAAATTCGCGCGTTTGTTAACAATTTTACAAATTTTTATTTTGACATTTGTCGTAAGGGAGTTGGAAGTGAAATGTGGGCTGTGGGCTGTGGGCAATGGGCTGTGGACTGTGGGGAAAGTGCATTGCGGCATCGGAAATAACAGAAACGTTAAATGAAAGAATGCATGTGTTTACAATGTAAACTTTATATGAAACACAGACCAAAAAAAAGAAAAAAAATAATAAAAATAATAAAGCAGAAAACATGAGACGAAAAAAAAAAAGCGAAATATGCTCGTAATTCATGTTGTCACATTTGTAGGAAATGTCAGTCTGTCTCTTGCTGTTGTTGTTATTGTTGATGCTGTGCTGTGCTGCGCTTCAGATGCGCTTTTTGCTATGTTTATAGTTGTTACAGCTGTTGTTGTTGTTGTTGTTATAATTGTTTTGCAAACTGCATGCGTTATATGCGTTACATGCGTTCAACTTGAACTTGTCTGTGCATTTGCGCGCTTGTGATTTGAGGTCGCCTTTTAATCATTGTAAGAATAAATTACACACAGCAAAACGCTTTCATGTAAATATTCGTATATTTTGTAAATGTCGAAAATCTTACAAATTTATTCTTAAATAATTTCTGCATCGTCTCTTTCGTCTTCGACTATTAGTCGTCACATTCGTGGTCGGCGTTCATTTATTAAATTGCTTTCAGCTTTGATTGCCTTTAATGTACCGGAAAAATGTAGAACGCGAAAGTCGTTAATTTTACCGAAATCATTGCCAACTGCGATGGATGTGCTGTATAGAAGCATTTTTTTTCTAAATTTATTTTTATTGACTCTTTATCGCTGTACAAATAACATTTTAAAAAGATTTATTTTACTGCGGTTCCTATTTATTTCGTATCTCAGCTTAGCACCTCATAATTTTGATACGCGTGGGTTTCATCTCTGCATACTGCGTATATTCTCGTAGAGATATTAACCGAAATTGTAGTACCTCATTGAAATTCAAAGCACAAAAAGTGCAGAAAAATTAGAAAAAACACAAACCGCAAAATTTATTTACATTTCCAAAAATAAATAAAAATAATTTACAGCGAAATTTAGCAACCATGTAATGGCAAAGGCTCCTAAAAGTTAATCTCATATGATGAGGTTACTCTTTACATAGCAAATTCTCAACAAAACAGCTTCAATGCAGCATACATAAGGTAAAGAGCGGTAAGGAGTGAAGAGGTTAAATTACTGATAAAAAACTCTACTTAATAAAAGAAGAAGTATTTTATTTCAAAATTATGGACAACGTACATTTTCAGTATTTAATATGCAAAAAAATTGTGCTAACGTAGCACGTTCCAAGAGTAAATAAGGGAAATCAACAATAATAACTCACTTATATATAATGAGCACATTTATTTTTTACTTTAACTGTATACGGATTACATATCCTCTGAAAAGGCAAGGAAGGATTTTGTTAGAAAATCTATAAATAAACACGAAGTTGATTTTCAATGTTGTGTAAAGTTGAACTTTCTAACGAGTGGGCTTTAATACCAAAACTGCGTACATACCAAATAATGTTTAACATTGATTGGATCATTGTCCATTGATCTTTCTTCGGATCAATGGACTTATAGTGACACCAGTTAAAAGTGTAATTAGGATAGTCTCGGTATTGTTCTCTCTTAATGCTTAGTACTTATTTGAGGAAGTACAGCCAGTGATATATGATAGTAACACATATTGGAATTATAAACAATGAAGGAAAATAGAATCTTCTTTGAATCTTAGCTGAAGAAGATAAGGTTCTTAGCACTTATCTGAGGAAAAAGTAGTTAAATTAAAAAAAATTCTGAGGAAGAACAGTCACTGTTATATGATAATTGGAGACAATTGAATTAAAATGCAGTAGAAGAATATGTGACACTAATAAGAATAATATAAAATTATATTAAGGCTGTAATATATTTTATTCGATATGGTTTCAAATTATATATTTTGTTTAACAAAAAACCTATAACAAAAATTATTTCAATCGTTTTATAATAAGAAAACTGGAGTAAACTTCTTAGAAAAAATTTTTTTTTTTTTTTGAACCGATGCATCCAAACAAAATTAATCAAAAATAAATATATCATTTCAAAAATACATAAAAAATAATTGATCATTAATTTTTACTTAATTTTCGAAAAATGATTTATTGATTCTTAGAAAACTAGAAGAAAACTTTCAAACAGTGACTTTTGGGTACTCCCATTTCTCTTCCTACAATTGTATCAGCACTCCCAATCCATCCTAATGCAGCTAAATCATTTTGGAAAATATGTTTTTCTAAGCATAAAATCACAGTTCATGGGAAAGGCACTCTAAGAAAATATTTACTTTCGTGAATTATTTTGAGAACATATGAATAAATAAAATTTCGTATAATTTTTAAGTCACTATACCAACATAGCCTTCAGAATTTCCGAAAAATACACTAACTCAAGCGCCGATATTAGCTGATAATTGCATTCGCGGACGTGCAATGCTTATGTTTCTGCCATTTGCAGTTAAAAATGCATTTTTATGCATTTGAAGCGCCTAACTATAAAAACTGCAGACGCAAAGATTTTTTTAATGAATTTTGTTTATAATTAAAAGTGCAGCTGCAGTGGCAGGCGTGCATCTTTATGGGTTTTCCTCGGCGTAATTAGCGCAAATGCTTGAATGCAACAGCAGAGGAGGCGCTAAGATGAGTGCTATTTTGAAGTGGGTTGCATTGATATTTAAATGGGATTCGTTTTTTATGGCAGCAGACTGCGCCCAAACATTTCCTGCACATTGTTTATACTGTCCAAAGTTTCTTCAGTGTTTGGAAAAATATTGAAGTGAATTAGAAGCAGCAGTTGCAATTCTTATGTGTTGGCGCAGTGCTACTTTATATGATCATATTTAATTGCTCCAAATGGAATGAATATTCCATCAATTGGCAATATTTCAAGATTACATTTTTAAATAATTTACTCCATTTGTTTGGTACTTTTTTTTTGTAGAGAATATCAAAGCTTTTATTTTTACTTTGTGCTTGATGCAGTTAAGTTTAGTTTTCCATTTACAAGAAAAAAATGTAACATATCTTCTCCGGAAAATCTTTCGAATTCCCACTACGTTTAATTCTATTGTAAGTATAAACTAAACATCATTATTATTAAAAACTCTACAACTCCCACTTAGTGTTCAATATATTCAGTAAATTTGTGTCCTAATATTAATATTTTGTCGATGGCACCCGTTCACACATTCCTTATAGTCCATATAGTTTAATCACCTACTCACCTACTTACTTACTTAATTGACCAGAACAAATCGTAATCGGGTTTTGATCTGACGCAGCACTTCTCTACTCTTCTGCTACTGCTTATGCTTCTTAACCAGTATCAGGATCAAGTGCGGTTCATGCTCCTTCAACCTGATTATTTCACCAGAGACACGGTCTAGCTCTATACCTTCTTTTTCCAACTAACGCTTCAAACACATTTACGCCTGAGATATTTTTAAATAAATGTAAAATCTCCTACTGCTTTTATTAATTATTTATTGATAAAATAAATTTATTGAATAAATAATATATTAATTGAACTATCATTATTATTATTATTGTTAGGGGATGTAGTACTGCGACCGTCGGGTGTATTGTGCCCCCTTCCGGGCTTAGAGTAGGTCTTTAAGCCCTGTTGCGTCAATAAAAAGTATAGTATAGTATAGAACCTACTTTACAGAGTTTTATTGCCTCTTTCGGTAGAATATACATTCCTAGGAGCCTATATCGCATGTGCATTAGCGCAGGGCATTCTAACTGAACTAATTAATATTAGAAAAAACGCAATTCTTAGAAGACTACATTTCATAATACATTAAAATATTTATAATTCTCATTTTGTTACATTAATTGTCCCAATAAATGCTTGGAATTTTATATTATTCACATGGAAAATGCTTTTATTTTAATATAAACTTTTTGAAATAGTATTATTTTATCTATATATGTTTTTTTTTTATTATACGAGCGAAAATTTATTTCTAAATTAATGTAATTTCCTAGTTTTAATAACTTTTATTGAATATTTCACATGCCTTTGAGTTCATAGGGTGAAGAACCATATCACCCATATTTTTCAATAGTATTAGAATATAGACTAATAATAAAAAGTTTAAATTTTTATAATATATGTTATTTTGTACTGTTACAATGACGATGTTCAAATTCACTTCCAATCACAGCATCAGGGATATAAAAATTATGTCAGTAGTCGAGATACACTTTATTTTGTCCTCGTTTACCGCTAAGTCCATTTTTGATTCTTGTCTATGTCTATTCTGCATACATTTGTAGAGTATCATGCCGTTACAATAAATACTTGCGCTGCTTTTTATCACTTTTATAAAGAAATTGAAAAGATCACATGATAAGAGATCAGTTTGTCTGACGTATTGCATAGTTTTAAAAAGTTCGGAGATATTCGATTCTATCTTGACGGGGTTACGGGCACTGCTTAACGAAATTCTACAGAGTCATAATAACTTTGTAACTTTAAGCGATACCAAGCTTAGATATTGCAGCCGAAACGGGTTCATCTATCCTCTATGTTGAAAGCTGCTTTATAACCGACAACTACTTACTACTTTCAATCATAAAATCAGCCGTAAATATTTTTACACAAGCCCACTCACTTGAGTCTATCGAGCTCTATTTTTGTTATACGAATATTTGTCCTAAGGCAAACCACTTAAATTTCTTAGAAATAACGTCACTGGATTCGCCCCGCCTTAGATATCAGACTAATAAGGGCTAGGCACTCTGTAACTGAGTTCCATCAAAGATTAGTATTAAATCACTTGTGTTGTACAACAACAGCTTAGAGGCTATGGTGAGGTCTTTAAATACATAAATACCTAATATAGTAGAATAAGCTCTGTAGGATTTCAGCAGCCACTTGTGTATTTCTTCTTCCCTGCTATTAACACCTACTACGATCGACCAAACGTAGTTACACTATTCCCAACTCATATCCGATTACTCAGCTTGTTCAACCAACTCTTGGTGTTTTTATGGCAAACAATGCTATCGGGTACTTTTTTATATAAAATATACATAAATCAGTTAATTTTTAGTGATTCTCTTAAACTTCATCACAACATTGTCGTCATCTACTCGTAAATGCACCTTTTAAGAAGGATGCCAAAAATGCAGCGATTTCATCGATTCCCTACACATGTACACATAATTTTATTTGGCACTTCGGTGCACATCTTATTGAATCTACTTCGAATCAGTACTCAATCCTTGATTAAGACAACAACAATTTTTATGTGCTTATAAACATGCCTCGTATTGCCAATAAAAGTCGATATCAATATTGCAAATCAAATATTATGAAATCTTATTATTATTATTATCATTATGGCGTTGTTCGCAGCAATCAAGATAGCCAATATCTATCTGGGACTGTACGTAAGTACCTCAATGGTTCCAAAGCACAATATTTATGTGTCTGCCGTCCGCTCATATAGACGACAACGGTTGCCAGCCAACACAAAATAAGATGAAACCAAATGCACAAAGCCTTATTATGACAGTCAGAGCTACTCTTGGCAACTCTTGGCATTGCTCAGATGACAACAGACTCCAACAACAGCAACAATAGCAACAACAGCAACAACAGTCGCTATCTAAAATTGTTATTGTTGTTCTGATTACAGTATAGCCATCTACTATTTATGTTATCCAGCACTTCAAAATACCATGAGAGTTGGAATGACATTGGCATTGACAATGGCTTAGGTCATGTATCTATCTGTACAGCATTGACATTTGCGTTGGTGGGCGCGGCATTTTATTCAGTTTGTTGTTGGTAAGTTTTTTGTTGTTTTAGGATGAAATGAAATTTATTAAAAATATTTTTGCCACTTATGAAATAATTCGGTGTAATTTTATATTCTCATCTTTTCTGAAAATGTTCCCAACAACAATTGCAGCAGACAGCAATTCCCTGGCTTTGTTCATCGTTACGATACGCCGACGTGGACAGTACAAATCCAGAGACTTACAAGTGCATAAAACTCTCGGACATGGCGTAGCTCAACTCAATAAATTCTTGAGCTGCCAATGTTGTCGTTGTTATCGGACGATGTACAATATCGCTTCATGAGGATAACAAAATGTCAATAAAGTATTAAAGCAGTAAAAGTGTTGCTGTTGTTGCCGTTGCCGTTGTAGCCATGCATGTGGATCCTTGCCGGGTGTGCTTCTTTTTGTGTCTTTGCGAAATGCTGTTTGCTTGTATTTACGAGCAGCGACTCTTGTAGCCAAAGTGGGCGTACAACCGTATGGGCGTCACATCGAATTGTTGCCAATTGGTTTATGCTGCCGCAGCAGACAACAGCATATTAGAGTGCCATAAATAATGTTTAAATGGAATTATAAGCATAAAGAGCACTTTATTGCCCTTTGCCGTCGAAGATAAATTTCGCTGTTCACATTCTATTTACATTCGAATGCTACTACTAACACTCCAAATGAATGTTAATTGTAGTGAGCATTTCTTCTACTGAAATATTTTTAGTTTAGTGGCACTCAAATGACCATAATATTGCCAATTACAATGGCACTCTTGGCGGCGGTCATAATGGCTTGGCTATGAACTGAACGCTCGAGCCGCACAGTTGACGTGGGTCAATTTGAGTTGGGTAAACATTCATAAATATTTTATTATGCTTCTTAATGTGCTTCATTAACTTAAATAAATTGGAAATTTAAAGCATTTAAATTATAATTTTCCATAAGATACACATTTATACTAGATACAATACTCTATTTTTTCACTTGGATTTCGATTCATATTATTTGCAATTTTAAGTCAATTTGTCACTGGCAAACATCAATCATATTTGGCGGCTCAACACCTTTTTTCCTTGTGGTCTGGCTGCGCCATGTCAGGGTTTTAGCTCCCGCCACCCGCCACCCGCCACCCTACAGTCTACTTTTTCCTTGCTTTTTACGTACAAAAGCTATTAAGAGAAATAACAAAAACAAGGATGTAGGATAATATTGAAAAAGGAGTTGAATTGATGGTTTTTCCGTACGATTTTGCATTTTTAATAAAGTCAAATGGAAATATGCTATCCTTTCAATATGTTCATTTTTCAATACTTTTTATGGTCGGGTTGTCTGTCTGAGTCATATTTTGCAGTATTGACATTGGAACGTCCATGCTCTGATAGGTTTCAGTCATAAAAATGTAATGAAAAGTAAATTTTCTCTTCTGAAAAGCTAACGGTCTTAGTGCTTATGCGGGCAAAGCATGGACGGAAGAACACTAAGTCAATTTACTTAATACTTTGAAGAAGGTTTGGATTAAAGTTTTTCTGGCAAGTGCTTGAAACAATGCCCTCTTAAATCCTATAAGCAGTAGATGAAGCTTAGAAAAAATTATTAAAAATTTTTAAGACGAATAAATATTAAATTTCTAAAGTTTATGCAAACAATTGATTAATACAATATGAAGAGATGTAAACATGATATTAGCTTATGAAAAACAGCTACATTTAATGAGTTAATGGATATGTTGATACTACTTTATCATCTAAATAAACATTATCGCAAGTCCTCTTTGCCGATGATATGGATTAGAAAAAATTGCACACCTTGTATGGCAATAAAAGTGTCCTTCTTGACTGTACAATATATACTGATCTTTCTACAGTCAAAGAAAGATTTGATGCAGAATTGTTTAATGATAACATCAGAGCCTCGGTGGGACTGTGTATATAACCCATTGTCTTCCACGTTAAAGTTCATGCCATTGAAGTCTGCATCCGAGTCAACTATATAAAAAGATTAAAAGGTTAACACATCTGTAGCTTTATTATTTATAAAGAGAAAATCAAAATATTATCCTCCTGAAAGTTCTCTTCAGAAATCTTGACAGATCTGCTGCAACTGACAAACAAAAATAGAGTGGTGGTTTGCTGGACTCCTGTCACACTCGAATCAATATCAATTAATCTACAAATAACCTTGCAAGAACTGGATTCACCATTCAATTTAATAGACCAGATACTTACTGTGGAATAAGTTAGTCCAGAGCAAGTATTTGTCAAAAAGAAGTGGATTGTAACGGAACATACTCGGTATTGTTAATATATGTAATTGCAATGTTAAAAGCTATATCGTTCTTACAACAAAGGTAAGACGTTCTTTCTCCAAACAACAAAGTAGATGCTGGAAGCAAGTTCTCTTATATACCACCATGACCTCAACAAGATGGATCTATTTTAAAAAACTAGAATATCGGCTTTGCTTTAAAGCAGATGATATTTCTGATGAGTTTCTTTGAGATTGTCCGAGTTGATTTGTGTGAAAAAAGAAAACAGGACCAGAGGTTATAATGTCTAGCTTATATTTAAAAATTCTCAGATGGAGACGTTTTGGCCGTTACTCGGTGAGATAAATATTGCTGGTACAAAAGATATCATATCGTGGCAGTGTATTGATTTCCTGAGAGACAAGTACACTGGTGATTTCCATCTCTTTCTTAAAGAGAATTTTCTTAAAACTAAAACAAGAAAAAAACACACTGAATTGATTTTGATTTAATTCATATTAATTACAAAGAAAACTCCCGTACCTCGTCCTCATTTGAAGTTAGTGTGTAACTTAACTGTATGAAATACATTGAAATAAAATCAACTTAAGTGCTGATTAAATGCTGATGCACTTTAAAAATAAGGACAAAAAGAATGCACAATTAAAGTGCTAGTTAATAGCAACAAAGAAGTAAAGTATTAGTTAAAACTGCCAGCCAACAGCACTATATACAAACGTTTTCATTAGAGATAATAAAGAAAAACTCTCTACACTTTTTCCTACCTAGTTTCGAAAGTAGAGCCTATGGAGTTCATGTAGTGGACACAGTAATTTCATCCTTAACCACAATTTAATTTTCAAATCTGTCTATCTGTGGCCAAACAACTTCCATTGATTGTTGTTTAGTGGATGTGTATTCTTAAATGTTGTGCACAACTCTCCATTCACATTTAATTTCAACTTCTCGATGAAAAGTGCTAAAAGGTATCCTATGAAAAACAAATTAGAACTGTAAGAGTAGAGTGAAGATTGGCTTTAGTTAAAGTCTGTATTAAATTCCTTCGAATTCATGGTTTTTTCTTTCGGTTTTGTGGAGCTGCTCTACGCATTTTATTTCGAGTTGTACTTTTGAGTGCTTTTTGTTATTAGCAGATATTGCTGGTGTTGTGTTATCGTCATATGTACTTCACAGGCACTCGAACCTGTTCCCTTTTCAAACCTTTACTAATGTTCTCGATGTTGAAGCATCATCGAAGGGGTCCGTTTGATTATCAAAGTCTTTTTTGTATTTGTTGTTGTCAGACAAACCTAATCCATATGCGTTCAAAGTGCTGCTAGGTACTTCGTAACGAGAAATTTTTGCTCCTCTTTTTGTTTTCAGTACCAAAGCAGAATTGGCTAAAGCAAAAATAAAAAGTAAAGGATACAAAAATGGCGTACAAGCGGAAGTGTGTAAAGTGTGGCCTTTAAATATAAAACCAATTCAATATGTAATCGACAAAAAATTTCACGTAGCCTCTGAGCCATGCATGCAAAAGACTTCATCCAACCACTGGCGCAAAAGGAAGAAGGATAAGAACTTATGTTGTGATGGCATTTTCATATACAGGGTCACTCCATTTGCTCAGGAAATCAGTATTAAAAGAATAAAAAAAATTCGTAAATATATTTATTTATTTTTGTTTTTTAAAGTATCATTTATACTAAGGAAAATATCCAAATACTCTTAATTAAACTATATATAAACTTTTTATACTTCTCTACTTTTACACCCCTTAAAACTCTAGTATTTAGCTAGTAGCACTCTTATTTTTCCACTTACATTTTTATTTTAGGTTTAATGCAACTTATTTTCTTTTCATCCATAAAACGTAACCAACTTCAGATATTTCACTTTGATAACCAAAATTGTGATGATTTTGCGATATCAACACTTTTATGAAAATGTTTTGCAATCCGCAAACCTTTGAAACCCTCCAAGAGAAGAAGAAAAAACTACTAAAAATAAAGTCGTTAAAAATAAATGCTGAAATGTGTCCGAACATATTAAAGTAACCATTTACAGCACTCCGCAACGGTTTAGTAGTAACTGAGAGAGGATACGGATGTACTGTATTGTGGCTGAGGGGAAGACGGGTTCACTGATTGCCAATAGCGTGCTAAGCTATCAAAGAGGGGATTTTCACACGACATGTACTTGTTACTGTCAAAGTTTGTTGTCAGTTTGCACAATCAATTGAATTTTTTCTCGAATTTGTAAATATTTGCAGGACGACAGTGGAGGATAAAGGAAAATTTAGATTATTTCGAAAAGTTTCGGTTAAATCAGACACAAAAGTTCCGATTGCTATTTAAGGTGAATGAATCAATCAGGAAATTTGTCAACTCGGTACAGAATTGTGGAGGAATGCATTGAACAACTCAATTTTAACAAAGGAAGAATGTTTGAGCATTCCAAAAAAAGTGGAATTTCTATGTTATTTTTTGTAATCTCATTTATTAAAAACTAAAATATGTCCTTGTGGAGAATATTAATACATAGTTGAAAGATATTAGTAAAGAAAAACTTCCATAATTTTAATATATCTCCATATACAAGCTTATTAGAACATTATATGCGATGTAAAACCAAACACCTATCTTTTCGGAAATGCCTACAATTAAAGATTAAAACCTCAGTTTTATTACGGTTTTTGAAGTAAAATTTATTTAAAATTTTTTATTGATTAAAAACTTCATTCCCAAATTAAAACAAGGTTCAGATTATATCAGAGTTTAAATACTCCATGCAGAGATTTTTCAAACAAATTTTTTCATATTCAATTGTGCATAAATTTGCCCGGTTTTCAACATAATCCTCTGTCGTATTCTGTGAACAAAACTTCTAGAAAAAGATCCAGTACTTTTGTACGATTTTCATTAAACCGAATTTTTAGATAATGTTATCATCAAAGAATGAAGGAAAAATAATAAATTTTCAAGCAAATTACGTATGGCTCAAAAACGGACTGTGGAGCAAGAATCTTTGGGTTATTTGCAGATATAAACCACTCCCTTAAGCTACCTAATGAGGCTACGGATTAAAGTTTTAGTAATAAAGGTCGCACATCGGCTAATTCCAAGTCACATCAAGGACAGTTGTTGCCAATATTATTGAATTTTATATATTTATATTTTTATTTTTATTTAACTTTTATATTATATTTTATTATTTATTATCTTATTGTTGCTAAGCGGCAATCAAAGCAAATCAAAGGATATAGAGAGGTAATTGATGAGCTAAGCCGGCTAGCTGACATTACAATCACCTGGGTTCTTGAACAGAGGAACATTATTTTTATTATTATGTTTGCCAATATCGGCGAAATCTGTGAAAGAAGCATATTCGTTCTATCGAGTTAATCTGTTCAGTTTTATAAAGTAATAAATTATTTCATAAACTGAATACAATAAAACACGATCTATATGTTTAATAGATAAAACGATATAATAAATAAATATATATATAGTCAGTGTATTTCTGATGTAGTCTCTAATTATTTTACAATCTTAAGTCGCTTCTTGCGTCATAATTTTAAATTTTCCCAATACCAATAATATGTTAGTTCTTCAAACGAGGAGAACAACCTTTGCACAGATTTAAGAAACTCACTGAAATCCAATTAATTAATCATTATGTACATAATTTGATTATGACAAACTTTAGCACAACAATAAACACAATTAACTTTATCCAACCTTTTTCTCTTATTTTTTTGCAGTGTGCCAATGTAACGGACACGCACGACGGTGCCGCTTCAATCTGGAATTATACAAACTTTCTGGACGTGTCTCAGGTGGTGTCTGTTATAATTGCCAACATGACACTACAGGACGTTATTGTCACTACTGCCGCGAGGGTTACTACAGGGACGCAACAAAAGCGCTTAATCATCGTAAAGTTTGCAAAAGTAAGTGTGAACAAAAACCGTACAAAAACCAAATAAACAAAAACAAATATAAAACACACCAAATCTAAATAAAATCCACCTCACAGCACCAAAAAAAAGACAAAAAAAATACAAAACTTAATCAATTTTCTAACAAAATATAAACACAAACACATAAAGAAAAACATCAACTCAAACAACAACCACAACAGCAACAACAGCAACAAGACCAATAAAGAAGTTGAGTTTATATGCACAGTGCAAAAAATAGTAAAGCAGACGTTACGTTACGTTCCGTTCCGTTCCGCAGCATAAGACTAAAATAAAAGTTTTGCTTTATACTCCCTCGTAGAGGCGCATTAACAAGCACAGTGCACTTTTGCTTGCCACCGCACTTTACTATCAACAACAACAAATTCATTTCGGCGTACATTAGCACAGACAACAACAAACAACAAACAGCAACAACAGCTACAGCAAAACATAATCATTATCATCATCAACATAAACAAACTTTCTTTTGAGTAATCCGTCAGACTTCACATTTTGTTATGCTACCTACCAACAAAGGCAACAACAAAAGTAGACCAACAACAACAACTGCTCTGATAGCTAGAAGAAGAAGCATTAGTTCTTTTCTTTTCTATGTTAAGCATGACGACAACAGTGATTAAGGTGGCTTTAAATAGGAATTCTATTCAATAATCTAATAGCAACAGCAACAAAAACAACAACAATAATAAATAGAGACACGAATACAAAAAAAGAATTATAAATACAAGAGATAAGGAAAATGAAAATGAAAATTCACTAAATTCCATTTTAATCGAATTCGAACTGGAGTGACATCAACTTTCGAACTAATTTTTATCAATTCGTCTTCTGGCTTTCAAGTGTTTGCATTGAAGCGTTTTTAATGGTTTCCAATAGTTAACAAGAAAAGTAAATAGAATTTTAATTTTAGAACTAAAGTTGGTCATTTTTGTTTATGAGAACTTAGTTACTAATTAATATTTAATTAATAAGTTGGACTGTTTTAAGTAAAAGTGTATTTACTGTTTCTGCTGCTAACAATAAGTCTCTTGCTAAATGATCTAATTTGTATGGAAAACAACAACGTTGCTCTGTTGCTCTAAGATACTAGTTATGAAGTGTCTAACAATCTGAGAGTATATAAACAGAAATGGTACAATCGATAGCGATAAACGATCAGACACCCCGTTATATCTGGGAGAGATATCTTTCATTTTAAAAGACGATATAGTTTTAATGTTTTAAACTCTTGTAAAGTTTTACTCTATAGTAAAGTAGATAAAATAATATGTTTTAATATAAAAATTTAATTAAAGCTGAGAACCTAGCGGTTAGTCAACCAATCAGCAAAAATTTGATTTCCCTGCAATCCAGGGATGTCATGATGGATGAAAAACTTAAAAGTTTTTGCTTGATCTAGAGAACAACATTTCGATACAACTTACATCAATTAGGAAACTATATTAACACCATTCAAGCAAGCAATTAATTATGAACTTTGTTCACTTATATATATAGCAAAATCAATATAATCAAGATAAATTTATTAAAAGTATCCTTATACTCCAAAATATCTGAAGAGAATCTACATTTTGACTTTCATTTGCAACATTAATATCGTTTAGCTTCTTAGTAACTAAACATGATTGAATATGAAATGTAGCTCACTTAATAAAGTTGAAAGTAAACTTTTCAATTTTATTGAGAGTAGCGTAAATTTTTTTGCTTTCCTATTTCTTACAGTTCTGTTAACCAATTTTCTTTTGTGAACGCTCCTTTCCCTACCAATTCGATTAGATTTTTATGTGATGATTTTGGTGCTTAGCTCTGTTCGTTTTTACGATGCCAAATGGATTTTCTTCATCATGATTACTTCTGGTTTTTATTTAATGGTTCACCCAAAACAAAGCCATAAAAATGTTAAAATATGTTTTTAATTGATTTTAAATTAGTGGCTCTTTAAATTAAAGCCACAAATGATGCAGTTTTTGTGCTTCGAATTTTTTCCATCAAAAACTTAATATGCAAATTTAAATTTTTATAGGCGTTAATTGTTGTTTTTATAAAAACATTTTACTACCCTACACCCAAAATGAAAAGATATATTATAATAAGATTTAATTTAGTTGTGTTTAAACTGAAATGTAAAAACACAGAAATCTGAACATTTCGGAAAGAGAATCTGCTTCAGTTCACTTCTCTTCACATCGTGTAAAGATCAAATTAGTCAATTGCAAGATATCTGTTTGAAGAAGGTCTTCAGCTTCATTACGGCTTCGTAATGAGTTTTGACTCCCTCGATTTATAAAACAAAGCAGACCATTGGTCCCAGTAGTTCCAAATTATTACCATAATAACCTAACCTATTCCTAATGCGATTTTTGAATTATTAGAGTTCAAACGAAAAATATGTAGTACATTTTCAGAATTAAGCTGAAAGCTAACTGGCTCAAACTTTTTTAATACTTCGTCTACTACCAAGAGACTTACGTTGTATTATAGTTGACACCAAGACGCTAATAGGCGATATATATCTACTAAAGGTTGTCTGTCCAACCTGTGGGATATAACATAGGTAGATCTTTATCATTATAGGTCACTTCATCTTTATCATTAAAGGTTTTGTACTTAACTTGCGGGTAACAAGTGCTTTCTATTGCTTTATCATAATTCAAGATCTTCCTGATTCACTGTCTGGTTAGTAGACTAATTTACCCTTATAAGTGAGTTTAAAAAATTCCATAAACTTTTTCATGGTTACTTTTTTTAAGTAGATGTAGATAAAATTACTTCAGAATTGGGTGATACCAAAATGTCACATATAAACCCCTAAGTCTGAAGTGATATCAACTTGCGAGTGACAAAATGGCGTATTTGCTTTATCATTATTGCAAGTTCTTCGTAATTTTCTGTCTGTTTTGCCAATTTTATGAATTTAGAAATAATGTTAGTCATCTCTTTGTTTATGTCCTGCGAACATTTGATTCAATGAAAGTCGAATATATCCAGGCATGTTGTAATTTCCGAAATTGAATAAATAAATTGAATACATTATTGTAGGGAGTTAAACATTTGGTTTGAACTAACTTATAATTTACGGAATCTGAATTTGGGAGTGTTTTATAACAAGAAAAAAAGCACTATTAAAAAAATATTTAATTAAAAGCTGTTTTTTATAGGTTATAAAAATTTTATTAATGTAAAGTAATGGACAGCAAAATCTTTTTTATATTTAATAAAATTATAGGATTGTAAACATTAGAAAAAATTTTTAATTATGAAAAATGAAAGGATTTATCCATTATTGAAGTGAATGATTAAAAGTATTTATTTAATTAATATACCGGAAGTAAATATGTGGAAACAAAAATATACGAGGTTTACTTTATGAGTCAATGATAATTTTTATAAATAAATTTTAAAATATTCAGATTGTTTTTTCAACTATAACATGTACAAACTTTGGTGAATTTGAAAAAATTGGAGCAAAAAGGATTAACGATATTGATTAAGAACATTTCTGAAACAAAAACAGCTTGAAAAGAAACAAAAACCGTGGAGACTGCACCATCATATGGAATAATTATTGTATTAGTTTATTAAGTTTCATTGTGAACATATGAGCGAGGGGCTAGAAAGCTATCATAAAACAATAACTCTAAATTTATCCACAGATAAGATTCATGATGTACTCAAAATTATCGAAAAAGGTTTGAGAGATTTGTGATATATTAAAAGTCTGAAACAAATACGGCACTAACATTTTGCAAGAGCATTCCCGTGTAAAAAATTTGGAAAAGATAATGTGTACCACATTTAACTCTCAGGCAGTTGTTTTCATATATTCATCGTATTCCGAAAGATTCTGCGTCAATTTCTCTCTGGTTACATAAAACTGTAATAACGAAACAGCAGTTGACAACGAACTCATTATAATAAATCTACTAAAAAATAGACGAAACAATATCGAAACACATAGTGTGGCCTTGTTAAGGCACTTAGATTGAAAATAGGCCGCAAAAAAGAATGTTAAACTATAGATCATTATGCAACTATATTATGAAAAGAAGAATAAATAGATTATATTTCATAATACGATCGAATGTTGAGAACACAAAGTTTGTGACAATTCCTGCTTTGCTGATTAAGTGATATGATTTGTGGAACAAATGTTATACCAATTTAAAAATAATTTAGTCAAAATTTTTTAAATATAATAACACAATTATTTGGATTTGACAAAATTAATTTTTTAATTACCATCTTACCGCATTACTCACCTTAAACGCTATTACAAATAACAAACACCACCGCCTCTTTAGAAACTCACCACACAAATTAGTTTCTGAACAAAATGTCAACCTAAGCACTACTTTAACCATTAAATTTTATTTCGTTTCTAGGATGTGACTGTCATCCCGTTGGCTCCACTGGTAAAACGTGTAATCATTTAAGCGGTCAATGTCCATGTAAGGAAGGTGTTACGGGCTTAACATGCAACCGCTGCGTTAGAGGTTATCAACAAACGCGTTCACATGTGGCACCCTGCATAAGTAAGTCCTTTAATTACAAAACATTACTGTACATGAACTCAATTAATTACTGTACATAACTCAATTTTTCACTAAATCTAACAGAAGTGCCCACAAACGCCAATATGATACAAGCTGAGAGCGCAGGCAACGAGTACAGGGAACCCGAACAAGTCGAAGAAATGAAAAAATGTAAGTTGATACAAAACAAATAAAATAAATTCAATTTAATTGTTTAATTTAAAATATGTGTACATGAAATATTTTAAATTTCATTTCAAATTAAATTTTATATAAATTTTTAACAGATTGTGGCAAATGCAAAGCGAGTCCGAAAAAATTGAATTTAAATAAATTTTGCATGGAGGATTATGGTGAGTTTATGGAGTAAAAAAAAAGTAGTTTTTTTTGTACTTTTGTTATTATTGAAATTCATATGTTTTGTTATATGAAAAAATACTTTTTTATCCTTTGATTTTTAATTTTTAATAAGCATTCCTTTTTTGTATATTATTTTATACAGCAATTCTAGCTAAAGTTATCAAACAGGATCGCGCCTCGCAGGATGTCAGCACGGAGAAGTATTCAATTGAACGTCAAAACGAAATTTTCAAATACGAAATCAACATACAAACAATATTCAAACGAAATGCCATGTCCGGCACCACGAGTTCCCTGCTAGGCAGGGGGCACATGATATGGCTGGGGCCGCGCAAGAGTGTCGAGTGTCAATGTCCAAAAATCAAATTGAACAAGTAAGTGAAGCGGAACTCAGTCTATAAAAATAAGAAAATGAATTTCAAATTAAATTGCAACTAAACGAATTTTACGGTTTGTATTCTTATTTTTCACTTCTCTTCTTCATAGATCATATTTAATACTTGGCCGAGATGTGGAAGCTGCTCCGGGATATTTGGCCATTGGCCCAAGTTCCGTGGTGTTAGAGTGGAAGGATGAGTGGTCGTTGCGTATGAAACGCTTTCAACGACGAGCGCGTAAATGCAGTTGAATCGAACCGGAAACGGAATATGTCAGAGCGGATTTTAATTTCATTCACTTGAACCGATATAAATTTTTGTATAATATGTACAGTTTACTTAAATTTTTGACCTTCTTCGGTATTATGCTGTAGTAGAACAAGGAAAATTATATCGTAGAGAAAATGTAGTTACTAAATTATGCTATGTATGCTAAAAGTTACAAATCGGTTATATATGTCCTTAAGTTATGCATGTAGATTAGCGGATTTATATTAAGTTTATTTTATTTATTTATATATTTATTTATTTTTTATATATATATACAAATATGTCTAACAATTTTAGCAGCAGCGGTAATTTTACTTAAATTTTCTTTTATTTATTAAGTCTTAATTTTCTGTTTGCATTTAAGAAATATAGAGAGGAATATTTGTCTGATCTGAATTGTATAGCCTAAAAAAAAATTTATTTGGAAAAACTTATTCCTACCACAAGAACTGCATTTCGTGACCAGATATCTTTTGGTTTGAAGCGGATCAGTTTGTAATCATTTCCTTCACACCACCTCTTTAGAGCGAGTTAAGAACATCCCAGCATTTAAGTAATCAGCGGGTGAAATATAAAAGCTTACTATTTGATTTTCCAAATTGGTATGAAACTACATACCAAAAAATATAACTATTTCGGTAAAATTGAAACCTAGTACAGTAAAGTGTAAAAATATGTGTTGAAAATGGGACAATGCTATGTTTTTCCCAGCGAGCTTTTCTCAAAACGAAATGTACGGTTATCTTACAAGCACATATGGATAAAAACATCTTTACAGTCCAGCACAAATAATTTTGTGTACTTCGTATTGATTTTAAGTGATTCTCTAAGTGGAGTGTTTCGGAAATTATGTTACTTATAAAATAGAAAATAGGTCGATGCTTTTCATCAAACCTTCTCAAATTTCAAAGGGTTAATACAGATGATAACTCCTCATTTTTATTTAAACAATTTATATAAATAATAATGTTGTGCTTAGTACTATTGCATATTTTACACACAATCAAGACAATATTTGTTTCTTTATAAATTATTGATATTAAATGTATTATATATTAAACAGTGTTTATGTGTAATACAAGGAAAGGCTTTATTATTAGCTAATTGAAAGCAAATTTCAATTCCGTTAATTGTGATCCTTTCAACTCTGAATATTTGGATTTTCCAACCTTTCATTGTAGGTATGTATATATTTTCATATCGATAGGTTTAGCTTAGCTAACTGGGTAACTACTGGCAGTCAACATATTCTTTCAGTTGGACCCTTAAAACATCAATACTCGTTAAACCGTATTGTCAATATAACTAATTGTAAAAGCATTGTAAAGAAACGTTGATAATGTATAAGACATCCTTCAGGTGATTAGAATCTCATGTCAGTTCTACTGTTATATGTCATGCAGTAGACTAGAACAGAGAAGTTGTTATACAGTCTTCTGTTTCTTCTGCTCTGTAATTGGATATTCATACCAGAGGTTAGTGAAAGTGTTAATCAATAGGTAATGTACGATATGATAGCGACTTATATGAAACTCGATAAGCTTTTATATATATATTTATATACAATAATAAAGCTTACCAAAACCTTAACAGAATAATACGTCAGAAGACCGCTTGTGATACCAGTGTTGTAGGCCTATCAATGCAGAATTTATAGTTCAAGTACTGGTCATATGGCTTATACTGATTTCGCATGTACTAGCCTTAAGCCTTAAAAGGCTAATGGGTCAAAGGACCCATTCGGATACTACTGTTATAGTATCAAAATTTGTGGTTTAAACACTGCTCCTATGGTTTTTTCAGATTCTATTTGTACCTCAGTTCTATTAAATTCGAATAAATATGAAAGAAAATATGTTAAAATTTTCTCAAAAACAAAAAATAAATAAGCATACTTTAAAAACCACAATTAAATTTTGCATAAATCCAAAATTATTCGTAATCTATTTAATCGCATTAATTTACTTTCCAAAAGTTTCATGCAAGTTAAAACTTCCTTCCATATTTATTATTTGACATATAGTACATGACTCAATACATATGTGACACATTGCTTTGCATGCTTTACCAATAAATTTGGCTAATGACAATTGAATTTCACCCCAGCCGCAAATCACTTGGGCACAAACTCCCCACATTTCTACAATATAACCGCAATGTTTGACTTGTTCAACTCCAACTCCAATAAGCCATAAAACGTGGTTAAAATGAAATTGACATTCACATCAAATATTAATAACAACTTTTATGACGCCGAGACAAATTGTCAATATTAATAAATGTAATGACTTTCGACTGCGCTTACAAATATGTGTAGCAAACAAAAAAAGAACAAAAATCATAAAAATAAGTAAAACACAAGCAAGAAATAAAAAAAACATATACCCACACACACAGCAGCAATAATAAGTTTGTATGTAACATAACGTAAGATATGTCAATTTATTTACTGACAAATAACTTCATACGTGTTTGCAGGTGGGGCGCAGGTGGGTGTTCGGTTTTATTAAGTTGCCAAATTTGATAAATGCGTTAATAAATTGTAAGAAAAGCAATCAAACGCACACAGAACACACATTAAATGTAACAAACACCCACACACACATGCCACAACACAAATAATGGCTACTAGTTGAAATCTACGAGAGTCGTACAAAAGCAGTCACGGCACAAAAAAGCATACAACATGCGCTTTAATGAAAAATTTAAGAATGAACCCAACACAGCGCAACACAAAAACACACAAATCAAAAGTAAAAGCAATGAAAAAAGACACCAAAAAGTAAAGCTTACTTATTTGTAGCAACTGACTGACTGACCCTGACCGTGAGATTGTAAATCACCACTCCACGCCACAGCACACTTTTTTTGGCTATCAATAAGCGGTCGCTTTTCTAATGGCAATGCATACGTTAAGTTAACATTGCAACAGCGATTGTATTTGCACAATGAATGTAGGTGCTTGTGAGTTGTTGTTGCTTTCATAGCAAAAAACAAATCCAACGAAAATATTAAAGCCACTGAGTTCAAATTTTAAACTAAAAACTAAATTTTCGAATTTAGTTTAGTTGGGAGGTGATAATTAAATGAACTTCATCATGTAGATTTTTCTTGTAAAAATAAATTAATTTAACATTTAATAAATAATAATATTTTTAATTTATATGTGTTCAGATCATAAATCTAACAATTGTGACAGTTTTGGGTATATTCGTTTTATCGATACTCTATGTAGCTCTCAGAGATCTTTACCTTCAAAGCGAATTTAATCTTTTCAACTTTCGTCAGTCTTGATTTTAGGTGCAAGCATTCACAGACTTATATTCAACAAATCAAACGACTAGTTAAAGAGGTGAAAACAAATTTCCAACTCACGTTATTATTAAACAAAATTTTAACGGATAATTAGTTAGAAATATCCATTTCTTGAACCAAAGATATTATAACCAATTAATTATACTACACAATGAGCTCAAATGTAGAAATTCCGACTTGGTACATGGAAGTAAATTGGTTAATTAATATCTGTCCTAACTAGACACTAGGCAATAAGACGGCATGGAGCCACGCTTAGCTTGCCCTGTCGAATCTTCTGTAGTACATGTTTATCGTTGCTCGAAGTGAAGACACCAGAGAATATGTTGTGTCTATATTCAGGCTTGTCCAGAATCTGGCTTAAGCTATTGGGCGCCTCATTCTTGAACACACTCAGCAATATTTCCTATATGTATTATTATTGGTCAGATTTTTAATATGCCCATCCTTCTACCCACAATTACAAGGAATGTGTAATCAAAACGGCTTTCTAAAATAATTGAAGAGAACTCAATCCACTTAACTCGGTAACTAAAATAACTTTCAATTTTTTTACAACTTACTCTGCTTTCAGGCTAGCTTGACTTTTGGCCAGCTACTTCTTGACTAATACATACAAATTTCTGTTCGCAGACAAAATTCAGAAATAATACTCATTTGTATTCGAACATAAAAATTTTGCCAAAATCTAGCGAGTGTAGATGCCTAATTAATCGTAACTAATTCGCAGTTCTCAACTCGTTCTCAATTAGTTCTCAACTTGATGACTACCTATAGTTCTCAACTTGATGACTACCTATAGTTAGCTTACATTATCCTTAAGATAGAGTTTTATTAATCATTAATAACATTTTTTTAGTAATTTACTCTAATAATAACGATTACATTAATTTGTAGCATTTGCATGTTATTTTTAAATTTTTATATTTAGTACAAATAATACTAATAATGAACTTACTATAATAAGTAAAGCAATAATATATTATATTAAACTAACATAAATTTTTTTCGGCTGTCATTGTAGGTGTTGTATTCTCGCTTGCCCGACAATTGCTTGATTTAGTTAGTAAATTAGTTCATTATACATACATACATACATCCCCGCATTGATTATTGTATGCTAGTTCAAACAACCCATAAACTATATATATTCACGGATATTTAGCGTTAATTCTGTGATATTCACATATCAAGTATTAGTATCTTTATTAAAGAGCTATTAAAATAATTACTCACATTATTTACACTGCAAGAAATTACTAAAAGGAGTACATTAGCGCATGGGGAATAAAAGTAAGCATACTTTTAGGCGTATACATGTCCAAAATAATTCATTGTCATTAATAAAATAAAAAAAGAATTATATTTCATATAACTTCATTACAATTTTATGCATATTTAATGCGTTTTTTTTTCAATAGCAATTGAAATCGTAACAATGTAGTCAAGTATTTGTGCATATATATGTATTTAAATGAAATGTTGATATATTCATGTCTGTGGTTATGTATGGTTGTAAGCAAATACTGATTACAGCATGGAACATTACACATATGGAACTCCAAACCATGGATTTGTGCTTAAGCAGGCATGATGCATGGCCAGATTCATTTTTTATGGAAATTTGCAAAATATTGGCGGTGGTTTTGTGGTTTGCTATTAGTATACCAAGGGGGTGGTGTGTTGTGAAGCTGTAGTGATGAGTTCGTTTCTATGCAAATTAAAAATGTGTATTAAATGTATTACCATACAAATTAGCAGCAAGAAAAAAATGAATAAATAAAATAAAAACACGCACAATTTACAAGCATTTCTTTCTCCAGAACAAAAATTGATTAAAAAATATTTAATTTACACTGATAAAAACTTTACACTTAAAGCTCATAAAACTGCTGCAATTGACAGTTGAAAGCGAGTGTGGTGAGTAGGTGAGTACAAGTCAAAATGGCATTTAATTAAACCTTTCAGCCGCACTTGATACATGGACGCTGTTGCTATTTATTCGCAAAAGAGCATACATTTAAAGTATCTTTAAATTTTTTGCTGTCATTTTTAATTAGATATGAAATTTTCTCTAATTTATAATTTTCTTTTTTTTATTGTAATTTTACTTCAACTTAGTTTAGAACAGACAAATTGCAAAATGAAACTTTTGAAATGAAAATAAAAAATCCTAACAACTGACATATTTACTTCCGTTTCCGTTAAAAAGTTTAGTTTAAGTATATAAAAAGAATCATAAATTATATAATAGTGAATAAAGCTAAAACGATATTATTATTAAACTTTAAAATAGTAACCAAATTATCTCTTATAAGTGATATTTAATATTAATTATAAATTAGTTATAATTACTTTAAACTGCATATGTTATTTTTATAATTGATTAAATTTTAATTTAACTAATTTAAGTCAAATTAACAATTAACAATTAGTAATAGTTTATAGTAAAACAGGCTCAGTTTTAAATAACATATCCTTAAAATTAATTAAATTTAATTAAATTAAGCAGCCATTAAAATCAAATAAAAAGCCATAAAAATCTTGCGAGTAAAAATTTTAATATTTAAATAATCAAATACTTAAGCATTGATTTTATTTAATTTTTTTTTCTTCTATTCTTTTCAATTGTGAAGTATTTAATAATATTTAAAATAATTATAAAAATATGTTTTTATTTTGACATGAGTGCATTAAAAATTAAAACTTTTGACACTTAATTAAAAATAAAAATAATAATAAAAATAAAAATACGATAATGCGTTGCATTCGATTTTGTTAAAAACTTTCTATTAAAGTTTTTCCCCGACTAATGAGATTAAATTGTAGTATTTTCTGTAAATAATTATGTTTTAATGTTTTTTAAATAAATATGTTGATTTATTGCATTAACGGTAAATGTTATTCAATTTTACCTATATACATACTATATATGACATATAACATATATAGCATAACGATGTATGTAATAACGAGTATTGTTTTTTTTGAATTTTTTGATTTAAGAGATAATTAAGTTTTAAGTTGATATTCACACACTGCAATGTGAAAAATAATTTAAAGAAAATATTAAACAAAATTTGAAATTTTTTAATATTTAAATATTTGTGTAACTGAACTAAAGCATAAGAAGAAATATAATTGTGAAATTTTATTATAACAAAAAATTATATATTAAATAAAACTTAGAGCAATATTATCACGATCTTAAAGATAATTAAGTGCATGTGTTTTATTTGTCATAGAATCTTTAACATCCTTAAAGGGCTGAAAATCGTTCTTAAGAAGCAATCGAATAGGTTCATATTAGGAATGAAATTTTTATATATATCTGGTGGAGGTAATATAAAGTAAGCTTCAACGATTTGAACTATGTTACTCTTATCTTACTCTAGTTGCAAATATTCTATTAAACTGTATACGTTCCAAGATAAATTTGATTGGTATTATACTTTTTCAACTGAATCACAAAGTAAGTCTAATAAGTTATCAATTTGGGCTAACCCAAGGCCTATGAAACCCTTTTAAACGCTAGTCTTTTAAAAGTCGGCTGCCACTGGTTTCCAGAGATTCGTACAATTGCAGTTTTTTATTTCTATAAAATATTTATTTTATTTCCGTGATGTTATTTAAGGTCGTCTTAAAATTATATTTTAATTTTACTAATTTCATTTTTAATTTCATTGGTTACAATTCAAGAATATATTATAAAAATTTTTTCATCATAATAAATACAACATAAATGCCACCAAAAATAGAAAAATTCATTACAATTATTATTGCAAAAACCATAGTAATAAGAAATATAAAGCAGAATGAGAGTGATGAACAACGCAACGAACATTTAAAAATTGTTCGATTTTGTCTAACAATAAAGATAGCTAATAAAATGCCAAAATAAACCAATAAATACGATGCAATTGAGAAAGAACGAAACAGTGAAATTGAAACACCACAACAACGTTTTGAGTTGCTTGAGATCAATACTAGCAACACTAACTTTAGAATAAGTCATGTTCGTTATAATTTATTCATGAATATAACTCCCTTTTATGACAGTTAGTCTGTACAGAAGCTACTAGATATAATGAACCAATTTTATTCCTCTACCTGAGTTTACGAAACATCTGTATGGTATGTTTCGTTCGATCAACAGAGAGAAAAGTAGAGTATAGTATTTACATAAGTGTCGAAGCTTGCAATATTGCTTTATGAAAGATTTCTTCAAATGGGCATGGAGAGCATATAGACGTGGGTTGAAAGCCGCGCTTTGATATAGCCACTAAGGAAATTTAAACTGTAAAAAAATTACTTCCATAATTACATTTTCCATAAGTTAATTTGGATCCAAACAGTACACAACCTATTTTTTGTAATTTCACTTGTTGCCCAGTAATTTAAATAACAAAATTTCTATTTTCCTAAAGTTTAGTAACGAAAGGAGCAAGGTCATCTAAACTCCATAATTACGGGCGTAAAGCAGATAAATCATAACTTAATTTAATAAGGAACAAAACACACAATTTACGAAACAATCAAATTTATTTTTAAACCACCTGCCTCGAGCAGAGAATGGCATAGATGGTGGATACTACAGGGGTAGGTGTTCACAAATTCCATCTCACATTACTACTCTTAATTGCCACACCAACACAGAAGCTGCTAATAATACTGGATGAAAATTTATTTAGAGAATCGTGGGTTCGCTGTGTGCCTCCAAATTCAGTGGCTATTAGGAAGAAAACAACATTCTATATTACCTTCTACATTACATTAAAGTTACACTAATTAACTTTATGTGTGCAATACTAATTAAGACATTTAACAAGGATAAAATTACCTTTTTCGTTGCTAGCGTCCGTTGGAAGCAGTTCATGGTGCTGCAATCCTTGGCACCAGCAGCGTCATAAACAATATTAAGAAAAGTCGTATTCAATTAACGCAAATGGCAGGAGAAAATAAAAATAAAAACGGTTGCAGGCATGCCAGGCATGTCGATCCAAAGGATAGCAAATTTTGGAATATGACTTCATACGCTATTGGAAATGAAACTATAAAAACTGAAAATGATTATATTATGTTGAAAGAAAGTAATAAAATGTTGTTGTTGTTTTTTTAAAATTAACTATCCTTCACAGGATCAGTTGATACACTGAACCACGATTAATAAGTACGTTTATTGATTAGTCAAAAGTCTATCCATGTCAAATATTTTATTTCAAACCAACTTAATTGGTATTTGAATATTATGAAGGTTTTAAAAAGTTCCGATAATTAAATCAATTCGATATATCAAGATAACCGGATAATTCTTTTTGCATCAAATAATTCAAGTATTGAACAAATTCAAATTTGAATATCCAGATAATCTGACTACTCAAATTATTGAGTGAAAATCCTGAAATGCCTCATTGTCAATCTAGAAATCGTCTGAAAAATTGATTCTTTGCCAGGAGGTCATGTGATAGAAGTTTAATCAATTCTTTCATACCCTTATCCTGACATCTTGTTCAAAAGTCTCCATCTGGGACATTAAATTTAGTCGATCATTTAGAAGTTCTATCGATTCTTCCACTTCTTCAATCTGATAGCTTCTGAAATAGTTCCCAACTGGTGCTATTAAATCTAGTTGCATGCATATCCATTATCCTCTTTTCTATAATGAAGGACTTATTCTGCCACCTTTCAAAGCCTTTTTCTGAGCACCCAGTCTAGTCGCATGTATTTCCATCATCCAATATCCAAATGTGTAATAAAAGTCTTAAACTTATTGACACTATTACTAGTTAATCCAAATAGTGTGTTGGGTATATTGTCAACAGAGATGCCTTAGTATTGTAAACCGTAATAATTTTAACTTTAATATTAATTTTTTAAAAGCAATCACTTCTTCTTCGCTATCTTCTGGCAACCGATATTACCACAAGGCACAATTCTGTTGCCATTGTTTTGCGAGTGCATAGGCCGATGCATACTTTAGCACCAGGAACAATCCTAAGGTAACACCAATAAGAATTTAAAGCAACAACAGACACAGCTAGCCTTCTTTCGCAAACTTGAATATAAAACTTACACAAAAAACACTCACAAAAGTAAATCAAATAAAGCAGAAACAAAAATGGAATGAAGAAAAAGTAAAATTTCCACCAAGTAGAATGCTCCTGGTAAAAAAAGGACTCGCAGTTTTAACGCGTTTACATTTTTGCTGCATACCAAAACAGTTCTTGGCAACATAAGCTGGATTAAGCCTTTGCTACTGCCTCTGCTATGCATGCCCCGGAGACATTTAGCGAAACAACAAAAAGCAATATCCGCAGGGATACCATGCTCTAGTGTTGTTGTACAGCATCCTTAGGTTGTCGTTATCGGCGACGCCATTGTTGCTGGTGGTATGGCTGGCGCTTCTGGAGCTCTTATTCTTTACCAAGCAAAGGATTTGGTACGAAACCCAGTATAACGGAATTCGGCTGAACTCTAACCCATGATACACACACTTATAAGAAATGTATGAAAGGTGTTCACACATACCACTACGTCCGTTTACATTCACACACTCACAACTTGAGTTGCCTTCAGCTTCCTTTAAGTTTGCTCCTTCCCAGAAAAAGGCACAATTTACAAGTTTTTTATTAGACGAAATGTGAAAAGTATTAAAAATGTAAACTTTTTTATAGACTTAAACATTTCTTATGTACTTCGGTTATTTCCCCCCTCTACTCTGCTTTCATTTAACAACATTTATGGTTTGCTCTGATGCGCGTTAAGGGATTTCATTATAAAAAAAATGCAAAAGTGGATTTAAATGCGAGTATTTTTACTTCTGGTTTGCAGCGGAAACGGAAAGAGGGCGAAGTTTGTTAGTAAGCCTTTAAATTTTTATTTTATTGCGTAACGACATATAAGTAGACATAATGGCAGCTTATAAAATATGCAAAGGATATTCAGTTTTATTGAGCTGATATATAAAACTCAGTGAGCCAAAACGAAAGAATTAAAAAGTTTTTCTGTTTTGCATAGAAAAAACAAATAACGAATAAGGTTCGAATTTTGATCTCCTAATAATTTAACTAGGATATGAATGTAAGTAAATACATATGTACGAGTTTAAAAAATGTGTATTCCAGCTGTATTTACTATGCATTAGATAATTATGTTGTTTTTATAGAACGGTTACTGGTACACAATGTTATACGTCGCATACCTGGTCCAATTAGAGAAGAAGACGGCACCTAACGGCTAAGATTGAATGACGAATATCAAAAGGTAGCTAGGAGAACCAGCAATAAGCAAGCCCACTGTAAAGCAATTACAGTGGGCTGGACATATTCAAAGAATGTGCAGAGATAACCCAACAAAAAAAATATTTCAATATTCACCAGAAAGAAGAAGGCGTCCGAGTTCACCCAACAGCGCAACAGCTGGAGAATGATAACAAACGACAGAGATACGTGGAGGAATTTTCACAGAGAGGCCAAGATCAATCAACTAGGATCGTTGCGCCGCTAATGATGAGGATGTTGATTGGTACACCGTAATATGTAAGGTCTTATGTACTCTATTTTATTTGGTTAGAGATTAATACCGTTTTTATAAGATTTTTGATTCACGTGTTTAATATTTCTTTGCTTTTATAAAATTTGTCATAGCATTATATCGTTTCTAAGCAATTGGCAAATACTACCAGAGCATTTTTTTTGTTGCCATTAAATGGGGAATCTTCTATAAAATGCCATAAGTATTTCCGACTCATATTATTCGCTACCACACTCTTTCGGGCATACACAGGTTCGATACGGTTATGTCTACGGACTAAACCTTAACCGTGGTATATAGTTTATCCCTGGCGTTTACAAACTGTGGACTCAAGTCAGTAGAGCCAAATAGCTTCTTCCACCTTTCCCAAGAATTTATCATTGCTCAGCAGATTTTACACTATAAAATAAGTTTAATGGATCATGAATATATAAAACAAATTCTCAAAAATTAAATCTTTATTATTTTTACCCATACGTCCATACCCACCCGTCTTTTTTATTTAATTTTAAAATTGTTTGCTTTTATTTTTTCGCATGTCTGATTTCGTTAGCTCTTTTATTACCTTTTCGTATTTGAACTTTAAAATAATGACATTTTAAGCACATTTAATAAAATTGAAATAAATATATATGGAGGATAATAACAATTTTCCGCCCAATTACAAGCAAAACCCATAAATGTAAAAACCGAGTTTTTCAAAAGGGAGAAGGAAGAAGAAGAGTTTTTAGCGGAGTTTTTCATTGAAATCAACTTTTGTTGCTACTTAAAATTACATTTAGACTTTCGCAGCAATAAAATAAAATCCAAAAATAATCTTCTCTTTCGAAACGTAAAAAGCACAAAAATTCTATAGAAATCGAGTGAATAAAATTTTTTATAATGAATCGGAAAACTTGCATTGAAAACGCAACTTCATAAAAATGAAAATGTAATAACAATGACACATTTTTCCAGCCAATTTGATAAAATTACAATACAAACACAGCCCAACAGAGAAACACATACACACACACACACTCGCATTACCCATTACCCATTCACCCAATGGCCTACTCGCGCCACTCTCATTCCACCACACACAAAGCACCCCATGTGGTGGATAACACGCAAGCAACAAGGCATAGCCCAACCACAACATTTCTCCCCTCGCCCGCCGGTTATTGTTATTGTATTTAAGCAACTTTTTAAGGAGTTGCTCGTTATACTGATAATATTTCACAACAACAACAACATCAACAATACAGCGAATGACAATGGATTTTATTTGTAAATTGTGAGTGAAAAAAAATTTATTTTATTTGCTAAAAGTCAAAAAGCTAAAAAAGATTTGTTGTAATGATACGAGCAAGAACTTTTATTGTGACTGTCGCAGCACAGCGACAGCGGCAACAACAACAACTACGGTACGAACAATAAAAAATGGCGGAGGAACATATTATCCTGAAGAAATACTAAAGCTTATTTGCGTATTTATTGTGCGACTAAATGTGATAAATCGTTTGTGAAAATGATTGACAGAAACTTTTCCCCGCACACCGAGCAACACAAAGCAAATTCCCACTCATTTTTAAAGAATTTTTGGCAAATTGGCTTAAGTTGACATTTTTTATTTCCCCCTCTGCCTTTCACAAAAGTGCGAAAAAATGTTGTATCTGCGCCGGTTGTCAACTCAGCCCACTTCACTATACGCCGTCGTTCGAGTGGCACCTGCAAGATTCCTACTTCACAGCATCTTTGCGCAACTTTTTTCTTAACTTCTTTTTAAATAATAGGTCGGGCAAAAAGTTTTTACCTTATTTGTGTTATTTGGCTTATTTATTTTTATTGTTGTTGTATTAAAATCACAAGTAAATGGCGCACTGGGATTTGTTATTGTTGTCAAATTGAGTTGAGAGCTCCGGTGAGGTGTGCTATTGACTGTTTGGAGAACAAGCGAAAATGTTATCGTTTTTAATTTAATGAGTTTCCTAAGTTTAGAAGCCGCACTCCTTGACATTCTCAACAGATTTCTAGTCGAATGAGATTTTATTTTACGACAGAAGAATTCACATAAAAACAAACTCTTAAAGCTACTCTTGCTGCTCTGCTAAGTGCATTTAATGTCCTCTAAGCAATCGCAGTTTACGATTTTTTAAGATTTTAAATAAATTTTTTACTTTATTGCTTAATTTAAGACAATTTGGAACTAATTTGATGGGATTCGAGGCTTACAGCGCAAAACTTTTTAAATAAAACAGTTGAAAGTGTTGAAGGAGTCACTCGAACAGAGGAAAACCCAAACAGACATCAACCTAAGGACCTAAGGAGGCTTAGCTAATAGATTTTTAGGATGGTTTTCAATTTTTACTAAATCTCTTCGAGTTAAAATAGTTCTATTATCTTTCTTAACTTATTCTATTTTCAATTTTAAATAGAATTCGATTGAAGTACTATTTTATTAAAAAATATTGCATATTATCTAAACAAACTTTTGCCTATTAAATAATATATCATACTCTTAAGATGCACTTGCTCAGGGCTCACAATTGGTTAAAAAACAAATTTAAAGATGTATTCTGTTCTTTTCTTCAGTATGAAACTAACCATAGTGGTGCTGAGAAAAAGAAAAGTATCTAACAATTATTCCATTTAGTGATTTGTCCTAACATTAACTGCAACACACAAAAGGAATGAACCATCAATCCTAGGATCATTATAATAACTTAACCTAACCTAAAATAAAGTGAATATTACACACCTAATAAAACTTTCTGATTACGAGTAATTATAATAATAATATTTCTTCATGGGACTCAACATTAATAGTGAAGGCAGATTGGACTGTGACGTCCTGACTCCTTGGATATCTGATATATACACTCACTATAGGTTCTGCTCTTCAACCAGTACCGGAAGGATCCATATTTAATTCATATTTAATTTTTTTTTTTAGTATTTAGTGCTTTGGGCGGATTTCCTCCACCACACCCACTAAGTTACAAGCTCTTTTAAGTACTTATTTTGCAAGTATTTCAACAAACAATTTCATCAGAAAGAAGAGGCAGAAAGAGAAGCTCAGCAGATAAAGATTCGAACCGAACTGCCAAACCAATGTCGAAGTAACCTTTACTTTGTAAATATCTATATCTAACTACACTCATAGTAAGATTAATGAGGATATTGATAAATTAGTCATTTTATCAAATAGATCTTAAAAAGTATCTTATAGGAAAAACAATTTAGATAGAATGAAAAAAATTAAAAGTTCTTTCACTGCAATACATATCTTATCAAAATTTTTCGACTTTTTGAAAAATGCGAACTTTCGATTCATCCTTATTGAATTTTATATCTGAATACGAACTCTCCACACTTCCTTTGACAATTCCATCGAATAATCTTTAGAATAAGCACTTATAGGGTTCTCAATAAACGGATTTTATGTCATACAAACTACAATTCACTACTTAACCTCATTACTTTGTTGCAAAATGCAATCAACTCGTTGTGCTTCATTCAAAATTAAACAAAAAAAACTGATTTCAGGATATTTATTAAAAATCAATAATGACGCGAGTCCTTTTACATAGAGAATGTTATTAGAGCAGGGAAATGCATTCCTTTGTGCCAGGAATATTTTATATTGCCTTTGTGCTTAGTGCATTAACTCTGCCGCCTCCCTTCAGACTGTGCTCCTTTTAACACTCTCAGCTTTGAGTAAATGATGTCCCAATCGAGATAGGCGCCTACTATGTATCGCACATTTCCCTCGGTGTCATCGTACCCGGTACGGCCGTGCAGCAAGCGAATATTATTAAAAGTTAAAACGTCGCCGGGTCTCGTTTTGAATGAATAAGCGTCGTCGCGGGCCAAAGTGACAAACTTCGCATAGGCCTCATACCAGGGCAGTACCTCTTTCAGCGGCACCGAGAAGTGGCTGTCGCGCTGTGGTATGCTGTGATTTATACGCGCGTAATTTCCTTCGCTATCTAAACTGTGGTGGCAGCAAATGAAGGAAATAAAAAATATTTATTAAAAAGTAAATGTGGAAAATATTGTAAAAGTTCTTGATGGTGTGAGTGATAAATTCCAGTAAATGAAAAGCGTCGAACGATAAAAAGCAAAGCGAAAATGATAAGCAAAATTGAAAATCGATTTTATATGCAAACCAAGCTCTGTGCCCTCCTCGGTCTTTGGCTTTGCATGTACAGCAATTGTAGTGCACTTTTTCCATTATGACAAAAGGCACATGCAAAACTAAAACTATTTGCACTAAAGGACTTAATGATACTCCCTTGTGTGTCTTCCCCTCCACACTCACGGCAACACGGCAACCAACACTTACCATATCACAGGCGCACGCCAAATGTTATGAAAGCTCTTGCCGTCTTCGCTGCCAATGTCATTCCAATCGACCAAAGTCTCTGTTAGAATTTTGTAATCCTGCGGATGTACTTCCTTGAGACGATCTGCAATGTGAAAGGCGTCTACCAGTAAATTGCTGCCACCCGGCGATTCTGATTGCACCATGCAGTGCAATATGTTGACGCTGGGCTTGTACTCGTAGTATGGCAGGTCTGTGTGCAGGGGTAGTGGGTCCGATAGGTAGGCATAATTCTTTGCGCCTGGTTTCGATTGTACAATGAATTCCTCGCTGTTTGTGAAGGAAACGTTAATGAAATTTAGTTCATTTAAAAGAGCAAGGAACAAACATGCTGTGATTGTTGTTGGTGTTATGTTTTTTTGCAACACGAATTAGCATTGTTTCCTTTTATTCCATTTCACTTACCCGTAGGTTGTTTTACGTATGAAACCAACACGCTCAGCTAATTGACGAACGACTGTCTTCTCCAGTGGAGCGTTATTTATAATACCAACACCACGCACGGCTAATGCCTCCAACCAGGCTTGCAAAACTAAAATTATTTCAAATTTTAGTACATATAATTCGAATAGAAGTCGTGTTGGGAGTAAGTTTATTTGTGGCTAATTTTAAGTTTTCGCTAATTTTTAGAAATTAAGATATTATTTGACTAATTTTAAGTTTGAAGAATGCAACTTGGCCCAGTATATTAACCAGCGGGTCTAAACTTTAAATTTGACATGGTTTTATTAAACTGATAAAGATTTCAAAAGATCACTAATGATTGTAGACACAATCCGAAACAGATCTATGTATGGTTAACCAATATATTTGACTTAATATGAAATTAATTTTCAAATTTGCAATTTCTCCCCCATTTCCTTCTTTACTACAATGACCGACAATTTATACTTAAAAGGGATTTGGTAAGGAAACCCACCACTCCAACCTAATCAAACCCCTTTCACTATAAGAACTAGACTTCTTGTCATGGAATATAACAATGTTAATTAAAAAAAAAAAGCAAAAGATAAATATTTTGTTCGCACCTTTGTCGTCTTCCATCACAGCATTGAAATCAAATCTTGCGGTAATTTTCTCAAAGTCTGCACCGCTCCAATGCAACGATTTCGGGCGGTAGAAGTCTGTGAGATACTCTTTTCGACGCACATCGGAAAAATTGCGTTCCTTCAACCATTTCAAATCGAAAATTGATTGATGCTGGTCACTCCACTTGATATGTACTTGTTTTGTTATAGCTTCGGCCTTTAATATAAAGAAATTCGATAAGCCATTTTAAGTGATACACGACTCACAGCCTCACTCACTCACCTTCAAGTCGGTCACTTGCACTTTTGTATCAAATTTGTCCCAATTTATGCGACGTGACTTAGAACTTTGATGGAAGCATTCCTCACAGCAGCAATTGTCGCGCAGCCAAACACCTGGGAACTTCATGGCCGCTGCATCTGAGGATGACTGCTCTTGGATCTCAACGTATTTATTCTCCACTAATTTCGCTGTTAAGCAGCGTTTAAATATTTTACTTATATTATTAACATTTGTATTTATAATTTTATTCAATTGCTTGCAATGGCCAGCAAACATTTTTGTTGTTAAAAATTCAAACCAAAAACTTTCACGAATAAAATTTAAACTCAAAGTTCTCATCCAACACGTTCAGTAGCTTTCTAAGCACTGATCAGCTGGCCATAAAGTTTATCTCCGCAGTTAAGTCAACTCATTCATGAATATATATTTGCTTTATTAGAAAATATGGTTATTATCGTTCGCAGAGATAAGATTTCCATGAATAATGGGATTTGTTGTTTCGCAAACGACTAAACAGATTTGATCAAGGTGACCAGACGAAAAACAGAATGAACAGTTTAATAGAAATTTTCAAATATGGAAGATTTCATAATCGGATTGGTATTCGTCAGGGAATCACTCGTCATTTCAGACGACCAAGTACTACTTCTTGAATAACCTGAACACATAATATTAAGTGATTATCGCATTGCATTGATTTCTATGTTATTTCTTAGTTTAACTTATTTGTCATTTGAATATTCTACGTATGGTCACCTCATTTCTTTAATGAAGCATAATAATATTAATGTGTTTAGACTTTAAACCTATGGGGGCATCAGTTCTTCAAATGCGCAACCAACACGTCAGAGAGTATCCCATTTCTACTGATAAGCGAATGATCGCAAATCAACAACAACAAAGCACGAATGCATCGCTGGGTGACTTATGTGCGCTGCTAGAACGTTTACATGAGAACAAAGACGCGAATAGTGGGAACAGATTTCTGACGCTGTTAAGTTGTTGATATAAGTGTAAAGATCACTGCGGAGAAGAATTTATCGCGCTGGATGCATATTTAAATTTTGTATGAATTGAAGAGCAAAATATATTTAAAAATTAGTAAATATTTTTTTAAACATTAAATTAAATCAATTAAAAAAAACATAGATTTATAAATAGCAAAAATATATATATAAACACAAATAAAATTTAAAAAAAATGTGAAAATAAATAAAAAAATTAATTAATTGAATTAGATATTATTTATAAAAATAAGAAAAATTTTTCTTTAATATAAATATATTTTATTTATGTTTACCTAATATTAATATAATTTAGCTTAGATAGGTAAATTATACTGATTGAAACTAACTGTTCAACCTTTGGCGATACAAATAAGAGACATGATTACGAGATCAGTGAAGTTTTCATATCATATAACTAAGAGATTTTAGGTATGACATAATTTTACCATATATTAAAGTACCCGACTGCTCTGAGTACTATTCTGTTATTATTTTGGACATGTACCATATATGTCAAATTTTTGTTAATATTTTTTTTGATAACATATTTTGTTTCATTTTCTCGTTATGAACAAAAGATTTTAAACAAATCCTTAACATTTAGTTGATGTGAAGAAATTTTTAAAAATTTATATTTACAAAGGCTGTCAAGAGAATTTATATTTTGTGGCTAACAAGCATTCGAGTTCTTTACTGCTCAAAAATACTGATAATTGAACTCAACAAAGATTATTTACATATATAGTAAAAAAGAAATTAAATTATTTATTTAAGATGATGAATTATGAAAGTAAATGCAATTAAATTACAATAACTGAATGTAATTAATATCTTTTGCCCCATGAAGTATGCTAAAGAAAATGCAATATGCCACAAGCTGTAAGTTGCATGCCAATAACATTTTGTTAACATTTATACTGGGAGCATTTGACAGAAAATAAGAACAGAACAGAATGCAATCTTTTGTTGTCGATGCAATGCACATTCATTAGAAAATAAAGTGGAGTAAGTGTTATAAAGTAACTTTGCTTTAAAGCTATAAAACTTCAGCGACACAACTATTGTTTCGACCATAATAAAATCACTGTTCATTAAATGTGAGAAAGCTTTATGTACTGGTAAAATGTCTGATGAAATTATGTGGAATCCAAATCAAAAGTCAAATGAATATATTAAACAGAATTAGGTAATTCTACAACATTTAGGTCTTAAAGTATCTGCATACACAGAAGACAGGTGTATATATATATATATTGTGAGAGGTCTGGATAGTGCACCATCCAACAAATGGTCCCAATGAAGTGAAAGATTAGCTGAAGTAGACCACGAAACGGACTTGAGTGCTATTTCGTCCTTCAAATTCTCAGATGTCGTTATTGAGTAAAAGATAAAGTGGCTTGCGTTCGCATAACTACATCTCTAATTATTGCAAGCAGCTCATTTAGCTGGTATGTTTGTATCAATTTTAATACTTAATGTTATTTCGAGATTAGATTTTAGTAGTAACCTATCCTTTCTGATTAAATTGAGACAAAGTAAGTGTGTCGCTGTTTTGTAGATTCCAGGTCATGAATAATATGAAATCAAAGAAAGCATTGATTGACTCGCCAAACGAGGAGCCCCACGTCAAATAATTAGACCTTACTGATTCTATAATCTAGCAATGGGGAACATCGTAAAGTATTTTCAATTTTTAAATTATCAGAAGAATAAAAAAGGCCAAAGACAATCTTAAAGATTCATCAAATCTTCTAAGGTTACCTCAAATAGTCTTCTTGTACTGTAAAAAGAAGAAGAAAAACTCTCACAGTGTGTATGGCAAGTCTGGAATTATTTTCAAAGACAAAGACAGACTTAAAGATTTATCAACTTATCGAAGGCAGCTTAAAATATACTTTTTGGAAAGGTTCTATGACTAAGAGACTCTAATGAGCATAGATTATATTACAGGATTTCTGAGAATGAATTGCAGCTTAAGTTCCTAATTCAGTTTATTGGATTCTCACAGACCAAAATCTATAATTGGAGCAAAAATTACTATTTTTAAGAGTTCACCTGCATTTATATGCAATATCTACATCTCAAATTTAGTGTTGATTCTTCAGTTTTTTTGGATCTAAACAAATATTAACCATTAAATTTGTAAAACTTCTCTTTCAAATGCGGAATTGTTTTTTATTTACTCAATTCAATGATTTGGAACTATACGATTGCATCAATCCAATCTTAATTTTGTTCGAAATTACTTATTGCCTTAGATTAAAGACAACTTATTCTTTAATATATTATTGAGGACAACTAAAAATTAATTTTAATAAAGTTGATAGTTTGTTTTTCCAGATAATCCTATGGCCACGTCAATTTTAAACCGAGGGATGGGCTCAGAAGGAATTTGTTCTGATGTATACTGAGATAATCCGCATTATGTTTTACTCATATTATTTTAAGCAAAATTCATATAAAATCAGAATGAAATTAACTATATCACATCAACAAAACTGTGAAATACTTCTTCAGCAAATATTTGACAAAAAAAGAGTACACTACATAAAATATTATAAACGTTTACTCAGATTAAAATTCAATAAAGTGGAAAAGTAAATCATGAAACGAAATTGTGATGACTTAAAAAGGTGAAAACAACAACAACAGCAACAGCAACAGCAACAACTTCAACTTACAACAGCTCAGCATCTCAGCATCTCATAAGCACGGTGACATCTTCGAATGCATAAATTGCATTGCTTTGCCATCGAAAAGGCAAGGAAATCAAATAGAAACCAAATCACACACGAAATGCTCAGCAATTGGAAGCTTCAAGTGAAGAAGACATTTCTGAAGATATTCACCGTGGAACGCGTATAGGTTCTGCCTGCAACCACTGCCGCTGCCGCTACTGTTGCAGTTATGCGTTCGCCAAATTGTATCTGCGATATTGTACTCGTATCTGAAAGATAGTTACATTCGTTGCAATAAAAATGTACGGCAAATGTGAGAGCATTTAAGATTGCAACGAATTTGAAGTTACAAAAGCTGATAAAGGCAGAAACCGAGGCAAACCAATGTAAAGCACAGCAAGGCTTGGCGTGGTATCGCATCTCGGATGGCATGGCAAGACTTGACATTGGTATGGATTGGCACAGAAGCAGCAGCCTTGTCACATATGCCATAAAAGGAGCTAAAGTACAAATCGTTGTCAAATGTGAGTTGCATTTTTATTTGCTACAACTTGGGAATTTGTAGTTAATGCTGTTATTGTTGTTGTTGTTATTGTTGTTGTTGCTGCTACAAAACTTTGAAGATCGCAATATTGTTGCTTAAGTATTTATTGCACGAAACTTAAGTGGTCAAGAAATAATTCATAACATTCAATTTTATTCAATGTTAACAGTAATATAAAGGCAAGAGAATCCAAGCTTGAAGCTACTTTTCTCGTAGAGCCAGTGTACGTTATAGGCATTTTATTAATATGTTATTATGTCGATCTTTAATATAAAAACAATATAATTATAACCTAATAGACTATGTTCATATAGTTAATATACAATGAACTACTAAAAGAAAAACTATTTGAACTATTTAGAAGCACTTCTTAAGCCTGATATCAGTATTCGGAAATATATGGTATATATAGCGCGTCTTATATTCGTTCATTACCTATAACATTTTTGGTATTAAATTTCTTATTTTTTTATTCTTTCCTTTTTGGTAAAGTGCTTTATTGTTATTGTTTTGACTTAATTCAATTTTTTTATGATTTTTATTGCTTTCACGGGAATGCATTCTTCAAAAGGTGATGCCTATGGAGGAACCAATCGTATGAACAATGCGCCGCAAAATCTTCAATAGTTGCCAGAGCTGTGAGAGCTTCGAAACTTTGCTTTATGTGGTTAGAAGAAAATATATGAATTGTTTATATATATACAAAACATTTTTCGGTTTGTTAAATCTAATATGTTATATCTAATAATACTCGAAACAACTGAATTATTAGCCAAAAATTCAATTAATTAAAAATAAATAAAATTTGTTGTTGTAATTCAATACTGTTCGAAACCTCTCTACCATATAAAAATATAAGAGTAATCTAACAGAACTTTATTGATATATTCATTACCCTATCACCCCTACTTGGCTTTATATAGTCAGTGTACCGAACTTACTTCACTGAAGTTTTTGACTTAGTATCAGTGATGATCATATCTTTCTTATCGGTAATCGGGATAGGTATATTGATCACTTGATCTGATAAGAAAGTAATTAGCATTTATAACAAAATCCTCATAGGTGCTTAAACAATGTATTTTCAATTTATTATTTAAACTATATTCAACCATTCCACCTAAATCTTAACGTCTGATTTGAATACTAAAATTTTTTCATTGTCTTGTTGAAGTTAAAGAGAAACATATGAATTTTAAATTATTTAAATTTAATGCATTGACCCAGAAGTATAAAATTAGTAAGTCCCTCCATCGAAACCCAGTTTCATTTGCCATTCCGAAACCGTTCAGTAACTGTTCATGGAGTTTCCTTGTTACTCGTAACGGATTTGTGTCAAAAAGATTTTTGAGCTGTCATTGGATGTAAACAAAACAGCGACTTGACGTTGTCCGCTAAATTTCTGTGCCGGAACATAAAACAATCCAACAGATACAAAACCAATGTGACGAATCCAATACAAACAGAGAAGCTCATCGATATATTAGCGAACCAAAATGCTTAAATGGTCAATTGGAGCTCAGAAAGTTCGACTCACAGCAGCGCAACACATAAATTTCCAACTTGAAAAAAAAATTTACGGTTTTTAAATATATTTTGGCGAGATGAGAAACTTCTTAATGTAAAAGCAACAAGAAAAGATACATTTACCAATACAGAAGCGGATAAAGACACAGCATTCGCGACACAAACGATTTATTGGCGTTCAAATTTTTATAAATTTTTTTTCGCCTCTTCAGAATTTCGATGCGACAGAAAAGTTCGTCGAAGCCGAAGAATGAGAATTTCATTCCTTCACGTTTTATATTTCAATTGTAAATGTTTACTTTTATTCCGTCCTACTACTATTCCCTACTATTACTTTTCTTGTGCTAAATTTCATCTAAACTGCAAGTCTTCTTTTCCCTTTTGTGGATACATTGTGCACGTAGCTTCTTGGGTTTCTTCTTGCATCGCTGCATTGTCATGAATGCATTGTTGACTCGTCTTCTTGGTGTGGCCTTGTATCGAATGGCATCAGAGCATCTTTCATTGCTGCCATTGCAGTGATTCATTGCACTTAAGCTTTTATCCATGAGATTCGATGGCAAACTTTGAATTTGAATGGAGCAGGGGAAAGCACCTCTTAACGATTGCTGCACTTACACTTACAACAATCCTTCTCGTTAAATCAATGTCGTCCTCTCATCCAACTCTTTAATCCGTAGTCCCATTATTAAGTATTAATACACTCTTCGGATTATCCTTTTAGTACATGAGCGAATGCGTGCGAACTGAACAAATTTAGTGTCTTTGCTTTGCGATTTTTTTCGGAATTTTGTTGAGAAAATACTTTGAGCTCTGTCATCTAAATCAATATGAGCATTTAACTTAAACAGAGGAATACTTCAGATACGGAGGGGTACTTCAGATATAGTAAAGAAAACTACTTTTATGTTTTTAAAATTCACAAAATTTCATATTTTAAGGAAGTGAAGATATTATCTGTGAATTTAAGAATTTTATTTTCAGTACCCAGTGAAGCTCTAAAGATTGTGTTTGAGTAACGTAAACTGCAAACATCAGAAACCACTATATCATACATGATTTATAAGATCTACTATATCAAATTGGACCAATTTTCCGATATTAATGCTTTTCTATTAACAATATTAATTTATTGTATTGAAACCTCTTTGTAATGAGCAAGAATCTGATATCATAGTAGTAGTAAGTCATGACATGGACTTGAGAACAAATACTTTTCGAAAAATGGATTAAGCTATGTTAACACCGCCAGATTTCATAGATCGCTACATTGAATATCGAACCGTTTTCTTAACCTCTAACTTGTGATGGGCAATAAACCAGTTTAGTATCTTATAAGTGTGGTACTTCGAACTATTAGATATAGTAGTTTTATCAGAAGTCTAAATCTATGTTTAGATTATGATGGTATTTAATAACAGTTCATATCTTTGTATATCTTTGCTCTTTCAAACAATGAAAATTTTTTCCGTTTTCTTTTGATTTTTTTCGAAATCGAGTCTATTTAAGAGGATTGAGATTTTCTTTGTACAGACCATACTCTTTACTTAATGTAATCTAACAACATATATTAATACGTATTGAAGATTTAAGACTTCCCAAACTGTAACACATTAACCGTCTCAAACCCTCATTAGGAATAATACAAACTTTTGATGAAATGAAAGCCGACTAATTTGTATTGGAAACTGAATGTAAAACTTTTACATGCATTAACTTTTTTTATGTACTTCGCAAAATTTTACATTCATTGTGTAAATTTCATTATTTGTTAAGAATCCCTGCTACATTTCATGAGGTATTTAAGAGTCTCACTAGCTCATATCCTCCCTAGCAAGCCAGTCACGTACGAATTAATGCAACACGCTCCAGACGGCACAAACAAACTGTAAATGAAAAAGGACAAAAATTTAAATGGAAAAATAAGAAATACTTTTAAACTTTTGCAACAAGAAAACAGAATGAGGAAAGCACTTTCCAAAGCATAAAAATAAAAGGATTAAAAGAAAAGTAGAAAAACTGTACAGAAACTACATAAAGCAGAGAAAAATGTTTCAATGATTTTATCAGTTAAGGAATACATCCTCATCCTTGCGAGGCAAAGAATATCAATCAAGATTCGTCGTATCTTATCGGATTATTAATGAGCTAATTAATAATAATTGATGACTGAAAAGCGAAAGGATATCAAAGTTTAATCTGCACAGAGGGATGACCCACATTTCAAATATTCAGCTACAATTGATTGGTTCAGTAAAAGTGAGATAGCGCAGCTTAGCTAAAAAGCTCTCCTATCAATTTATATGAATTATATCGAAATTAAAATCTTTAATATAGAAGAAGACATTTTATTCTGACGATGTATGTTAAGTATGCAATCAATAAAATGCAACTCATCCACGAATCTTTACTGCACTGCAACATACATGCAGCGCATTAAATTATTGTTTCTCAATGGATTTCAAGAGGTTTCCACATTGATTGCGGAAGATGAATTTTATTTCAATATTATTCATAGACAAGTTAACTTCCACCGAAACATACAACCGCCGCAGGACACTGAGAACGTCATGGTCTGCTGCATTGGCAACTTTCAATTCCGTACTATTTGTGGTTCCAAACACGTTCGCAAACGTTATCAAAACATTTTCACTGCACTGTTTTGAGCTCATTTTCATCTTTTTATTTCGTCCATTTGGATTTTTTCCTCAGGCGAAACAACTGCATTCAGAGGAAATGGAAACTGATTTTTTTTATTTATGTGTTGAAGGCGCATTCATCGTCTTGTTTGTTAGTCCTTAGGGAGTTGCGCGCATTGCGGCAACTACGCCAACTACACAGGCATAGCAATGTCAACAGTTCTTGGTATCCGTGCCACATTATTTTATGAGTCCTTCTTTTAGTGGTAACTTATCAGTTTACTAGTGTTTTAAAATCATGAAACTATCCTTTATCCAACGGTTCCAGTAGCAGGGTTGCTACTGCTGTCGGCCGTCCAGTATATGCAAGTTTTGATTACACTCCATTTTTTGTGGACGTTATCATCCTTGCAACTGTGTTCAGCTGCCTCAGTTGCATGTTTAAAATTCAGCATCAGAAAAGCCAGTAAAAAATCAGCTCTGATATGTATATGGACATCTACGTCCTTATGGCAGGCTCTATTGCCGCATCTTCATTATAATTGATAATTCAATTTGGCTAAAAAATGTTATGAAAGTCTGCAGCAGTTTGGGATTAAAGTAGTGCGGAATTTTATGATGAAGTAAAACTGTATAGCATGTTTCAGATTTTTTCCTTAAAAAAATTAAATACATTCTTGTTTTTAAATTCAAATTTTCTTTTTAAACTTTCTGTATATAATTTTAAAGTAAATAAGGCAAAAACCTTGTACAATCTCAAGCGAGTTTCATTATTTGAATTATAAATATGAAGGCACACACCATACTTAATATACTATCAGCAGCTTGTACTAATGAAGACGAAGGAGGATGTGTCTGATTAGTCAGAAAACATTACATCTATGAACGAACGACTTCATATTGTTATGTTAAATATGGCTTCTGCATGAGTTCTTAAAAGTATCTATAATTATTCACATACTATATTTTGTTATATTACTATATTCTTCACGTATCTTCAAGCATTCGATTTTAATTTCAGCTGTATTTTGTTCTTCAGGTATTTACGGTAGAAATAAATCAGATATATCTGTTTAAAATAGTTACTTATTTAAGAATCTTCTTTTATGAATAGTACCATGTTTTCTTGATTCCGGTACTGACAGATTAGCTTAATTGCACAATATACCTTCTTCTTCGCAATGTATCGGAATGTGATCGGAATGGCATGGTATCTAATATATAGCCGATTTCATCTAAATAACTGACAACCAATATAATTATTTAGTCTTCTGAGTGCTACATCCAACTCCATGTGCGTTTTCGTATTTATTGTGGAGCTTTAATTCAATTTATGTGAGTCCACAGATTAGTATTGAATATTCTCAGAGCCCATCAGATATACAAAACGCGGTATTGGCTTATATAGTTATTGGTTTATAAAACTCTGAATTTCGAATACAACTAAATTTCGAATACAAAAATCTTGCCAAAAATTTACCAATCCGAACAAATACTGGACTAGGGTAAATAGACCCCAAAAAGATAAAACTGTAATTTAGTATTTGAACTATAACAGTATTAATTAACAGTATTCATATATCATAATGTCTATGTCTGTGGTAATAACAGTGTTAATTCAGATATGATAAGGTCATAGGCCTCGGTAGAGTACTGAGGGATATGATCTCTCTATATTTTTGTGTTTGATTTATAATGAAGAATTAAAGTATTACTATACTTTGTCATCATCATTTCAATGGAATTAAATGTTAAAGATGTCACGAATTTTTTATGATTTTCAATATTCTTAAGCACTTAAGATTTCCACACCTATTTTTTTTAAATATTCCTATAATATTAATTTTTCTTCCACTGCTCTCGTCAACCCTTGTGGTCTACACAAACAGCATAAAATAAACAGAACTCTAACATCATTGAGCCTCAGCGATTTACTAATACTTCAGCTGCTATTGCTGCTGTTGTTTGCTTTCCTTCTCTCACAAGTGCTCTTCTTCTTTGTCTTGCTGCCACCGAATCCATTTTTTATGGCTGCCTTTGCGGTGTTAAGGCCACAAATCAATTTTTATGCTGCATCGCCAGCTTCATCAATTTGTCGGTTGTAAATTACACGCGTATTAAAAGTATCGCACCTAATTAACCATACCGAAGAGACATTGCTTTCAATATTACCAGCAACAACACCAACAACAACAACGACAACAAACACAGCAACTAACCACACAGACAATGAGTATCTTCTTGCGTTGGGAAACATGAGTCAATATTGTTGTTGTTGCGTTAAATTTCACGGCATTTGTAGTTGCTACGCTTGCTTGCAACATTTTTATATCGGAGCATGCACCGACAACAACAACAACAGCAACAACAACAGCGTCAATTGTTTATAATTAAAATGAGTGAACGGAATCGAAGCTGAGACATGTTGCCGCATAAATTAGTCGAATTTTATTTGTTCAAGCAGAAGAAAGCAATGCAACGAATTTCCATGGTGGATCGCCTCAGATGATTCAGTAGAAAATTTCCGACAATTTTGATTTAATAGGGAAAAGGTGTGAGTACAAAAACAAAGTGCCAGAAAAATATAATCGCTTGGAGGCACTCTATTGCAATGTAGAATTCCGAAATGAGCTATTATGAGATGTTACTGCAAAAATTGTTATGGATTTGATGTTGACTTAATAAGTTTTAAAATTAATTAAATTAATTACAAACCAAAAGATAATTTTTAAAATGACAAGGAGAGGTGGAATCCCGTTAGGTCACTCACTCTTTATGGATTGCTTTATATAGTTTATGACTGGAACTACTGAGACTATAGTAAGGCTTTATAAAGCTAACTTATTGAAATTTTTTAAGGTTATGAAGGTTATCTCAGCCGTTGTTTTTAATCTATTTTCTTCAGCTTTTCATCTTAAAAGACCAGTAATTTCTTCAATGAACTTCTGAGCCACAATATATGAACGATTGATATTACTCCACTTTGAAATTCAGGTTCTATATTCACATATAAGTGTTGAGTAATTTTATAAGAAAATGCCTTGAATTGAAAATATAAGATTATCGTTTTTCCTGCGATGATACAAAGCTTACTTTATCAGAAACTATTGTGCATTTTTTCTTCAATCACTAATCTTCTTATTAGGTTGATACTGCTAATATGCAAGTACATGTGATCTTACGCCAAAGAAAATATTTTCCTTATACATATAAAATATTTTACATATTTGTCTATAAGAAAATAATTATGTAATATAATAAGAGGCCCCATATAACATATACCTAATCAGCCGCTGAATTAATTAATTAATTAATTTGATTAATTTGAAACGTCAAGAAAATGTTTTTACTATGAGTAATGGAAAGTTGCTCTAAGTGCAACGTTTGGACTTTTTCAATCTAACATCGTAGATTTTAGAATAAACAATATTAGTGAGGAATAAGATGACACTATACCTGTATAATCGTTTTATATAATCTGCAGTGTAAATAATTAAGACGATTCTGAAACTAGTAATTTCTTTTTTGCTCTTAGATCCTTTAAGCTAAAATTGTGGAAGATGATTGCACATATAACAATTAATTAATGAAATATATCTGAAATATATCTCGTTAGCAACAGCTCGATTCTCTATTTATGACTACTAAAACCATTTTCAGTTTCACACATATTTTTCAAATAAAGCGAACTGATGTGACAAACTAATCATGACTGCCTTCACTGTAACGCTAATCAAAAACGCAACAATTTCATTTAGTTAAAACGATTTCCTAAACAATAAGAGTATAACTTCAAATATCCGAAGTGCTAATGAATCATGTCTCCAACAAAAGAGCAAAGTTCAATGAAATATAATTCCTTGTAAATCAACATCAAATCTGTGCTTACTGGAGGAATTATCTACTTAACCCAGCTTTGTAGTATGTTTTTGGTATTAATTAAAGTAAGACTTCATTTACCAAAAGTATCTCATTTATAAAAACAGCATCTGTTTCATTTGAGTTCCCATCCAAGTTAACAGTCAACAACTCCACTCCAAACTCCAGCCAAACCGTATAGGTGCTCTTTTTCTGTCATTTCTTCCTTCATTTTTAATTCACTTAAATGTCGCTTTTAATAAAATTTCACAAAGTCAAGATGATTTGAAAAGGTTAACTGTCAACACTGACTTCGTCTTACAAGGAAAAGTTAAACACTGCAACTGCAACTGTAAGTGGACACGAAATTGGGACTGTGGCTGCAGCCAAGGATAAAGGCACAATCAACTCGTACACGAGTGTACATTGTACACTTTATGGACATAGTTCTGATGTTATTTTATTTTATCCAACTCCACTCAAATTCACTTCTCTTTACTTCAGATACGAAATACAGTTACAACTTCCTCAACAAGAGAGAAATGAAATCTTTAAATTATAACTTCAACAAAAATGTCTTGACTATTCCTGCCTCTCGACTCACCACTGCACGTGACGCCAAGGAGGAAAGATGCTTAGAATGCTTCAACGAAATGTTAAAGGTCAATTTTTTTAAAGTAGCTGCGACTTGTAGTTCTTGTCGTTTTTTGTATTTCAAAAAGAATGAATAAAACCTTGAACAGGTGTCAGTGGAGATTAGGGTATCCGTAGTGAAGTCAGCATTTTTGGCAGTCAACAGAAACTGCAAGTTACTTTTTAGACTTCTGAACGTCACGTAGCCGGAGTGAATGGAATATGGCAACTGCTAAGATGTGTTCTGTTGCCACAGAGCAGCATAAATCAGTAGTAGCAGTCGCCGGAGGCAGTAACCTGTGGCATCATTTGCATAACAGAAATGAAAAATGTAGTCTGTAGAAAAGCAATAATAGTTTCGAAGTAAAGTTATTACATTCAAACTTAATGGGAGCAGAAAGGACTTTTGCACAATAAATGGAGAGGACACTTTTTTCTTAATCGGACTGATATTTTCTATAGAATTTGTTTGTTTTACGTTCATTTACTTCTTTCCTCTTCGCAAAACGACAGAATTTTTGAAATTAAATAATATTATAGTCTTTGATAATATAACCATATTCTAATTCATAGGAGAAGTAAAGCAACAAAAACTATATAATATATGAATATTAATACTTTCCAAGAAAATACAATAATATAACTATCGCATGAATATTTGAATGTTCTGTTTAATACTTATGTCACCCTAAGTCTTTAAAGCATTTTAATCCAAAATAACTTCTGTTTGAAATTTGTTAATTATCACTATTATTTATCAACATGCTTCAGAAGTAGCCAGGACGCGTCATCGATTATAAAGCGTCAATTACAGCTCACCGGAGTTTCACTAAAATTACTGAAAGGTGAACTAAAACGGACTTTCTCTGAAATAATAGAACTACCTAAACAAAAATCATTCAATTGAAGATGTTTTCGCCCTTTTAAATAAATAAAATCTTAAATGATGACTTTCAAAATAACAAGTTTACTTTTCCGAATAATAAATTAGTAAGTAGGTATACTATTTTGTGTAAGTAAAATGTGACTTATGAATATCTCGATAAGTGAAATCTACATATTCGTTCATATTCAAGAGTCGTCTGCATCCCAAACTGATCGTGACATAGTCCCTCTGTGCTAAGGGATGGATACTTTACTCATACACTATCAGTATATTTATTTATAAACTACACACTATCATACACTATTATTATCACAACAGATAGCTGCAAATCAAAATATATATCAATATGTTTATATAATATTCTTATTAATCTCCTATTGATCCTTGGTTCCCTCTAAGAATACACCACTACATACCGATCTACAATTAACTTACTACAATAGTAAGTTAGTAGTAATGAGTAAATTAATGAGTGCAATAATACAATATATAATAATATCACAATAATATTGAATAATAAATACATAAATAAATAAATAAAATAATTAGTAATAATCAGTAAAGATTACTCCAAAAATTTAAAAACTATACTGATAAATACTAATACCTACCGATAGATTTAGGCTTTAATGTTGGGATGTAATAGGAACTACGAAGATTTGACTTAGAAATTCAGTTGCAGATTCTTTTTATACAAGAAGTTCTAAACTAGTAGTTAGATTTATTTCTTCAGCAGAAGTAGACTTTACTTATAACTACGCGATTTCATAAACCATCTACAGCAATTTTTCACTTGAAAAGTCCTAAAGATTATAATGTAAATTTATCTCGAATATCTTTAAATGTAATAAAACTTGTATTAGTCCTACCTAATTAATTTATCCTTGTATCTTCTCGAATCCTTTTTTGTTGTTCATATACATGCAGAAACAATTAAAATACAACCTTTCCCAAAGCAAAGCCCAATATCCACAATTAATGACAACTAAAATTACAATAACAGAACGAAATTTTTCCAATTAACCGAAATTAATCCTGATTTATGTGATACATTAATAGCCAATGTCCGACTTATTGAACGCCAATGAATTAATAAGCAATAAAAATGCACAACAAAGTACAAGGCACATTTGTGTCCTCATAAAAAGGAAAAATAATTGTTACAATTTAAGTGGATGAAACACGGCAGGACGCACATAGAATCGAGAGCAATCCAGAGAAGCTTTGCCAGCATTTGTTTTATTAATTGGTTAAATTATAATTTTTATGCATTGAAGCCACCGATATCCACACACACGGAGACTTTAACGTCGAGCACATATGCGTAGCGCAGATTATGTACGCACCGCCGAACTATTTGAAACGAACAAAGTTCTTTTGGTAGCGAAATTGCCCTGCTAAAGGACATTCGGAGTATAGAGCAGAGCATAATAATCCATACATTTTTATATGAGTTTTCCTTTACTCTGTTGAAGCAAGCCACATGCTGATCAATGGTCTATGAAATTCCAATTATATAAACACCCGCACCAAGAGTACATTCGCCTATCCGGACATTTTCTGTATAATTCTGTTGCAATTCCATTGTGTGAAATCCGCAGGAAAGGAAACGAAGAAAAATTTGTTTTTTACTTTTAATGTTTATCACTTTTTGTGTTATTTATGTGCATAGATTTTTTACCCCAAAAACGGTACTGCTTCCAGGCAAGGACATTTTTCTACACGATTCTCAATAAGCGCCCACACCGCAACTCCCGTAACTCCCGCAAATAATCGCAAACAGAGGCTTTCCATTCACGTGATGTGTTGCACTGCAGTTCGTCCATTGTTGTTGCTGCCGTTGCTCTTTTTATCTTTTACCTGCCACCCATCGGCTTGCGGGGAAATCAGTTGGGAGCGGTTTGTTGTTGTCTAAATTTCTAAAATCATTTATTTTATACAAATCCCCTGAGATGCCAACTTTTTTAACTCAGTTTGCATTATTTGCTATCCTGATATCTCGCAAATTAAAATGATAAATCGCTGCGCAGAAATCATTTTAGTGGATTTGCCCCCTTGGATCGGAACTCGGCCTGCAAGTATCTACTCCATGTGACATTCAGAAGCACAGCCAACATATTTTTATGAATGAATTGGGAACGAATTGTGATTTTGGGCTTTGTACTTCGTCATAATAAAAACGAAATAAAAATCTCATCAACTTCATAATGCGCTGCGTCACGTCAGGTAAAGTAAATACCAGATATGATTTCATGGCATTGGGGGTAGTCTTGGAAGAATGAATTGACATTTGTCTTGCTTAAAATAACTTATAAAAGCTATTGTGATATGATAAAATAAATAAATTTATTTAAATTTAATTTATTAAGAATGTTAGAAATTTTCTAGATAAGCCATCATAAAATCTTGCAGAATTTCTTGCGTCAATCCAATACGAAGGTAATTTATTCATACAAATCTAAATAACTTCAAATAATGAAGATTTTTTTCCATTATTTGTATTACCAAAGAAAAACCAAATACAAATGTTTAGATATATCAGATATTATTAGTTTTGATGAATATAAATATAGGGATTTGTATTTAGTACTATCCAAATGACCCGTTAATCATTTTGCATCAAATAATTTGAGTGCTGAAAAGAATTTGAACTAAATGGTGTGAAGAACTCTTCTACAGAAGCTGCTTGTATGATAGTTCAGTTCCTAGGCAGTTTATTCTGATGTCTTAGGACTCAGATCAGTAATACTTTGACGTTTGATTAAAGTGGGTAAGATCCCGTTGCTTTGTTGCACTAATTGGGAGACTGTAATGAGTTTATTAAAACCCTCAGTTTAAGCTAGGCCATCCAATAAAATACGTTTTTTATAAATTTATAGTCTGTTATTACCATTCTACGAACCTCCTTGAATCCTTTTGATGTTTGGTCTTTATGCTAGTAAGGATAGAAATTCATTTTAAAGCCATCTCAAAAGATTGAAATATCGAAGCCATTTTTAAACGAAACTATTTTCACCCCTCGGTGTTAGAGTATAACTTAATAAAAATGGATATTCTCTTATTTCTGTTTATAAATGTTATGAAAGATCGGACCTTAGTATGTGAAGTATATGATTCTTTTGGTCTTACTATAAAGAAAAAAAAGTTGCAAATGTGATAAAAGAGAGGAACTAAAGATGATAGATAATCCTACTATCCTGAATTCCATGATGTAATCTGTTCTTTATAGTAAAAAGCTACTTTTTTTCATTATTACATATTTCCTACGATCTGCTTTATCATAACAGTTGCAGATAGAAATAGTTTTGAGCTACAATTTATAGAGAACAAAATTCCTACTGACCAAACTAAAAACAGTGCTGATATGCCATTGCCCAGTAGACACATATGCCGAAAAATTACCTACCCCTTCTAGCCAAATATGCAATAGCTGTAGGGTAGAAGAGGGAAAAGAACAACATTCTATATAAATTGCAAGATATGGTAATTCAAGATTCAAAATATAATAACCTTTTTTCACTGTCCGGTATGGTTTTAAAACTGATATTTTCATAAACGGGTTTATGATATCAAAACGACGACTAAGCGCTACTTAGACAGAAGAGAAAGTTCTGCAGCAACTGAAACCAACTAACCCATAGCATTCATAGTGCTTGTGATACTTGACATATTCTATATACAATCATAGTCTTTTTAAGTGTTTATTACTTTCGGTAGTCCACCGAATAACCCTATTATAGCTCTCCAGCATTTTAAACAATTCTACTCGGCTTTTCATTACAGATCTTCATTGACCAAATCTTCTAATACAGATATATTATGTATTTTCTAATATATATATTTTTAAACTTTATATTTTCATACGTTGTAATTATGAGTACCTATGTATGACTACAAAAAATGACGACTAGGTATTGATTGAGGGTTACACATCAACATAGGTAGTATTTAAACTATAAATAAACTATTTTATTCATGACAAAGACTATCAACAAAAATTTATTAGAAGGACATTAGGGTTAGCTATTTACTGACCCCATTTTCATAACCGCCTTTTACGGATTATTCCATGCCAATCACTTAAGAAAACAACCAATTCCCAATGAATTTGTCATTTTTTAAAATGTTCAAGAAGAAAAACACTTAGGATTTAGGTGAATGGAATATGAAAAGGAATACTTTTATACACTTGTGCAAGAGATAAGCAAACAGGACAATCGATGAATTGACGAACGGACTGACAGACGCTGACGGATCAAAGTTTATCGGTTTTATCTTTTCATTTTTCATATTTTAAATTTGATGTACGCACAAATGGAATTTATGAAATTTTTCATCTTCTTTCTCCAATTCATGCTCGTAAATTGATTCAATAATATTTTTAGAACTTGAAATGGGATAAAAGCATTCCTGGCAATGTATGTAAGCACAGTAAGCAGAGTAAGCAGAGTAAGCCAATGGAAAGAAATATAAAACCCAAGAATATAAAGCAAATAACAATAAAAACAGAAGTATTTTCATATTTCTTTGGAAATTTTCTTTCATATTCAAAGGTGAAATACACAAAGGAAGAAACTGAGGGGATGGATGTCTTTCACAAGTGCGGAGTGTCGGAACTCCCAAAGCTGTGGTATCAAAGTTCCTTTAATGTTCATGTTACACAAAAGGCGAAATATTAGGAGAGGGATGACTAGGTGAGGTTAGGCAAGCAGAAGTGTCAGTTGCTTACCTTCGGTTTGAAATGCTTGTCAGAATTGAGTAAAGTTTGTTTTTTGTGTTTAATGAATTTTTCAAATCATTTTGACAGCTAACGAGTGCGTGTTTGAACGCTTCAAGTATATTAAATTTTTTTCTGCTATATTTTCTAAGATTGAAATTCTTCTTTTTGTATAAATTAGCATTTTTTCTCTACTGAGTGGTAGATATTTGAAGTTAAGCTCGAAAAAGCAACATCACACAGAGACTTCATTCTAAAGTATACTCGCGTTTTAACCGGAAGTTCGATCTAAACTATAGCTTTTGTTCTTATTCTTATTGCTAGTCTAACTATTTTCACACAAGCCGTACATCCATACACACGCACACACACACGTCCTCCGATGATGTGGAGTGTACACCTCCGCAGACAGAACAATTACAATGAATTATGTTGGCGTTGAAGTTTGCAAACAAACTGTGACTGTGCATATCCTCAACAAATTAAAATTTCATTAAATGAAAAATATTACGAAAAATATAACGAAAATAATTAAGCTGAGCGAAATCGTCTGCACACCACAACCGACGAGGGAGCCCAGCTCAGAAAGCGCAGCTCCCAACCCAGCGCACATACGAGCGTTGCTTTACTGTGTTTGCTTTACTGGTGTGCCCCTTTGTTTGCTTAGCTGCACTTGGTCGGCTATTACCGTTAGTCGTTAGTTGCTAGTTGCTAGTCGTTAGTAGTTAGTCGTTAGTTGTGTGCAATTTCCGGCGCTGCATTTAAAGGCACATAATCGCTTCCCCGCATTTATTATTAAAACAATTTCAAGTGAGAAATTCTTAACATTTACGGTTCTGCCAATTGCTCGCACTACGAATGAAACTTATATTAATGAAACTGCTGACGTGGTTCTATTTATTCCCATAGACTCCCCACATAAGTAATTAAAGACTTAAACAATTGCAAGTTGAAGTTAAGAGTTATGACATTTAAATAAACAATTTATCGAAAAATGCTATAACTGATTTTTTAGGCTATATTGCTCAAATTGGAAGATTTTGTTTTGGACTTCGAGGTACACAAGAAACGATTGATGTTTTCTGAGTCACCTTTATAATGGAGTGAAGTGCTGTCAGCTTCTTTTCGATATTAGTTAATGTTTAGGATATACATAGCATTTCCCGGACTAAGTTAAGTAATGAATCAGGGAACATACATCACTTTTTCAATATTAGTTTAGTTCAGAGAAAGATTTACACACTTTAAACCAGTGTAGTGAGTTAAGTAATGATACATAGAATATGCATTTCTTCTTCAATATTAGTTAAAGTTTATTAATTTTCTGACCATTATAATCGCGAACATGATTAGTAACACATTATAACCATATTGTGATAAAATGGATGATATATTTTCTGCTATTAGATTAGATCGATCTTAGATACCCCAATCTCGTTTACAATTAGCTTTTACTGCTGCAAATTTTAACCTAAATTCTAAAGAAATTGACAACTACATATTATCCTCTAAGACAGGGCTGTACAGACCAGAGAAGGTCGTGGACCAATACAAATCATTGAAAAAGTTAAAGGACCGCAGAAATAAATATATTGCCGTACGAAAAATATTTCATTTTTAAAATAATGTCTTACGTCTGGATATGAGTTTTTTTTACCAGTTATAAAAAGATATATATACTAAAGTCTTTACATTAATGTAAAGTGTAATGGATTATTTAAAAAATTTTAATTAATTTATTTGAAATAACACAAAAATAAAATAATGTAATGTTACCAAAATATAACAAAGAAAAATTTGCCTAATTGTGGTAGATTAGAAATATATCGCGGACCGCACACATATTAGCCACGGGCCGTGCTTTGGACAACCCTGCTCTAAGATATGCGAAAAACTCTTTGAATTTGAATTCGTTAAGCATTAGAATTAAAAATAATAAAGGATAGATATTTATAGTATATATCATATGTTTTTGAGGTTATTGTAGATGAACATATAATCTGCATTTATTATATATGACACAAAATAATTTGGTTTTTTTTTCAAATATAGTTTTTTCTCATCCATTACTCAACATATTCAAGGTCTCCATATTCCATGCTGTCTATCAAAACTCATTATGGATAATTGATGTATATACTGCATAGTTGAATGAAGGTTTTATGGTTACTATATGGTTTTATTAGTTAAACCACTTTTAGGAATGAGCCATATTTGCCACCACACAAATCAATTTAAGCAAACACCTCTCTTCCTTCCCACAAAAAACATCAGCACTCTGTCTAGCGATTCGGTATGCATTTTGCGGAGTGTTCGTGCGTATCAAATCGAACGAAGCCGTAATAGAATTCGAATGCTTCAGCAATAAAAGAAGAAGAATTTCATAATGTTTTGAACGTGCAACAAAATATTGCAAACTGTGACTTCTGTTGGCATGCAAGGTGCGGGATGCAAAAGCAAGTTTAGCAAATTAAATAAAATTAAATTAAATTTCAAAATAATTTATAGCCAACACATTTTCTCAGTGGTGAAGGTGTTCACTCACTCACAAAATCTAAGCAGGATGAGCAGAAGCACGTCTATGGGAGATAAACAATTTCCGCTGGATTAGCAGATGTTTCAGCATCATAAAGCAATTCTGGTCTCATATTGAGAGCAGTCAAAAATTTATTTAAATTTTTGAAAGCAAAAGATACTTATAATTCAAGTGCTTAAGCATTTATGCTTTAAATTTAAGCTAATTTCTTGCATGACACTAATTACTCTTAGCCATTTTGTGTTAAAGTCCTTCCTGTGCGCTTTTCTTACTACTGCCATTGGAGTCATTGGAGTCATTGGAGTCTGGTGTTGAGTGCAGTACAAATGATCGTAATTACACAGTAAAAAGCAGATTTTATGCTTGCATATGTTGCTTAAGACAGATGCATTAAGTTGCACTAATAGTTTGTGAGTGGATGCGAAGGAGGGCGGATGTTTAGTTGTGTTAAGCATCATTGGCATTAAACATGCAGCATACAGCATGCAGCATACAGCATACAGTATGCAGTCAACTCAAATTGTAACAAAGCTTGCAACATTTAAGTCAGCCGCACTTACACGACAATTCATTGTTGTCCAATGGGCGCCAAACTTAACATATCCGCTTACACATCCTGTGCAAGGATAAAGGATAATATCTCTCTTTTGCAAACAAAACATAACACATACGCCACATTCACACCGAATACTCAAATACTCGCACGCACACGTTGCATTTTCTTGCAGCATTTGCGCACAGCTGCAACAAACCCCATACAAAGTATCTAAACAGCTACATCTTCGCAAAGACACACACCCCTCACACGCCCACTTATATAGGCATTAGCACTTTGCCAGCTGAAGTGTTGCATACTTTAGTTGCACTTGAATGCTACCGGACTTGGAATTCGTTTTGTTTAATGCCTGCCAAGCCACCGGTTGGGAGTTACTTCGGGCTATGAGCCACTATTACTCATCCAAGCGCTGCCTCCATTGTGTTGCGGTTTTCTGCTTTGGCACTATAAAAACTTTTGGCTCGGCTTTGGCTTTCAGCTTTGCTGGTGCATGCAACATCGCACTTACGTGTAAGTATCTTGTACGTGTGTTGATTCAACACGTTTCATTTAGACACTACACCGCCGACTGCACTGCTCAGATGTGCTGGAAGTAGTCTCTGATCCAATTTTCTCTACTTGAATTTAAAACTACTTCAAGTTGTTTTCATTGCTGTTGTTGTTGGTGTTGTTGTTGTTGTTGCTGCTGCTGCTGCTGCTGTGAAGTGCACTATTTCATAGCAGGTGCTAAAGTGAAAAATGTTTTTGAGATGGACTTACAAGAATTTTATGTGTAAACCAACAACTAAGCAAATGGTTTTAAGTAGTGGGGCAGGGACTTGGTAGTACTTATTGTGTTATGCTTCGTAAGGGTTGCAAGGGGTTAACAGAATATAAACACCATAGAGTACTAAGCATATAGATAATTCCTATTTAAGATATGTTCTACCACTTTACGGAATATGTACACATAAAATATTAGTTAAACATGAGGGTATAAAGTGGTTCCAGTCATTTAGAGTATAAAACTGTTAGATAAAAAGAAGATTTGCCTCTAAAGTAGGCACAACTAGTTCCAATAAACAAGATTGCAATTACATCTGATAGTGTCGGTTTATTTGTATGTATGATTTATATGATACTTCATTACCCACTGTACGACCGTTATTTCTTAAGAAAATCTGTTAAGAGATATATTCTCCATAAATAGTTGTGGCTGTTTTCATATAATACCATTTCCAAAGACTTTTGTTTTTTTCGTGATGGTTATTCTTTACAAGAGATATTATTTGCTTCATCATTGATTGAAAAGAACCATCCTGATCATGCTCGCTAACCCTTTTTAAAAAGAGTACTTCCAACAGTAATTTTGGAAGGATTACACCGTCGCTTTCGACGGAAGTTAAGTAAGCAAAGTTGTCGAAGATTGCGAAGTTGTCGAAGATTCAAGAACTTTTTAAACTTTTTAAAAAGTTATTGAAAAGTAAAAATTTGACCACAGCATTTAAGAAATAATTGTATTAAAACTCACATACCCATACTTGTCACCAAACAAACATGTGCAACGAGCTACCAATAATTGTTTGATAAGAATTAATCAGTTGAAATTAAACAGTAGAAATGTTACATCCTGGATGACGTCGCATTTATAATTCTCATGTAGTAGGGATATTTGATAAGAATTATTTAGTATGCTTTTCTAACAGAAATATATTACCAAAAATGTCGCATTTATAATTCTCACCTAGTATGAAACTTTATTTTTATATAAATCAATATTGGAATTAGTATAATTGTACTTTACTTTAATATAACTTTGTAAATTCAGTTTGTGTTGCAGCCACTCTTTTTAGTCTGATATTGATATAATCTTAGATAAAATTGATTTAATATCGTTGATAAATAAATACAATTATGTATTTTCAATTTCTTACTTGTAATTAAATCCAAAAGAATAATTCGGCCATTTAATACATAAAACTACTTTGTGGACTACATATCATTTTATAAACTATGTTCATAATTTATAATTTACAATATACATCTATAAGTATATTGATATAACTTAATATATGTTACATTTGGATAAAAAAATAAGATATATAAATAGGAAGACGAGGAATGAGTCTAATATGTGTAAATTAAAAGGAGACTAATACCTTAAAACTACGGGGATGATAAAATAAGCACGTAAGGGCCCAATTTTCCAGGTGAATAAAATAACAAATATAGAATAAAATAGAATACATAATGTATTCGATAAGGGACCTGAATTTATTCCACAGAGGTCTTTAATGTGACTGTGTGTATATATGTTTATGTAGATCACAATTTTTACATTTATCGTATCCAGCTTAAATAAATAAATGAAAATATTTGATTATAATAATTTTAATAATATATAATAGTGGGTCAGTCTATTTTTTTCCACTTATTGTAAAATCTGTAACCCTTCAAGAGTCATCATAGGATACGATTCACGCATAATTATTCTGTATATTTCAGTACCGATTACTTTATGAAACATTCTCATCACTAACTCACATTCTTAGTATTTACTTTTGTCGTTTCTTTGGGAATAAATTCTAACTAAACTGCACATCTGTGCTTGCAACATAAACATTTAAATCAAAACAATGGCGAAACAATGCACAAATGCATAATGTGGCAGTGAACAAGGATACGAACGCACCTACGGACAGACAAGCTTTGACATATTACATGTCAGTGCAATGCGGCTCACTGCATGCCGAGCAAATTCAGAATGTAAAGTTAAGCGCCAAAAACTATGCAAAACTATTTACGGCATACAACTTTTAATGTGATAATAAATTAAGGAAAAGGATGAAGCACTAGAAAGATGATAGCACAACTTGCGACCAGAGCTGAACCGAAATAAACTATTTAGAAATGCAATAGTCAAACTTGTGATGTCTTCGCAACCCAGAGTGTGTTGATGTAGGCTGTGATATGTTGTAACAACTGTGAAACCAAAGCGTTTGCATTTGTAATGCAAGGATGAGACTAATATTTCGTTCATTGTGTTTAAGTAATACAAGGAAATTCCCAGTTGTACAGCAGCAAGCAGCAAACAAGACGCAACATGAATAAGGACTCATTGAAGAAGGTTCTATTTATTTTGCAAAAGAGCAGCATTCTCATTTTGTTTAAGTCCACGTTGTTGTAATTTATTTACTTTCCAATTAAGAAAGCCACCCTTTGAATTTATTACTTCGGATATATAGTATTTAACTATGAGACTTGCAAATAGTTGCAAGTCTAGTAACTTTCCCAGGAGACAGGATGCAGTGTTAAGCCAAACCCAACTTCAACAAATTATAATACTTATAAAGCCATTAAAATAAACGCCATTCTAAAATAGAAACACAAAATAACACAAAATAACACAAATTTTAGAAGAAAAGTTTGAGTATTAAAATTTGAGTCCATAACGAAATTTTCGTTTAAGACTGAAGTGCCTCCTCAAGTGTTGCCAATTTGCCAAACTTTTGCTGCCATTCATAAAAATTCGAAAGTAGTAAATTAAGTGCTTTTTAAACTTTCTTTCTTTTTAAAAATAATAAATTTTTTACTTCACCAAAAAAGTTTGGTGTTTTTTGAACAAGAAGCAAAAAGAATACAATCTCTGCAAAAGGAAGAAATAAGCCCAAAAGGAAGAAAAGTACCAAAAAACAGAAAAAAGCGCATTTACGATTTACAAATGAAATTTTAACTAAAAAGTAGCAGTAAGAAAAATGTTGTCCTTTGTAGGATTACAGCCTGCGGCAAAGGAACAAGAAAAACTGCAAAAAACGCATTAAGCACTGCAAAATGGGAGAAGAAATCCTGAAGGTACGAAAATACAAAGCCACTTAAACGTGTTGCTTTTAACCATCAATGGTAAGAGTAATATAAAGAAAAATTTAAGAAATGACATTAAATAAGACTTTAACTACTTCTTTTTAAGCCTTGTACATTAGATATAAACTTTAAAAGAAAACAGGGGAGAGTCACATAGATCGTATAAAAAGTTTTAAGCAATATTCAAAGCTCATAATAGCATAATTGCAATAATTAATTCAAGTCACTAACTCAATGATAGAATAAAAATTCATTAATTTTATTTGACGTAACCAAAATTAAAATCTCTCATAGGCTCTTGTAACAACGATCAAAATCCTTAACGGAATCTAAAGAGTTTCACGGTTGAGAAAAAAGACGAAGAACAAAAGAGCATCCTTTTACCAATTATGAAAATACACGTTAAACGCAATTTAGTAATTATTTTTTTAAATAATAATTTTAATAGAGCAACCAATCCTGAAATTGGATTTCGCTTCTCTCATGATTTGGCAACACTTTTTTATTGCAATCATCTAAGGCAAAGAACTTTTCCTGATTTTTAATTCCGATAAGTATTTTACAAAGCGTAGTCATTAAGCCATTTTATCTTGGCATCCCGACAATTCTTTCAATCTTTCCCGTTCCCCGTTCCCTTCACTGTCCCTGTCGCCTCTTCTGTTACTGTCAATTTTGACGGTTTTGTCTGCGGAAAATAAATTATTTTAATAGCACTGCATTTGTGATTAATTGTGAAGAAATTATGATTTAATGGCGGACATTTCAAAAAGGATTCGATAAGACCACTGAAAACTTAGAGCTCACAAGCAAAATGCAGAAGAAGATAAAAAAGGTCGCTAGCTCGACAATATTTTTGCGCTTGATTTGCGGCAAATAAATGAAACATTTCAAAAGTAATTTAATAATCCTTAAAAGTTAATTGTTTGCCAAAAGGCAACTTTATTCCGTTTATTTGTGGTGCAGTAAAGCCTCTTCAATGAATAAATTTTTGATTTATTAAATTAAATCAGGCCGAACAAAACTTCACTTTAATTAACTCGCTTTCTGCTTGACAACGAATCGGATGAGCCTGAATACTTGGCAGATTAACAGATACTTGCTGTGTTTACAGTGAAGAGTAATACAACAAGTGACGCAAGGATAAAGTAATCTTTTTGTTGAACCACTACTGGCAGGCAATAAGTAATGCAGGACGACCAACAAACGACGAACGACCTACTTTCGTAGTGCTTAAATAAAGCAACTTAATAAATGTCCTCTTGCATTATTTAAATTTAATGTCGCTCTTGATTAAAGTGATAAGTTGAAGCGCCAGGGCAGCGCAGACGCGAAACTTGGAACATTCACAACTGCAGCCACACCGCAGCTACAGTGGCATTTCCGGTGTCATGTAGCTGATGTCCGTGCGCCGTGTGCCGTATGACTCTCGTTCGCTCCGTAGCTGCCGCAACCGTGCAGGCTCGGAATTAAGTTGTGTCATTTTCATATTGTCAATCTGATAAATATTAAACATAAAATATTGTATATAAAAAAATATTTTAAAAACTTTTGTAAATCACTTTTTACTTAACAACTTAATAACTTAAAGTGGATGTAAATGCAGGACATCAGTCACACAACCTGGATTGGCAACGGGTTTGGGACGGGAAGGATAGCGGTTGCTAACTTAAATTGCGTATTTCCGTGAGTTTTCGTAGAAAATTTATTGCTGGTAATTATTTTCAATTGTTATCTTTGCAGTGTAAGAACTTGCAAAATAAATGAAAGTCAAGCAAACAACGTAAAAAATTAATAATAAATTATTCTCTTCATTGTTTTTGTCGCATTTTTGTCGTAACTTTTGTGCTTAACCAGAAGCTTTGTCTGGTTAAGTTTAAAGAACTATCATGGACTTGACACCCACAATTGACCTTTGCACATTCTAGTCAATTACAGCATCGGAGAAGAAGAAGAAAAAAGGATTTTTGAACTTCTGATATAAATTAAAATTATTTATAATTGAAGGAAATACGATTCGGTGGATATGGGTTGCGACAGATGAAGTTGCGATATTTAAAAGTATTTATTTTTTTCTTATTGGAAAATATCATAGCAAACTATTTTGATACTAAAACTATTCATATAAGAACCATTTAAGAAAATTTTTGGTAAAAAAAGATTTAGCTTTTTTTAATTTTATGTGTTATATTTAATATTCTGCTAATTTTTATTAACTATCATCTTATTTAATTACTTAGCTGGTCCTAATAAGCTGTTTGAAGGTTTCGATCTGACATAACTCTTCCCTTCTGACACCTCTGTTTTATAGGCGCCTCTTCCGTTTCGCTTTTCAAATGCGATTAATGCAACCTCAACTTGAACACACTATTAGAGACACAGACTTACCTTACGTTTTCTTCTTCCTACAAACAGCTACAAACACCTTTTAATGCTAAAGCATCTTTAGCTATTCCATTCCCACAACACGATCAAGACAGTGAATCCGCTAGATGTTAATTCGTCGCTGTATAGTGTTCATATCAAGATAATTCTCGTACAGCTTGTACTTGATTTAGTTTCGGTACACATTGCCAATTCGTAGATTACCAAAATTCTTATAGATTTTTATGTTAAATACTTCAACTGCTGCTTTATCGTTGTGAATCGTTGCGTCCGTGATTTTACAACATACAGAAGTACAAATAAATTGAATGACTTAATGGACTTAAGTATTGTCCGTCAAGAAATCATCACTGCTACCAACTCGATGTCATGCTCTCATATCCGATCTTTCGGCTATCGTTTTTATACGTTTTTATATAAGTGGCGCCTTGAAGGCATACTTGTCATGTGCGAGCGTCATACATTTCTATCAATAGCTGATATATTCTTCCACATGAACCACCATTTGGTTTTTCATAAAACAGTTTTATTTTATCCTGCAAATTTTGCATACGACTTTTTATAACATTGGGACTCGGCATTTAGGGTGAAACATATGATTCCACCTTAACCGATCCAGAACAGATATTTACAATCCTATTTGACAATCCAATTCATATCTTATTTGCACTTAAGTAAATGTATGCTCAAGTCAAGTCTTTAATATATTGGAGACAAATAAATATATGAATATTGATTTTTGAGTGTAACCTCACCAATATTAACATTCATTGTAAATCAGAGTTGACAGAAAACTACAGTTTCCTTTTTTTTACTTTAAAATTAATCTTTGATGAGATGTTTTTATGCATAGTTACCTCTTTTCGTTCTTTCATATTCTAATTTGTTATATATAAAATAAAAACAAACATCAAGTGTTCACCTTCTCAAGACCTATACTAAGCAACCCAATTATTGTTGGAAGTGCATCTTGTATAACATTCGAGTACAACATGAAAAATTTAAAACTTTATGATATGTTTTCTTCCTAAATGACTTTATCCTGCCATAATCTCCACGCAGAGACACTCATCCGGACGCAAATCTGTAAATCGGCTTAAATCGGTTGCCGCAGAGCATTCAATCTCCCACAAAACATTTAAAATGGCATTTAAAGTGCGTGGAGCGTTTAAATTTAAATTAAAAAGGAAAAAATTAATTTTTTATTCAAAAGCATCAATAGGAAATAAAACGTTGGAGTAAAATTTTTGGAGGGCGAAACGAGCAAACAAAACCAAACGCAACAAAAATGAACTCATTTTCTCGAATATTTTCCTCCTTTTTTTTTGGTGTGTAAACAACTGTCAACATATGTCCTGGCAGCCATTACTGCTACAGCATGGAGGCGTGTGAATGTGTACATCGCTCTAGCAGAGCATTTTAAAATGTTCAACACGTCTAATCCTTTCGAGAGCTGTCATTCTGCTCAAAAGGTGTAAGCCGTAGATACTTTTTCCAACACTGTTAATACGGAGTGCTTGTGTGTATGGGGGCTCAGTGAAGCTAATAGACAAAACAGGATTTCAACTACATAATAACGCCAACAAAGAAGCGATTTTGAATGACAAACATTTTTAATATTCGCATTATAAATGCACAAAAGAACACACACTCACACAATCAGTTTAATGTCCAAAAACGCACGTGCAACCATTTTGGACTTCGACGAAGGTAGCCTGGCACTCATCCAGACTGTTTTGCATGTAAAAATGGTCAATTCGATAGCGAGAGATTCGGAGAATGGACTCTAACAGGCACGCAAACAACTTTTATTTCAATTCAACCAACCCGACTACGATTAGCAACCCTTACGCTACATTTTGGCGCGCTGTCATATTTATTTAGAAATTTATTTGGCTTAAACGTGCCTCAAATGCTACTAACGAAATCGGCGTACAAAGCTAAAACGCTGTAAAGTATGCAATAATAAATTTTATGTTATTAGCTATAGGTGAACCCAACGGAAACGTATGTTTGTTTAATCTTCATAAATTCAGAATATTTTTATTCAAATTCAGGGATGATTGCATTCATTCAACTAAAGGAAGGTAAGAAACAACTCCTCCAATATTTAGATTTTGTAAAAAGAGTTGGTCGAGCACGAAATAGAGTAAAAGATCTATTTTAAATGTTGTAATATTTAACCGATTGAATTGTTCAATAAGTTGATATTATTATATATCATCTACTTAACACTTGACTAGTTCTGGGGAATATAAAATAAATTAAATAGTTCATAATTTTATAGATATGCCTTTATTAACCTGATAAGTCGCTTACGCTTATCCAATTTTATCACTCTGAATTACAAAATCTCTTACAAATCAGTTATTTAGGCCTTCATATCCTATGAAGTGCGTAGGATATCCATTAATTCAAGAATGTGTAATGCAAAATAATACACTGAATCCGACAAAAAAAATTTATTTAACAGATGTTCGAAGTTTTGATTAAATAGGAAAAATGGAGTGGCTACAGTAAATAATTCTCTTCGCTATTAAATTTATAAATTGGCTTTTATTAAATTCAATATTGAAACTATATATTACGAGTAATAAAAATATTTAGTGCATTTTGACTGCATGCGGACTAAGTTCGCTATTCCATTTAACACACGAAAATTACGAAAGTTTTCATCCTAGTGTGCACTTATATCCTTTTTGGCATACATTGTCCTCTGATTTCGTGTTCCATATGTAAATATGAGCTAACATGTTGCGCTTCTTGGCAATTATTTGAGTTTCAAACTTTAATGGCGCATCCTGGCGGCTTTCGCTGTATACAAAACTTGGCCAACAAATCTTTTTCATTTCCTTTTATTGCTGGAAACTTTAAAGGAGTTGCAAACTTTCTATGCTGGTAAGTAAATATGCTTTTTGGATAATATAATGCTTCCATTTATTGCCTTCATACGTATATGAACGCATATGGTATAATTTTATTGACTTGAATAGTTTTGAACAGTGGAATGAAGTTGATATAAATAAGAAATACTTACATCAGTTCTTTATATTTTAATATTTGATTCCAGTATTAACAAATTTCGCTATTTAAATCTTTAATGAACTCTCAGCTATAACCAAACAATATGCAAGTCCGAGTTAGAAACAAACTCATGGATGAACCAACGTCTAGCCGACCACTGGATTATCACTACAGGTACAAGAACTCCTAGACTAATTTCTATAAACTATTTCAAAAATCAAGAATCTTTCTTAAACATTATTTCAATGGAACCAAAAGAAAATTACATAAACCCACGACTTTCAATGGATGAAGTACAGTTTCAGTATTCATCAAAGCAGCATACAGTAACGGCATTAGCCTTAATTACTTCCTGCCAAAAATACTTGTAACTCTCAAATACGGCTATCGCTTCAACAAAACCCTAACAAATAAGCCCAACGAAGTTGTTGACCCAAAGGAAATAAGATTAACAGTGCAAGCCTGGCTCTGCCAAGCTGACTATTGGAAGTGTGAAAAAGCCTCCGACAGCAACAACAACAACAAGAGCAATAAAGGAACAAAACAGGAAATACAACTACAAGTGCAGGACCAACAGGATGAACATTAACAATAGCAGTAGTCAACTTTGGCACAGTCAACGAATGTACATAAAGCCCAGGAGATTTAATGAGCATCCAAGCAAATGACGTCAGCCAAACTGTGAGAGCAACAGACCGGCACAACAACGATGTCAAAATGCATTATAAAAGGTATGTATTTTTAAAAGGAGGTGGCTGAGGCTCAAAATGAGCAACAGACGAAAAATGTTATTAAAATAAGCCTCCGTTCCACGTTTTTTTAACTCGCATGTGTGCATGGCAGCTTCCATGTATAACTGTGCCACCTTGGTTACTTCTCATGCAAAACTTCGACTTGTTAGTTGGGCGATTTAGACATACGCCTCTTTTCGTCTTATTCTATTCTCAAAGTCAAGTGGATCTTTTGAACGGAGAAGAGAAGAGCAGGCCCATTAAAGTTTGTATTGTACCTAAAACTGTCTCGCCATAAATGATTTATCATACACAAATTAGTGGCAGGAATTACGCTTGTAGCACACCATGAGCCTAACCAACAAACCGGAACCGTCAGCAGTGCTCCACAATAACACGACGGAACATTGTCATTTTGCTGAGGGAAGCGAGAGGGCGGTGGCAAGAAACGGTTCAGCCAAAAACCACCAAAAAGGAAATGTTAAGCAAGCAGCAGAAAATTATGCGCTGTCAATGCTGAAAGTCACGGAGAAAAGAAGATAAACTTTGCTAGTAAAATTTGTTAAAAATCATTTTAAATATTCAAAGGATTAAATAAATTTGTGTATGGATTATGTCTGTAAAGGGTTCAGAAGTGTGCGAAACAAGCCGCCCGTTCACTGCAGGGACAGGGGCAGATTGTCCTTGCGGTTTTAATTGTTTTAAGTCGAAATTTGTGGCAACAGCCAGCGAAGTATGCATGCGAGTTGCCAATACGGCATGGCAGCAAGCGTTGCCAGTGCTGCCAGTAGAGTTTAAATTTGTGCGAATGTGAAATAATTTGGGTTGCCCACAAAGATGTGTGTGAACTTGCTCGTTGGCAAGTTATGTATGTAAAAAGTGGAGCAAGAACCACTGTTGCGAACATTTTGGAAATTTCTATGTTTTTACTAACATTTCGTGATAATTGAAATCTTGTGTAGGTGCTCCGATCTACACTTGCACTCTTCCCATCTATGAAGTTGGCTCGTTATACTTATACGGTTTTATAGGCTGTTGAATTCTCCCGTTACTTCGTTCACTTTTTATTACCTTCTCGGTTTAATTGCATTTAATTTGGTTTGAGAAAATTTCCCATCAAATGTGGTATGCGGCAGCCAAAAAAAATACGTGACCGTTTTACGTAATCCATTACTAATTCAAGGACATTTCTATTCCATTTTGCGTACATTTCAAGTACATGTCGACTATGTCGATTAAATTGACAATGATGATGGCAATTGCCAGTTCCAATGCGGTTGCCATTGAGCACGTGTTGAAGGATTTGGAGAGAATAGAGTAGTGAAGTAATTGGGTTGGTTTTCGTGGCAAATTAATATTAAAGGTAGTCCACAAAAGAACTCCAACATCCCACTTGCTTCGAATTGAAAAGGTAGTTCGAAAATTTACTAGAGAAAATTCATTACTAGAGAAAATAAGAAACGAAGAATTTTCATCTTTTTTCTAGTTAGTTTACAGTTTTTACATATTTAGTGATTCTTAAACGTTTTATATTGTAAAATGAAAAACCTTAAACTGAACATATCTTGCCTTGGATAATAATTTCGTTTAAAACATGTTACTGAAATAGTACTATTAATTAAAAAATGAATAACTCTTTATAAACATGGAACTCTAGATTAGTTTATTATACTATTCACTGTCATTAAATAGAAAAATAACTTCCCTTCTCTTAAATATTTTTATTTTACTTTAAAACCTTATATTTTATTTATTGAACAACTCTATAAAATATACACCTTTAAAATTTTCATAGAGCAGACAATATAATTAAAGGCATAAGTGGTACTATGAAATGCAAGTAGCACTATTTTCCAAGTCCTTTTATCAGCCGTAAATGGTTTGAAACATTCAACGCAGTGATGAAGAAGACATAACGAACTGGAATAAAAACTCCAAACTATAATCCGAAAATGAATTGCGTGTTCCAATGCATATGAGCAGATAATAAAAGTTTATCGATATGAACAACTGAAAAACAATAAAATTAACAATTTTAGCAGCAAAAAAATCACACAAATCCGGTCATAAATCGTGGATGTGCCTGCAATTCGCAGAGCAGCAGAAAATAAATAAAAGCAAATGGCTCAGCGGATAAAAAATAAAAGTGAAAAGTGCATTTGAGGCTCTCAAAAACATATATACGTATTTTTTTCCGACCAGCCCGCTGAGCCTGCTACTTTATAACACTGACCTACACACCGCACCAGAAACTCCTGGCCTCGATGAGGCTATGATGCGGCACCAATGACTCTGAACTTCACTAACCACGGACAAGAGCAACAATATTGCAACGTTTACTTGTAAGCCACAGCGGTGGAATAATGCGCTTCCATGTTTGTTTGCCGGTTTCCGTATGGACAGAAAGATGCACAGTCTCATGCACATGCAGCTCCAATGCTGTTCCCACCGATAAGCCAGAAGTGCGCACCGATGAGCGTTATTCGCGCGTATCCATAACGTAAATTGACGCCATCAAACAAATGCAATGTTGCATGTGTGCTGCCACGATGCCAAAGCGGCAATACATGGATTTGTATAAATACAAATCAATGAGAAAATTTGCGGTCATATGACCATAAGGAGCACTCTACAAATGACAAATTCTTCATAATTCTGGATAATATTTTAACTTTATTGATATTGTTAGGATTAATAACGCAAAGTTCTTCAATCTTATTGATTGATAAAAGTTGTATAGAAAAATCAATTTAATATTTGAAATTTTGATCTCAATGACAATGTGATACATATATAATGGTTGCCTTTTCCAACTTAACAGATGTCCACTGAATAAGTAGCGCACAGTTCCTTTTAGTAGTCGCGTTATGGACTTGGAATGCGAGTTTATGGCATTGCATATATTTTACTCGTGTCGAATCGTTTTGGAAAAATAAATAGTTATGCTTTTAATCAAGAGTCGTTAAAATATTAAAAAAATGGTTGCAAATATAATAAAATAAAATATATAATAAGTATTTATGTGTTTAAACATATTTTAAAGTTAAACCACGCATTGACTTAATTGTTCTGTTAAAATATTTAAACTTCAATCATTTTAAAAATATATATCTTTAACAATAGTTTTATAGCAGTCGAATATCATCATCCTATTTAATCTCGATTTTCGTAACCTGGATTATAGGGTACATAATTACTAACAACCTTGTAATCATACTCCACTCGTATCTCTCAATCAAATCTTCTACTATTACCACCATACTCGCTCGTTTTGTTAGGTGTGTTCAGATTTACAATACTAAGCCCTTGATTCCTGGAATGAAGTTCTTAGCGCTCTAACTTTCCCGATGAAATGACTGAAATCTTCACTATTCATTATTTTGAGGTGGTTTTAATGGATTGACGATGGCTTTTGATGTCGTTTACATACAGTAGCTTTATAAGTTGATTTATTAAAAGCTGCTTCTATTAACAACTGTTACTACTTACACTTACTCAAATTTAACGATTTGATTCAATTTTAACATAATTTTATAATAAATTCTAATCATCCAACTGTCTCTGAAATTAAAATCAAATAAAATTATATGAGATCTATATCTTATACCTACAAATGGCATAAGAATACTGAAAATAACAACTGTCAACCGCGATAATATCGAAAAGAATTAAATGCCGAGTTATAACACATCAGAATCGAACGTGAGAAAGCACGAAATTAACTCAGCAACCTTTGCGACTTCATTAAACCCAATGAATCCCCTGCAAATAAAATAACGCAGCTAAGCAAGTGGATGTCGGCATTGCCATAAGTAAATAAAGAAACCACAAAACACTAATTAACGATGATGGAGCGCAGAGCAACCAAACCAATGTTTACCCACACACAACTCGCGCTACTGCCATATTAAAAATTAATCAGAAAAAAAGAACGCAGTACTTTCGTACTACGCAAGTAGACAGGGAACGATGGTCGGGGCATATGTGCGTAGCCTACAACGCATGGGAAGTTCTTATCAAGTCATCAGAACTGCCAAAATTGATGAGTTTCATTAACGAGAATATCATAACTTAAACAACTGCTGATGAGGGCGTAACGGAACGTGTCTACAGTTGAATATTGGATTATATTTGTACAAAGGAAATGTTTAGGAGTATGCAGTTGGCTTTATTAAGCGAAGTTGTTGTTGTGGGGTTTAATCAAACATACAAATACATCTCTTAAATGAAATACTTATTTTTTTCATTTAGTGATAATTTTATAGTAAACATTAGCAGCATTGCAGCTGGAAACGATTTAAGAAGATTCTACAGAATCCTTACAAAGAAGATTCATCAATATATACTTTAGTACAAAGCAGTTTTCTGTAATAATGTATTTAGTTCGGGATAAATAAAATTTAATGAAAGTTATTTATAAAAATGCTAAACTTATCTTGATTATTGAAAAATAAATAACTTTTAAACAGAAGGGATACTCATCTGAGTAATGTTGACTTGAATAATGTTGAAGGATTTATTCTCAAAGTGTTCTGACGTATTATCTTAAATATTAAGCTTGATACTTTATGCTTTCATTTTATACATTTAATTTAATTCCAATTTCTTAGCCTTCATCTCTCTTCACAAATGTTTTTCCTGATTGTATATATATTTATTTATCCCGGCTGTGTATTTCTCCAAGCAGACTACTTTAATATAATTCTATTCACTTTTACTTCTTTGTCGTACACTCTTTAATTTTAATTAAATTTTTGTGTTACTGTCATATTCTCTCTCACACTCTCATATATATTTCTTTAATATCATAATATTTAACATTTATTTTTAATATTTATTTTGTATTAATGTTTTTTTGAGTTTTTTCTTTCCTCTCCTATAAATATTCCCTGTCTGCTCTTCATCTCTTTTAAACAACATTCTGAAATTTCCATCAAACCGTTCCCTATTTTTCCTATCTCTCTTCATCTTTTCTGTTCTTTCTTTATAACTTTTCTTTATTCTTTTTGTCTATATTTCGTAAAGTCTAACATCTTCATTCTTCCTTCTCTTTCTCTACGTCTTCCCTTTTTTCTCTCTTTCGTTCTCTCTCATCGTAGCTCAGTTCAATTTGTTTTGGATCCTTAATATTTACCATACTATTTTACTCCACATCTTCTTTTCTTCGGCTTTCTCCGTTATTCTTCCACTATTATAAACTTCTCCGGCTTTCTCCGTTATGCCACCACTCCGTTATAAGCCTATGTTCCAAAATCTCTCAGATGTCTTATATTCTGCATTCGTCACCATTCATAGTTCCTATGTTGTATGTGTGCCGATAATAAACTACGACACATCAGCCTAAGATAGTTAAGCAATATCTTGATAAATATATATGGTAAATAATATACACATAAATATATTTTATATTATTTATATTTTTATAAAAAATCGTAATTATTTTATTTATTTCTTTCCTCAATTCAAGTATAGGCTTTATCCTTTAATGCAGTTTTCTCATTACAATCGTTGTAGCTCCTTTTACATAACATATGAGCTTACTTCTATAAGTAACCAATGCACCGAAAGGACATTGCATTTTTCTTCATGAATTATTTATGTTAGCCCATATTTCATCCTCAGTCGATATGGCATAGTGTGATTAAGCTGAAGAAGCAGTGGAAGCGAAAACATATGTGGATGGAAAAGGCAATGAACAGTACATAACACTGACATTGATGACCATGATTTTGACCGCCTTGATGACGATTTGCGGCTGTTGTTGATGTTGATAAATATTATTGCTTCTGTAGTGATGAGAATACTGTCGCGTTGTTGTTGTTATTTTATTATTAGTGACGACGAGGACGAGAACGATGACGATGACGTACAACGGGACTACTAAAAATTTTTGGCGTATTGTCTGCGAGCCCGTTGCATTTTCATTCAACCAACAAAGATGGACAAGCAAAAAATTACGCATCGATATCAATGGTTTTCATATTTGTTTGGTTAACTGGTTAGACCCAACTGACCAACCAACTCCAACAGCTTTGGTTGTGCCTGCGAATCATGTACACGCTTGTCCTCTATAGAATATTATTGACAGCAACAAATTTTCGCTTTTTTGCGATAATCTTGATGATGGCATCTGGAAGATAATTCATGGCTGGAAGTCATTTTGTGAAATCCATTTGAAAACCATTTGTTCTGCTTCTGTTCGGCTTTAGTAGTGTCGTTCTTCTTGTTGTTGTTAGCATTAGTTTTGTTGTTAGGTTGACTCATATGAAATTCCTTATTTGTTAATGTCCGTTAGTTCTATGGATTCTATGGATTTACTGATGAACTTGGCCGTTTTGTCTTTTTGTGAGAAAGATATTATTACATTTGTTGTCCGTATTTGTGTTTTTGTTTATACAAGTCAACAATATGCTTAGTACTATTGTTGTTGTTGCATTTCATTGTTATTGTAGTTATTGTTCTACTGCACAGTGTTTCTGACAGTTACCCATGAGCGAAATTCCAACTTGTCATTGAGTCTAATGTAAACTCTAACTAAATTAAAAACTCAAACCAAATCTACGACAAAACATCCCATTTGTGTCCACTAAATCCATACTCTTCCAATACAAACCAAGTCGATCCCTTGCAAATGAGTCGAGCTCAACACATTTGGGATGCTTTCAGTTGTTTGGTTTGCTCATTCATTCTGACTTTGCATTTGCACTCTAATGTCTTCCTGCATTTGTTTATACTTTTGGTTTATTACCTCACCAAAAGCCAGGAAAAAATCCACAAACGCTTTCATACTTCCGTGCCACATTCTGTCACTGGGCCAGAGCCATAAGCCAAAAGCTTATCTGCGTCTAATATGCCTCTTTGCACAGCCTTTCATTTCTCACCCACCCAACCACTTCACGCTGGTCATTCAAATTTCAAAGCCACATCAATAAAGCGGTTTCCTTGGCCATATTGTTTGTCCATATTGACTCACTGCAACTTAACTGTGGGTGCTGCCAAGGCAGTGTGGAAGAACCAATGGCGGTGGGCAATTGGCAGACCTCGTTCAGTTTGTCGATTTCGGTCTTTGGTTTGGAATGCAAAATTTATTTTCGTTTATCATTGCAATTTGTTGTTGCTATTGTTATTGTTGTTATTGTTGTTTATTTGTTTGCTGTCCCTTCTAACACACTGACACTGCAAACTGCTGGCAACCGCAACTTTTGTTTACTGTATCTGCAGTTATTTGTTTGGATTTTTGTTTGCTCAGTGGTTGGTGCTCAATGCTCGGTACTCGGTTCAAATTCATGAAACTCCCAGGCAAGTGGAGCGCTTCCCGTTTGTGTGTTCATAATTTTGAAATTGAATTTGAAATTGAAATCTAAGCCAATTCAGTCTAGAAATTTCATTTCGAAGGAATTCATTCAAAATTTATTTCATTTGAATTTTGATCAATTTTATTTTATTCGACATATTTTTTTTTTTGGAAAGGATGATGAAGTCTATATTAAGCTTTAGCTTATTAATGGCCTAAGAAAAGTTAGGAGTAGCTTTGATGCTATTCCTGTTAGTACACAGTAGTGTATCACTCCATATTCCATATTCTAGACTCCGTATTCTTTTTTTTTGTGTATTCTTTTTTCACAATATCATGTTCCAGTAAGAAATTTATAGAATAATTTATCAATAGTAATAGTAGGTTTCATGTTCTGTGTCTTTTCCTTTGCTAAAATCAAAGAACTTCACTCTACAATAATAATAGGTATCATGTAATTTTTCTTTTCCTTTACTAAAATTAACTGAAGTTATTTTTTTTTTTGTAGTTAGACGGAAAGCATGGAAAACTAGCTTGTCCAACATTCTTTTTAGTATTCACCTCTGCATCATCCCAAAAACATTAGATTATAAATGGCCGAACTTACAAACGGTCTCTAACTTATTTTTATATCGGAAAATTGTTATAACTTAGGCTTTAGTGCAGAATTAGCTCAATATTTTAATAAATTTATGAATATCAACAACCAATCTTAGTTGTGGGAATGAAAAATAGTCGAACCGTGGTACTCGTATACTTTTTGTGAAGAATTTTGCTTGTTCATCCGCAGTGAATTCTTCATTATTTTTTTTCTTTTATAACCATGTCTTAAACCAATTCAATGATAGTTCCTTCTTTAAAATCGACATTAATTATTATTATTAATTAAAATATCAAAAACAATTGAGATAAAAAATAGGATAACAAAACCCAATTAATTAGAACAGAAGGAAAACAATGAAAATTAAATTAAAAAATCTTAAGGGTTTATCTCTTTTCGAATTGCTCATAAAAACCTATATCTATGTTAATATAAAAATAATTTAAAAATAATAAGGAAAAAGTTAAGAACCATAACAGGAATTCTATCAGGGCACTATAAGCTAAGCTGACAAACTGGATTTCAAATAGAATTTGCAGGTTTGCAAAGAAAAAGAGGAGAGTTTGAAGAATGTACTGGGTAGGTACTGCATAAATCATAAACACTCCAGAGTAAATTCATTTCACTTGGAGATGAAATAGAAATTGAATTGATCTATTTGTCGCAGTCTTATATAGCTCACACAATAATAAAAATATAATAAAGTAATAAAGCACACATAAACACTTTTAATGTTATCAAACACCATTATTATCATTTTCATTTATTTCATTTATTATTGGTTTTTTTTACTTTTTGAATATACTTAAATATATGGATTATAAGAAATATTCATATAACCACTGTCAAGAACAGACTATCAATTGTTATTAAAACCCATTATATATCATATTATAAAATTAGAAGAGTATACTTTTCACTGACTTAAGGAATGAATACTATCTAATGAAGAACCACTCTTGATAAGTCGAATAAGTGTGTGAAGGGCGTCACATTCTTCAACAAACTCGGCGATATTTCTAGCACTAGTTTTGGCAAAATACAAAATTAGCAAAATAAAAATAGGATGGTTCTAATATATCCATCCTTCTACCCACAATAATGAGAAATGTGGATGAGAATGGCTTTCTTAGCTAAATGAGGAGGATGCGTTCCTATTACCATTTCACCTAACTAGCCACGTGAAGATTTGTTTACTTCACTCTTTAATACTGCTCCAAAAGGCTCAAAACCTTTTAAATACACTGTAAAAAATTATGCTTTATTATATAAATAAAATTACTAATCATTAATGAATCATAAAACAGAAATCCAACTAATTTATAAAGCCTTGCCTCAAATCTCTTTAACTTCAACCAAACAGCAACAGTTGTGCACACTGTCGTTAACAGTGCTGAAAGCGTCATTAACATTTTTGTTAACAGCAATAATCGCAGCAGCGCAATGCAAATGTAAAATGAGATGAAAACCGTCACAGCCGACGAGAGCAACAGCGACTGAGATGCTTCGTTCAATCGTGGTGAAGACCGAAATGTGGATGCTGCGAGTTGAGTTTCATCTCAGACAGCAACCCAACTGCTTCGTTTACATTTGGCACATGCAACTACCTCCCGTCTGCGACATGTTCGCAGACATGTTGTGTTTAGTTTGATGTATGGTACAGCGTACAGATGCGGCTGTTCGGAAAATTGTTGCATGCAGGTAGAAAAATGTTAAGTTGCATGCCGCAAGTAGAAAAAGCGCCGAACAGACATTGAATGAATGATGCTAACACACGATGACGATGACGATAACGACGACGACGACGACGACGACGACAAAGAGGAAGAATGATGATTGCTTGAAGAATGATGTGTGCTTGCTGGGTTAGGCAGTGCAAGTAGGCAGCGCTGGCATCATCAGCGCAGAGCCAATACAGCATACAGCATCGCCACGGTAAAAATAATTGTTTCAGTCGTGTGCGCCGTGTATTTTCGTGTCGTGCTTGTTGTTGGGCCCGTTCAGTTGACTCTAAACAGCCAACTTGAATTGACGTTTGCGAACGGGACGGCGCGTTGTGTTAGCAGAAATTCTGTTCGAGTGCATTTCTTCGGCAATTCTGCGTGTGACAGAGCGAAGTGAATTTTTTGCGTGTTGTGCTTATCGCGTGCGCGCGGGAATTAAACGCGTTTATTTTTAAAAATTGTGAGAAATTCGTTGCTAATTTACGTGTGGTGCGTGCGAATTTGAAAAATTCTATTAATTTTATGCGAAATAAATTAAAATAAGTAAAATCTGAAATTGCTTCGTGCATGATTTGTGGTGGATTCCAGTGCTTTCAGGTGCTCGATCCCGCCCCATATTCAATCACCGCTTGAATAAATGCGCAGAGGAAAGAAAGCAAAAATATTTTGAATCTCAAAGAGAATTACAATTTTTTAATAAAAATTATGATTTTAATTAAAAGTGAAGTGAATTCAAGACAAAATTTATTACAAATAAAAATTGTGAAACAACCAAACAATTAATTACTTTTTAGAAGTGACTTGGCCTGACCTAATTTCTGACTCCAAAACAAATTGCGACAATTAAAAAGGCTCGCAGCCTCTACAATTCAAAATTAATCGACTTAATCCCTACCAATAATTCAAACGTAAAATGGCTAAGCTGGTACAGCTCATTCTGCTCTTAGCCACACTACAATTTGTGCTGGCTATACCGACCGACATTTACTTGAAAATGTTGGCCGCACAGGCGCCCACCGACCCCTGCTATGATGATGACAAAGCGCGCAAATGCATACCGGATTTTGTGAATGCAGCCTATGGCACACCCGTCCTAGCTACAAGTACTTGTGGCTACAATGAACCGCAACGCTATTGCGAGCATACCTCGGTCAGTGGCAGTAGTAAGTCTCAGGATATGACATGTCACACTTGCGACAACGACAATCCTCAACAACGTTTCCCAGCCAGTGCACTAACTGATTTAAATAACTCCAACAATGTCACTTGCTGGCGCTCGGAACCTATAACACCAGTTACCAGCATGAATGCTCCGCCAGACAATGTGACACTGTTGCTTACTTTGGGCAAGAAATATGAACTCACCTACATCAGCTTGCAGTTCTGCCCGAAAGCACCTAAGCCCGACTCGATTGCCATTTACAAGAGCGCAGATTTTGGCAAAACTTGGCTGCCATACCAATTCTACAGTTCACAATGCAGACGCGTCTATGGACGACCAAATCGCTTAACTATAACTAAGCACAACGAACAGGAAGCACGCTGCACTGATGCGCATCGCCACGCTGGTGAAATGTCTGGCATACAAGGGACACGCATCGCTTTTAGCACTCTTGAAGGTCGCCCATCGGCACGTGACTTAGACTCATCGCCTGTGCTGCAAGATTGGGTTACAGCTACAGACATAAAAGTGGTATTCAATCGCCTGCAAATGCCTGAGCAGGCTACGAAGCTCACACTAGAACCGAATGTTGACATAAAAGCTGGCAAATACAGTGAAACCGAAAGTAACACGCTGCACATACACCAATTGGGCTCGAACGCCCTTGATCAGCAGAGCATGTACGGTACTAGTGGTGCCGCAGCTGGTGGCACTTCCGCACTCATTGCAAGCACTGGGCAACACTATGCTGTGTCAGATTTTTCTGTTGGTGGTCGCTGCAAGTGCAATGGACACGCTTCGAAGTGCATTCCGGATCACCATGGCTTGCTGACTTGTGATTGTAAGCACAATACGTCCGGACGCGACTGCGAACGCTGTAAACCTTTTCATTTCGACCGTCCGTGGGGACGCGCAACGGCACGTGATCCAAATGAATGCAAAAGTAAGTGGCTTTTAAAGTTTTTATTCCTATTTATTTATGTATGAAATCGAGAAAGGTCGAGTGATGTGTTAAGGGAAATGTAGCCAATTAAATAGTGTTGAGATAAATGAATGAATAATTCTATTGCAGTTACTTCTTTTATATATTAATTAAATTTTTCATTTTATTGACCATGACTTTATAATATTATATACCTTTTGAAGAAGTTCACCAATTTTAATTGGCATTTCATGAATCTTTGAGTTCACTAAGAAAGCTAAATAAATAACTAAATAAATAAATTATGTGATTAACTATTAACACAATAAAAATGCATGGTTAAAAACGTGTCTGACACTAAATCAGCAAAATTAAAATTTTTTCCTTCAGCAAAAATTTAATATTAGCTCAGTTTAGAGTACATAGCAGTAAAATTATCCAAAACACGAATTGCCCTTATTAATCCTTTATCCCAATTTAATACCAAGGCAACATAAAATTACATGGCATCCATAGCAAACATCAGCAAGCATGGAAAATCAACTTCAGGTGCACGCCTACATTGAAATTAATCCTCCTAGATTATGATAACTAAGCCAACATTGATTAAAATGTTCCATAAATCGTCAGTGCAAGTAACCATTGCCTTCAACCACCAAATCCCATTCCTCCTTCCTCCAGCCATGAACGCTGCTCTTTTGCAAACGCTCAGTGCACTGAGTTGCCTGCTTTAATAATGTTTATGCAATGGATTAGGCTTATCCGTCATTGAGTAACATTGGACACGTGTGCCTTGAAAAATAAGCTCACAACAACATCAAACAAAAGGAACAATGCAATTTTTTATGGTCGTAATAAAAACTTTCACTTAATAAGCCAAACTTGCTGAAATTAAATGAAAGAAACAGAATGCAGCGAAGAATGGTTGCCTTCCTTCCCGTAAACGGGGAACTCGTGCCACACAACAGCAGTGAAGAATATTCCTTAAGCAAACAAGAGGAACGCTTTACGAGGCTTGACGCATTTTAAAAAGCGGTGCGCTCGTCAATCAGTCATTTTGTGCAACAGACCGTCTCGTTCCAGACCAGATTTTTAATCAATTTGCCTTACTTAATCCAGAGGAGCACGCGCCCTCTGGCGCTTCGCACATGGATAGCATACTTTTTGGTTTTTGGTTATGAAGAAGTTTTCATGAGAGGAGTGCACTGGATGTTTAAATTGTTTATTTGCTCTTCTCCGCATTCGTTCGACTTCATTTCATGTTTGGCAAATTATCGTTTAAACGCGGAATTCACTTTGGTTTCTGGCATTTTTCAGCCTCAATACCCGTGGCACAAGTGTCCGACATGTGCACCGCTCATGACGAGTGCGGAACAGGGAGTGAGTGGCATATAAATGATATTTAATTAAATGTGTTTTTTATTTGATTAAAGGATTAGAAATTTTGCCTAACGAGTTGTCATAAATCAAGCAAATATCATTCCAATTTGGATTTTCATTTGATGCTAATATGACAGCAGTTAATTTGTGCTATTTACGAAGTCCAACAATTTTCTAATTCTTTAATGAAAGAAAAAAAATAAATTAAAAAATTTTAATTTACTCCGTAGAGAAACGCAATTCTAACTAGAAAGTTACTATGATAATGGCAAAGATTTGAATGATAGGATATTAAGATATTGAAATCAAAAGATAACACTGTTATTGTGGCAATCAATCTAGTTAATGAAGTCAAATAGCACAAATAATCCATTGCCATACCATTATTTCTAAAACATATCAAAGTGCTAAATGTTAGTGATGAACACTACCACGAAACCTGAACTGTGGAGCTAAGTAACTACAGAATAGCTATTTCTACCTCCTTATAGAGAATGCCAGTTTTAATGTCTTTCTTCTTCCTCTTTATAGCTACTATTTCTATAATATTCATATGCATTAATACAGGTGGTTATTTATTATGAGAAATTATTTTAAACTGATCCTGTAAGGTATAGTAATCCCTTCTTGCTCTACAGTTCTATTCAGGGTTACTGTGTTTTGGAATCCATACCCGAACAACCTTGGAAGCATTTATGATTATCAATTTTACCAACTGCAACTTATTAAATTCTTTATCCTTTAGCCCACAACCAGATGATTGTTGTTATTTCAGTTTCTAAATTTAGTATTTGAAAAGGAGTATTGACGAAAAGAAACACTAGAAATGTAAATAACTTAAAAATACATTAAAAATATGGAAAACCAAAATTTACTTACAGTTTTTCCAACATCACTTTAAGCTAGCATTTTTCCCAAAGAATATATTTTAATAAACTTTATTAATTAATAAACTTTATCTATGGCAAGTTCCTTGCCAAAAAAGAAAGCCCTTACTCCTAATAATAATTAATATTATATGGGTCTGTTACATATGTTCTGGATTTTGAATCATTAGTATAAGATTTATATAACTGTAGATCAGAAGATCACCAGCTCCGAACCTGCATAACAAGGATTTTACCACATATAGGTTTTCATTCCATTCATTTTCTTTCAGCAGTGCTTGATCATTATTTTGACGGTACTTAATGAATTTTACTTTCTGAATATGTATAGATTGAAATCGTATTTACTACCTATATATATTTTTAACTACAAGATAGTCCTAACTACCTTTAAAGTAACCTTTGAGATTGTTACTAATAGAATCTACAAGAACTTAAGAAACCACAATGAAACTATGAAAAGACTTGAATACAAATATCATCCATAGCATTTACCAAATCTGACCTAAGGATTCTTCTTTCTGCTTCTTTATGCATTCTCATTTTATAATTATTTAAGTCAAATATTTTCATTCATTTTAACACTTGATTTGTTGTCATATCTTTTTAATTTTTGGTGTTATAAGAGCCCGGGAAGATCTATGTAGCAGATAACATTATAGAAATATCATTTCTCTTCTTGACAGTCTACTGAATATACAGACTAGAACAACTAAACTTTTTTCTGATAATTTTTTTTTTTAGTATTCACATTATTTCTTATTTATTTGATATTTAATTAGAAATTTAAATAAAATAAAAAATAATTGAAAATAAAAATAATATTAAAAACTTTTCAAAAAGAACTTCAAAAGTGCAGTTATAAAATTGAAATCAAATCGATGGCAGTAAATGACGGTTTCATTACTTTTATCCTCAAAAGAAAAAACTGATTCTTCTCCAAACAGCTGAAGGCAATTATTATTGCTATTATTACATATCGCATATTTATCCGGGTAGTCAGAAGTGCTCCCAATCCTCAATAAATTGAACCCTTCAGCTGAAGTAGACACGGTGTGTTGTTTTAGTTTTTCATTTTATGCAACCCTAAAATGTGAACACAAAAAATAATTGCACAATCCAGCAATCCTCAGTCCGTAGAAATTGAAAGTGAATTGCAAAGAGTTTAAATAAAATTAATTTGATAAGCATGTCCTTACATATCCTGTAACAAACACAAGCAGCAGGCGTAGACCTACGAGTGTTACCCTTGACTCGACAATAATTTATTGAATAACAAAAGTTTTGTAATGAGTATTGTAATAGGATATGAGTTCAACAAAGTTTTCTGAGGTAGTCAGATTTAAAAACGTTTCATTGTAAGGATATCCACTTGGAGTATTCATGTAAATGTAGTCGAAATTGCAATTCAATGCCATTACATTTTTAAAGCATGAAGAAAGTATTTTAAATAGAAAATTTTGTTTATAAATAAAATCATTTAAAGATAATAGCAAAATTCTTCTTCATATTCTGTCATATCAAGGGAATATTTAGTCGATTTAATTGGAGTCTTAGCATTATTTTAATGCTAGAAGAACTTTCAATTATACTGAGGAGTGCATAAAATATACGTAAGATAGACACACCATTTCGGAACTAAGTAAAGATCATTATATATGAAAACACAATAATTCTGGTTTAAGAAATTTTACATATAATAAAATGCTATATCGCTGTTTACTGGAGATAGTTAGATAGATAGATAGAAAGACAGTTAGGTAGATAAATAGATAGTCAATTAGATGGATAGATTGATTGATAGTTAACAGGACTAATAACTCCTACTGCAGCACAAGACTGTGGCCATGGCAGGTCTTATTATGCTACAACTAAATTGATTTGAACGTTAGACGACAAGTATGTCACATGATATTAATTTTTTCTGTAGAGTAGTATAAGTAGTTTTATTTAAAAAAAAAAACATTTATAATTTTAAGTTGTAAAGTAAACGATTTAAGCCCAGTAACAATAAAAATCTATGGTATGAGTAGTAGCATAAGTAGTTAAAAACTCCGCGAAACCGAATTTTGAAAAAAACTAGATAAACAGATAAACTGGATAAACAAACTAGATAAACAAAATGGATATATTTATAAAAGCGGTTTGTAAAATAGTAAAGAAAGTCACTGTTAGTAGAACATAGCTCAACAGTAGGTCCACCGTAACCAAGTAGAAGAACCTTAGCCTTTCGCATAAATGCCAAAGTATCCTTTAATGAAAAGTACCTAATATCAGGTGAAAAGCTTCCATACTAACTATACTGATACTGGTGATAGGGGTCACTAGGGAGTCATCTAATAACTCCTTAGCAATAATGGAAAGCCTCCTCACCTTTTATCGCCTTGAATGATTTTTAAGTAGCGTGGCATATTTGGTCTTTTGAAAATATCAAATCATATTGTTAACAGATTTTCCACACTTCTCTTCAGATCTTGAAAATTTCTACACAACTGCTAATATATCTCAAACAATATAACATATGTTAATAAATTCCTAATATATATTTTAAAAAGGAATTCTTACAAACAATTACCTCCTGTTAGAAACAACGATTGCTACACAAAGAGCTGTCCTTCTACTCCCTTTTTACTGCACTTTTTGATTCCGGCTTGAATGTGATTTTATTGCAATTGTAAAACATTTTCCACACACCACACACACACACACACGCATACACCTCAATCGTTGTGGATGAACATATGCCCAACATCCTCACAGCACCTACAGGCTTGTTCATATAAATTCATATCCTGACTAAATGTGAGTCAATTGCGGAAAAAGTCCTTTTCGACTTCCGAGTTTATAAATCACGCCAACGCCAACGTTAAAGCCATAGCCGCCACTACCATTGCCGCTGATTACAATGCAATTCTTGTTGTTGTAGTATTGTTTTTTTCAATGACATTTGTACTGCACGTTGTTGCTGTTGTTGTTGTTGTTGTTGTTGTTGTTGTAATATGAGTGTTTGTTGCTCTTGTATGAATGAGCTTAGCACAGAATTGCGGCGTTTATTAGGGGTAAATATGCGTGCATATGTTGCATGTTTATCCTGTTTTTATGACCCTGACATATCCTTTCAAATGTTTGTGTACCGCAATTTGTGCTGCAATTGCGTTTGTTATGCATTTTTAAACCTAATTTTGACATGAAAAAAATGTTAATATGTGAAACAATAATAACAACAACAAGAAGAAGAAAAGTAGCTCGAAAAATAGGAAAATAACATTTTGGCTGATTGCCTACGGGAAAGTGTGTGCATAATTTGTGCATTTTCACCCTACACAATGCAGGCATGTCGGGCCTGGCAGGCAAGCAGTAGCATTCAAACTGGGTAGAGGACAGATTCGAGGACTGGGTAATAGGCAGAATAGTTGAACATGGAATCGGCAATATGAAAATGTGTGAAATTGCGGAAAATTATTGCTGTCGTTTTCTTCCCCGAAATCAACTTCATAGGCAGTAATCACAGTTATTAACGCTGCTGTTTGTTATTAGTGCTTTAGTGTATTAGCATGATAAGCACGTGTTAATGTATAAGTATATGGGTGTATGGGTGTATGAGTGTATGCGCTGTGCTGTATGTACGTAAACTATAAATTAGCGTGTAGTTGTTATATTGTTATTAAATTGTAATTCTATTCAAAGGCATGACTTCATTGCCTTGCTCGCATATGCTGCGAATGGTTGCGCTGACACATGGACACAGAATCGCTTTGGAAAAACGCTTAATTTGCGGAAAATTTCTGCCAAAAATTCAATTAATTTGTATTTTCCATTTTCATTCCGCCATAATTTATACGGAATTATTAATTTTGCCTTAGTACGCAAAAACTAATTGATTTTGAAAATAATGAATTCATAAAACTCACGTCCAAACAAACAAAAAAAAATTAGCTTTCACATATGCGGAGAACATCAAATGAATTTCCCGAAACCGTAAAATCGCTCAACCGTTTTATTGCGAAAATATGAATTTTACAATTTGCAATTCACAGTTACCTCCTGTGAAAACTTCCGCTGCACAAAGAAAGAACTTAAATGTTCATCGATATTCATGGTCATGGATAATACCAAAGTTTTTTTTTTGAATTTTCTTAAACGAACGGAAACATTAAATATTAAAAAATCATACATAAAAACACCGACTGCTAATCATTATACGCTATGAGTAATTTATTAAAAATGAGAATATCCTTTGCCAGTGATTATGTTCAAATACCGCTGACCCTGCATAAATGACTTCTAAGTCTTGATTGACAGCAAACAAGATAATATTAAGTGTTTGATAAAATTCGTAGGGAATTGTTTGTTACGACCTGCTCCAGTGTAATGTAACGATTAATTCGATTCTTCACTGCTCACAACGAGACCCCATGAATAAAACTATCCAGAAGAAAGGAACAGAATCGACCAACGGAAAAAAATTTGTCGTCTATCTTGACAATGCTAAGCCACACACATTTGCGAGTATTATGGGCTTCACACAAACTGATAACCATTTTATTTGGTTTCTGCAAAACTCCCTCATTGGTAAAAATTAACCAACCGAAGAGCTGCTGACGATCACTTGGGGAATTTTTTCTCCGATAAACCACAGCAGTTCTATGCCAATAAAATTATAAAGCTACCCCAAATATGGCAAGGTCTTAAAATAAAAAAGTAAATCTTGTGAACCACTGCAAGAGGATGTCATATTTGTTTGATGTAGGTTCGAATATCTATTCTATCAGTGAACTTGTGATTATGAGTTAAAAGTAAAGAGTTTCTACCTCAATATCAATATCCTGATAGCTGGTAACTGGTAGCTCTTATTCTCATCCGATATTATAATATATCAACAAGTCATGTTTTAGTCTTCGCTTAAAAAACTAATTGATTTTTATTCAATGATTGACAATTGTTCCGTTTAAGAACGATTTTGTTTGCAGTCTTCCGCTCTATTAGGAGACAAACTATTTGTTTTTGAAAATGATTTATGTTATCGTATCATGAAAGTCAAAAAGAAACTTCATGAAATTATTCAATAAAAAGTTGCAGACCACACCGAAAACAATATAAAAATATATATGAAATTCTAAATTCTCCTCACGTTTCGAGTGAATGAATCATCATAAAATGAATCTTTTACACTTTTAATTATTTTGTCACTTCAACAAAAATTGTGACCATTCGCAAATGAAAACTACATTTGAAATTGTCTGCAAATCACAGATTCATGCGCTGCTGAGGTAGAAGATACAGGCAAGAAATTCTATTTCATTAAAAAAAAATAAATCTTGTACAGAAATTTGCGTGCAAAAAAGATAAATGACTTCTGAATGTAATCTACACATTTTACCGACCGAAGAAATTAGTTAAGCAATTTATCTGAATGAGGAAAAAATACCAACAAATGCTTTCGTAATGAAATGTTAGGGAAATATTATAAAATCGCCAGCAAAAAGTCGGCATCAAAGTGAATTTGACATTTCAGGAACAAAAAATTAATATAGAAATAAAAAATTTAATAAAAATATTAAACACATAAAAAATACAATCTTTGACGGCAAAATATCAAATAAAATTTAAAAAAAGATTTTTGCAAAAGAAAATAATTCAGAAAAAAATTATTATCTTTTTTTGTTGCTGCTACCGTCATAGCAATTGTTGCTGCTGCGTGTTGTTGATGTTGATTTTGATGTTGCTAATGTCACAAGGTGTAAACAGCAATTTCGTTTGAAATTTATTTTTGCTTGTGGTTCTTTCGTTTTCTGTTGGACTTGGATGTGGATGTGGACGTGAACGTGGATGAGGACGGACTTCGTCTAACCGCAGTGACCACAGCACATAAATTTCGAATTAATTACTCGGAACCCAAACAGAAACGAAGACTTTTTATAAAAAGAATATATATATATAAATGCTATTTGATTTTTAAATTTATAATTCAAAATTATTTAATATTTAAATGAATAAAAATTTATTAACATTATTTAAAGAATTAAATTTAGATAAGAATTTAAATTTCTTAAAGTGATTTTTGGCTAAATTGCTTAAATTGCTTAATTAAGCAATTAATTTAAAGCAATTTAAGCAACACCTACAGAACTCAATTTTGGATCATTTAAGAATTATTTCGGATAACTATAAGAACTATCAAAGCATTATCTTAAATATGCTAAGATATACATACATCGTGCTACCTGTGATATTGCCTCTGTCTTTTATTTTTTTTATATTGTCTTTTATATATTGTATAATCAGAATTGTGCTTTACAATGGGCAATGCTCAAAAGTATACTTTTGACTATTTGGCATATTTTTGACCAAAAATTTTCTTTACCGAAAATCAGTTCTAACCTGGCCGTTATTATTTATAACCACTTGTCATTGTCACATTCATAATACCTTCGGTACGGAACTACTTAGCCAAATGTTTTTCAGCAGCTCCTTGTTGGACCAATTTTTTACCATTAAAAGAGTTTTATAGAGAGTGAAACAAACGGCAGTAACATGGTACAATGTCCGGGCAATACGAAGAATACATCAAAACTTCCCAAGCAATTTTGTTCAATTTGTACTGAGCCATCAAAAATATATGTGGCTTGGCTTTTTCAAGATGGAACACAACTCATTTTCTGTTGACTTGTTCTGGTCGCTTTTCCTTGATTATTTCGTCCGAACAGTCAAGATAAAATTTGAATGAATCATCATAACTTTATTCTTCTTCTTTCCTTTACGTTCAATAACGAGTACTTTTTCATAGGCGATAGTATAAACTCTCTTGATCAGATAAAAGTATTGAACAAAGTAATACGATTTGTAATTAACATGATACACAGTATCGTATTGTATATTTATTTATTTTAATATCTAAAAATTCTAAAGAAAGTTAAATTAAGTCAAACTGGCTGGCCATAAGCGAGATGTAGAACTACTAACTCTTAACGATACCTGATGGAATAAAGATATCTATGGAGATTACAAGATATCTATGAATGGCTACGTTGTGTAGAATTCTGATTCTGTAATAATGCAGTAGCATATTGAATGATATCATATGTCTTCCGCAGTGACTCCTATCAAACTATATTTGCCTGATTTGTAATAAGCTAGAAATCTTCGCTGCCTACTATATATATATTACCATGTATTCAATTAGTATGATAATAAATTGTCTTATTTTAAATTAACTTCAAATTATCTGCTTTTATAAGAACTTCTCAAATAATAAGTCAAACATTTTTTAATAATATTCTAAAAATTGTGAAAAAAATGTGAAACTCACAGAATAAACTCATCAAAACCAATTTTAAAATTTCTCTTTCCAGTAAAATATTTCAAATGTTAATATTTGCAAATTGAGTAAGAAAAGAAAGTAAAATTTTTGTTTTCAAAATCGCGCAAAAACATTGTCTCAAGTATGACCACTTCACATCAACCATCGACGCTGTGAAAAGTCCTTACGACTATAGCACACAATAGGATATCATGTATCCGCACTTGAGAAGAAAAATGTTTAAAAAGAATTTTATTAAGAACGTCAAAAAAACAACAACGAACAATCACAAACGAAATTTCTTATAACATTTTTTGTCCACTGCTTGGCAACATTATTGCCAAAAAATGTCCTTAAGGTATTTGCTTATGCTGTGAGTGCAGGACTTTGTGCAATTTTATTTGTTGCTTATTTTTGCTGTTGTTGTTGTTGTAATTTTGTTGTTAAGTGTAAACAAAAAAGTCAATGCGCAGTAGGATTGCAATATATATACGCCTTTTATACGCCACCACACACACACATGTACGGCTACGGGTATGAAAGCACATACACAACGAACATATGCTGTATCATAAGCAATTGCCTTTGCTGTAGTCCTTTCGTCCATTGTCCTGCGGCTATAATTTCGTTGTTCTACGTAACTCGTTGCATCTCTTTTTATTTTCTATTGTCATTTTATTAAGCATTTGTTTTATTTTTTGACAATTGTTTGAGTTCTTCTGTCATTTTAATTGCTGTTTACTGTGATTGTACATATCTGCACTTGAACTGTTTCCTTTTCTCCCCTCAAGCTCTATTGTATAGGTAACTGCTCTTCTCTTTGTGTGTGTTCATATGATGAATTCAGTGGAATTAAGTCGAACAATGCAACAGAACTGATGGAATTTTTTTGGAGTCATAAATATCTGTAGAAACTTCTCTGTTTTCATTACCTCAATTTCTGAGTAGCCAGCATTTCAGGTTAAGGGAACAAAAACGAATTTATATTAGGACACATCATATGAATAGGAGTGTTATGGGATGATTATATTTTAATTGTAGTAGACTTAGAAGAACTTAGACCATAGATTTTAGATCTTGAAATGTAAATAGTACAACTATACACCAAAACAAAACCAAATAAAATATTCGTTGTGTGTTTTATAAAAGAATTTATGATTGATGAGAATATTTACAAGTTCTGGGAAGAATTCTAATCTAAGTATTACTGAATAAACTAAGAATGCCGAAGAAAAACTAAGAGCTTATTCAAACAATTTTAGATTGTATCAAAACCACTATTTGAACTAAGCAAAGATTGTTCAAAGTTTCAGAAAGGGCTAGTACCTCGTTCTTTCTTATCCTATCTTCTGAAAGGGCTAATTCAAATACTATCTCAATAAAAATGGCTATTAAAGGTTTTTTTAATTAGTATGTTAGAACTATTTAACAAACTCTTTGTTTATACTCAAATTGTGTAGCATAAATCAATTTATTCAAATCTAAAGACACCTGGAATTAACACAATAATTCATCTCAGGTGCGATACAGAGTATTATGCGCAGAATAAGGAGTAATAATAATAGTGATAATTATTAAGAACATCTTAAGAATGTAAGAACATAACTTTACTAGTTCATTTGATTAATTTGTAATTGATTAAAATGTCAACTTTAAACTATTATAAGTAAAAAGTGCTTCAATATCTCCATTACAAAAACATTATTTATAACGTCTTGTTTTCAGAAGATATGCAATTTCATTTATATCAATCAGTACTATAGTGACTAAGGTCTACATAACCGACAAAATTTTTTTTGTCTTCATTATTATTATTTTCTTGTCATTTTTCACATCTCATCTTGTTTTGTATTGTTATTTTTTTCTTTTTTACATTTTGTTAATTTTTTCCACAAATTTTTTTCAATTTTCATTGTCCTTACATCTCAACTCAAAGGACACGTTATGTCATTATTTCATTTTTAGTTGACTTTGATTTACTTTTTACGTAATTTCGCCTTATAAACGTGTAAACCGTAAACTCATAAAACTCTTCACACACGAGAATGTTTTTATAATTTTGAAATTGAATTTCTGCACAAAATTGAATTAAAATGACATATATAAACTAATATATTTTTATGTGTAAACCATTCTATAGTAAGCTTAAAAAAAGTTCCATAATTTTAATGAAATTATTTTTTTTCACATATAAAATAAATAATGTAACTCAAGGCAAGTTAAGTTATCTTTAAGATTTTGTGAACTTGATAAATCGTTATCAGTACTATATCACAATAAAATATTGTTAATAATTATAATTTAAGAACTATTGAGAAGTTAAAAATTCAAAGAGTTGTGAATGAAATTGAGGTTTATGTAGTACTTATTTATGAAGAAGTTTAAAATATAATTCAATCTAAACGTAACTAATGATTATTTGTATAAAATTGATTTTTATGTATAAATATAATAATATGTGCTTATAAATAATATTCATAAAATTTAATAATTCTACACATTTTTATATTCATATTTAAAATTTTAAAACGACATAATAACTGCATTAATAAAATTTCTCTTATATTGGTACAGTTTATATAGTTTATAATGCATTTCTGTTTTATAACAAAATATAAAAAATTTTAAATAATCACGATTAAGAAGATCAAGCAAATATTGTTTGCAGATAAATTTCACACATCTTTTTAAATAACTAATAAAAAATACAACACTGCATGTCATTCTTCTTGAATAAAACTTGTAATAAAAGCTCTACTTACCAAGCAATAGTAAATGTAACGGATTTGCCTTCATACGATATTAATGTGCCCTCACTTCAAAATTATTTCTGTTGTAATTACAATAAATACAACGTTAGAATATTGAAAATCACACTATCAATTTACACTCAATTTGCATTGCGGAATTCATTTCATGCAAAAAAATGCGAAAAACAGTTAAATTAAAAATATTGTGATGCTTTTTCAGTCACTACATCAAATACCTCTTTATGATATTATTTTTTAATTATAAATTCATTAATGAACTAATTATTAATTCCTTTTAAAAATTTAAAGTTTGAATCCGTTAAAATAAGCACTATTTTAATATTAATATTAATATTTTATATGTCTTTTACTATTTAATTGCCAATTTGCATTTTTTATTAAAATTAAAATTTTTGTTTTATATGTTAGTTTTGCATGTAGTTTAGAACTAATTAATACTTTTTTGTGTGGTATATATGCATATTCTTTTTTAAAAAATATCTACAAAAAAAACAAAAAACATATGTTCAAATATGTACATCTAAATATTATATATAAAAGCAGAACAATAATTTTATAAACTTTTCTGTTTACTTTCGTCGCAAGAACACACTTTCTCACTTCATTCTCTAGAACCCGACTATTACTCGTTCTCGTTTACTCTTGTCTTAAACACGATCTCTTTTACAACTTTTAGTTCTTGCTTTTCGTGAGCTTTCGCTGGCTTAAGAACTGCGAATCAATAATTAATAAGTATTTTAACATAACACTATTAACATTTTTGTGTTAATATTGACATTTGTTAACATTTTTTTTCTTCAACTTATAATATTATCAGCTAATTTTACTTGCTTGTAGACCAATGTAATCACCTTTATTAAATGTATAGTACGCCTTTGTTGAGCCATTTACTTCAATGTTATTTTCTGCATTGTTATTTTAATTAAGTAATTTAAAATTATATTCAGTAAATATATTTTTAATTTAACTTTAAACTTAATAATATTTACTTTAAAAGTCTCCATAAAAAATAAATAAAAAATATCATTTTAATATCTCAACTCAACCTTCTCAAGTATATGTTATTTGCTGTTTGCTGTCCAAAATACTTTCATATAACTTATGACTTTTAACAATATTTAAAAATTATTTTCACAAATCCTTTAAGCCATTTTAAAAAAATTTGTTTTTATCCTTTTATATCACTTTTGTTTGCTTGGTACTCTTTTTTGAGTAAATAAACAACAAATATGCATAAAGCGATGTTATACAAAAAAAAAACTTTTATAAAGAAAAAATGTTTATAAAAGCTGAAGAGTACTTGTCCTTTTTTGGTCTGACATATAAGGATCTACTACTTTCCTGCTGGTTGCCGTTGTTATTGCAATTGTTACTTTTTTATACTAATAGCAAACAGCTCTCAAAAGGATGCTGTTTGTTTATTTATTTGTTGTCCTTTTGGCGCTTTTCTTCTAGTTCGGCTTGGCTTGGCTTGGCTTAGCTTAGCTTGACTTTGCTTTCAAGTGATTATGAATATTTTTCGTACACATAAGTCACTTCACAAAATGTCCTTTCGGTTTTGTTTGCTACATTTTTAATACATATACTCAGCTGATGAGATCGGTTTTTTAAGTTTAATAGTAAAACTACTAGTTACACAGAGTTACATATAGTTAAATAGAGTTATATATAGTGGTCTTATTCAACACCATGGTCAACAGTTATTAACTTTGTGTGAATGGTATACAAAAATATCAGATATGGCTTTGAATAGCTTATATAATTGCTGCTTAAAGCGTTATAAAAGGACTATAATGGCACGCACAAACAATGACATTAGGAGCAACACATGAATACATCTAACCAATTTGGTTCGTCTGCCCATTGCCATTATCAAAAAGATACAAAAGCATTGCTCACGGCTACGGCGGCATAGGCTATTCCAACTGCATATGCTGTCCAATAGTCACAAATCCGTAAAGTGACTCTTTGCATTTGTGCTTCCATCTCATCTCCTATACATACACATGTCATGCTAGTCTGTCTGCGGGTCCGTCCTTATTTCTCGCTGTCTATTTCGGCATTTGTTGGCATTTGGGATTGTTGCATTTGTTGGTTGTTGTTGTTGTTGTTGCCATTGTTATTGTTGTTGTGTTTTATATTGTTGCTGGTGCTGGTCGTTGGTGTTGCAACTGTTTGTTTGTATAGCTGTAAACAGTTAATTGGATCAGAGTCCATATCTTTGGCATAGAGAAAAGGGACTGCTGCATACTTTATGGCGCAGTTGCTTATGATTTATTTTAATAAGCTCACATTTGTTGGCGTTTGTTTGGGATTCATTTAATAACATTTTTATTTACATTTCGTTTTTTTTTTATATTCCCTTGATAATATTTGAATTTTATTTATGTTTGGCTTGCTATTTGTGTTCTGCGTTAATTCTATTTATTTTTGTAGGAATTTCTGAGTTTTCAGTTGTTTTTGTTTTTTTAGTTGTGAAAGTGCGTTGATGCGTTTAGTTTCTTTATTGCATCGTAAAGTATCTCAATTTTAATTTTATCTATTTACTCTTCGCGAAATGTGTAGATTCTAAAGTGCGTTTGCTTTACACTTCGCTTACCAAATTTGATACTTTTAATGGCTCAATCTTCCCCTAATGTAATACTTCTTATGCAAGCTAGAGTTGAAACCCTTGTTTTTAATTTGAAGAAAATAAAAAAAATTGTTTGATTAAGATGAGCTTACAGTATGTTATGAATATAAAAAGAATATATTATGTATAATAGTACAGAGTTTTCAGAGGTAAGTACTATTAAATGTTTTATAGTGCAAGTTTTGTGGGTGTGAATATATTTATATTATTATTTATATTATTATATTTTTACCACGTTGTTTATAATTTTAATTATATTTACACATAAAATAAGATTTTGAACTGAAAAACATTTAAATCGAAAATAAGGCAAATTTATATCTAAAATGTTTGTTCTTGTCTTTTCTTTGCTATTCCAATCCATCTAACTTTTAAATAGTTTCTTTTCATCATAAAGATGTGTCACTCTCGGCAAGAAAAAAATAACATTAAGACATATTTATTTTGATATTTATAGACGATTACATTTTCATTCTTGTATGAACTGAATACTAACTCACATATGTTACACATAAACATATTTAAAGAGTCAACAGATATACGCTTTAATATCAGAAAGGAATATTTTGATCACTACATAGTTTACATTCTACAGACAACTTTCAGGATTTTTCGTGTCTTCTTGTCATTTTGAAATAATCTGTGTCCTGATTCAATAAACACCAAATCAAGTCTACATTTTAAAATTTTAACATAAAGAAAAGTCTGCTCTTTTGAAGTAGTAAATGGTTTGGATCTCAACGTAACATTCCAGAATTCTTTCCCATAAAAAGTGACTTCATGGTCAAAGTCAAAACAAAATGCTCGATTAACCGCAACCGTTTCAAATATTCCAATGAATGCTAATTAGTAATCAGTTGCTAATACTTCATAAGTCAACCAGTAATTCTTAGAAACTTCGGAAAATATTTTTGTAAATATCCGTCAACGTCATGCACATTTAGGACGAAAATCAATTCCTTTTTAGTAAAGAAAATTGCGTTTAGATAGGTAGCGACTTTTAACAAATCAACTTTTGGCATTAAAAAATATTAAGTTTGATATAAACTATGAAAAATCTGTAGGAATTCACTTCAATATTGGTGTTTTAATTTAGCTAGAAAGACACTAAAAATAGATGTATGAATAACAAAGACATAGACTTCCAGTGAAGCTGAGCAGTGCAGTGATAATAGTTTCTTCGTACTTCAACAGACTCTAACCGACCAGAAAGCAATTAGTCATTCAAATGAAGACCAGCACATCCGTTGTTGAAGAGTCCCTGATAACAGAAAGTACAAGGAATCTACATACATAGCTGTTGTCCTCCTATGAACTTTAATGTTTAATACTGTTTAAAATTGAGATTATATTATCAAGCCATCACATTTGTTATTTCATTACCATTCAAAATAATTATTAATAAATCTCATTAGCTTTCAACTGGAAGAAAAACAACATAAAAATTTAATTTCTTTCTCTACATAAATGTTTCAATAAAATATATTATTTGAAAACAAAGCGAATAATGTTGCAGATAATATCAATTAAAGGATCGCAACTGCAGTGGAAAACAATAAAAATATTGCTGCATCATGAAAGGGCAAACGTTGCACAAGTTAAATAACATTAGCAGCAACTTCATTATCAGCACCAAAAAAAAAAAAAGCAATAGCAACAACAATGGATAACGTGCCACAAGTGTTAAGCAGACACAAGCAACAAAACAGTGCAAAGCAGCAACTTGCAGTTACATGCAGCAGCAGCAACAATTGCATTTGCAACACACATCATTTGCATATGGCGTGATTCGTCTGGTACCTGTTCCAAAACTGTGGCGCGATGTGTTCCATGTGCATCCGCGCTCTTCCCGCTTCAGTGGTTTTAAAGATAATTCTCTGAAGTTCTGTTGTTGCCATTGCCATGATTTGGTTGTTGCAAACATTAGTTTTTGTTGTTCATTTTTTTGTTCATGTATGCTTGGCTTGTTGTGATCCTCCGCGAAGGAATCGCTTAAGTGCCACTAAGCGAAATGTAAATAAGCATTTAAAAACATCAACAACTCCGGCTGCAATATCCGAAACAGCTGAAAAACAGCAACAAACAACAACACAACACTTGACTTTAACAACAAATAAATCTCAAGCAGCAGTTGCAATCAGCGGATTTATGAATTGCACGTTCGCTTCATATTGGCAATGATTTTCGCCAGTAGCGTTTGCGAAAGCACTTCGACATGCGATTCTAGTTTTCGAAGTGTGAAACTGTGTATCTTCACTAAAAACATTTTTGTTGCTGTTGAGGCTTGAGATACAGCAATTGTTGTGACTTAGGGTAAGGCATACCATGTTAGCTGTTGCTGTTACTGTTGCTTTTGCTTTTGCATTTGTGAAGCGAGAAAAACCGTAAAAACCTGCCACGAAACTCTTGAAAGTGTTGAAACGATGCCGCCTAATAGTCTCCGATCGTTCGTGGTGCTACCGTCGTGGAAGTCTCTGTTTCAAGTATCTTCGATTATGTGGCGCGCAGCTTCTTTCACAATTTTCGCTTTATTTCAATTTTTAACATTTATTTTTTGTCAATTTATGAAAAATGCTGTGTAATCTTCAATATCGGCGACATGCAACATAACGAATTTCATATACTTCACTTCACTTATTTGAAAGTACAAGTACCTAAATTCTTCCCACTTCGATAAATAGTTTTTGAACAGTTTTTGCTATTAAAATACAATGAGAGATGAACTTTCATATACTAAGTAATGTTTACTAATATTTTTTAACAATATTTACTTTAAAAATTATTATATATACACCTTTCCCCTCAATAGAGTATTTTGATCAAGCATTAGAAATAGCCACGCACTGAATTAAAATAATAATGTAATTAAAGATACAATCAGGTATCAGAAAGTATACTTAATTAGTATACTTAGTAATTTCTTTATTTTAATTTGAGTCATCCATTCCTTTCAGTTGATTCAAATTTATATATAAAAATAAATATCAGCCACACTGCCAGCTAACTGTATAAAAAACATAATAAGAAAGATTTTTTGGTCTATAGAGAGGAATTCACCTGGAATAGGGAAGAATTAAATCGACCTAAAACTCTGACCTAGAACTGAAATATATCGAACATATCTCTGCATATCACAACGACTTCTTCTATTTCCTTATATTTCAACCTATAAGTCCTCATCACATTCAAACTGACTTCAATATTTTGAAATGCACTCAATAATTGTCTGTGTTGTATGACTTCGAATACAGATTTCAGATCTATAAAATCCACCAATTAACTTAACAAAAAAGTCTTCAATCTACTAAGGACTCAATTACTTCTATATTGCTTAAAGTATGTATATATTCTGTTGCATTTAAACAAGCCGTAATGATTTTTTTATAAGTCAACAAATTAACTTGAGTTAATTTTTGGTCTGCATGAAGTCCTTAAAGCATTTTATATTTCAGTTTTATTAACAATTTCGGAAGTAGACTGGCAAAAATGAAGGCCGCCAAAGAAAACTTTCAACAACTTCCGCGCCAGCAAAAAAAAATATAAAAAATTGGTTAAACAAAAAATGTTTCTCGTGACGGAAGGATGTAATTGTATTTTACAAGAACCAACTTTTTCATTTACATAACATTTTTCTCCAAATAACTTCATTGTTTCAAAAAATTTATAAAAATGAAATTTATTAAGACAGAAAAAATGTGTAAAGCATATTATGGAATTATCAATTTATTCCCTTAAAAGAGAACTTTATGCTAGAGATATTATTATTACTACTCTTATTTTTAGAAGACACTATATTACATCGCCATCTATGAGAAGATATATTAAGATATAAACAGCTCTAATCTAACCTGAACATATAAAGATTAAGTCATTTATATACTTCACAACGTCTGTTGTCTCCAGATAGCTTCAGTTTCACAAAAACTACGTGAAATAGCAGGTTACGAGTCTGAGGTAGTTAGTTTGAATCTGAACCCGAGATTTTTTATTTTATTACTTTTGTAGTTCTTGTCTAAACATATGTATATATAAGATGACACATTCAGTGACTTGAAAATCATTTTTGCAACAGCTAGTCTCATGACAGATCCTCTTCTTACCAGTTCACCAGTTTTTTTATGTCCCTCAATAGTTAAGGTGGTGCTGAAGATAGGAGACATAATACGAGTAGGTGCTGAAATATACTAAAAATATATTTTAAGACATTTTACAATTCTATCGTAGCTACCATTCGCAAATAAACAGTAGATGTTTCTATAATACTAAATTTAAATATCCTATACGAATGCAGCAGTTTTTTAATAGAAACATTTCCAATACCCTATTTAATACATATATTACTTATTTAACGGGTCACCATGGACTGCGTTATCATCTTAACAAAATGGGTCTGTCTGAAGAGATAGATTATCAACTGGCGTTCATTCGGAAGGCGGAATTTCTTCTGTTCGGTTGCAGTGCTCCGCTCCGTTGAGAGCTACTACCCCGTTTATTCCTATCCCATCCTATATCACTTGTCTATATAATCTACATGGTAATCCACTACCGCAATTTAAAATTGAAGTAACTTTTAATCAAGTATGTATATATACATTTTAAAATATCGGAATAAAGTTAATACTGAATTCCAAATATCTTTCATTATTTGATTCGGATGATGTCAGTTTAAGGTGCTCTCAGTTTTCCACTATAATGACCATCTGAGGCTTAAATTTTCACCTTTGTAACTATTATAATTTATAAATTTCATTTTCATATTCGGATAAACATTAAAAATATACAAACTTTAACTCTTTCTGTAAACTGTTAATCCTTTTATCTATATATTTCGTTTATTTTTGCTTGTAATTATTTTACGAATTACAAATAATTAATTTAACCCAACCGCATAAATAATAACCAAAAATATTACCTGACAAAATATTTACGGAGTAATTAATTATCACTAAGCAAACTTAAAATTATTTTTGCAGATAATGCGGTTAAAATGTTTGTAAATTCACACGAAAATTTGTTGAAATAAATTTATGTTGTTTACAGTAGCAAGGATATTTGCACAAGGATATGTATTCAGTAGCTGATGCTCTTGGTGATGTTATCGCTTATAAATTTGAGGTTGTCCTCAGTTGACTTTATTGTCAAGATTTTGTTTGTTGCTACAATTTGGTGCTGTTGCTACTTCTGCTGCTCATTTCAAAATATTTATATTGTCAACAAAATTTTATAATTTATGTAGTTCTGCTCACTCTCAAAAAGGCGATGAGTGAAGTGAGGACGGATATTTAATAATATCGAAAAAAATAGAGGGACCGGGTTCAGAGCCAAAGTGTGTGATAATAACTGAAGTAAGCATAAAGTTAAGTTGAGTTGTGAAAGAAGCTCGTTGGTATTCAGTAAATTACATTTATTATAAATAGAAGTGTTATAAATTACAGATTTAATGATAAGGATTTAATTATGTTCATTTAAAGCTCATATTTTTAAGATGTTAAAAAGATACTATATTTCACAATGGCTATTCATCATTCAAATGAATTTCATTCACCACTGAGGCGATTCGTAGAAATTAAAATTGCTGCTTTTCAAGTTCAATCTTTGAAAATAAATTAAAAAAGATATGAGTTTAGATTGTTTTTGAGTGTAAAATAGTTTTGAATAAACAATAAATTTTTAATTGTTTTCGCTGAAATTCGCCGTAGCGCTTTTGATTAAAAATTACAATAATTTAATTAAACAGAACTCGATTACGATTACTAAAATTATTGTAAGTAATGTAAACAATCAAAATTTTTATTTTAAATATTTTATTGTAAATTTACGAGTTTGGCATGAATTTTACTCCACCCAAAAGTTTTGAGGAATTTACACGCAGCGCAAATAGAGGAGCACAGATACTGGGGCAGACATGAAAACAATTAAATTAGTAAAAATAATAAACGAAGCATAAAACTCCAATGAATTAAATTTGAATTAAACATTTAAGCAATTAAACACGAAATTAAATTCTTACCAAAAATATTGGGAAAACAAACAATTTCAAAAGAGCCACAAATTTAACTAAATTACATTCGAAAACCATAAAGAATCATTTCAATACCGAAAACACGCCCGGTTTTCGGCTGAACTACTTTAGTAAAAATAAGAACACAAATAAATTAGTAAGAATTTCAAATAAATTCTAAATTTACTTTTAAGTTAATTGATAAGCAATTTTTTCAAACAAAAATGAACACTGTTGCATCGCTCGGGTCTACCGGTCCGATTTTATATAGACAGCAAGTATTTATATCGCATCATTTTAAACTCTATGCTTTGGTTTTAGTTTTCTTTATAATCAAAGTGAAGTTCACTTTGTTGCAACATCTGGTTTTGTAGTACATATTATCAATGTTTAAAATTATCTCCAAGTCGATTTTTCAAAAATAATGTTTCAGTGAAACAATATCAGCTAATTGTACGATTCCGGGAACTATCCTATATAATGTTCAAATTACTTGGTTTCCCTAGACTGCGATCCTTTTCTGCTCAATGATAATTCTTCTTCATTGGTTCTATAACTAAAGTGCAGTTTGACTTTTGTTATAATATATCATTCGAATTTTTTGACCACATTTCACTTGCCACATAAGAACACACCTAGAAACCTAGAAATTGTTATTTTTTACAAAATGTTGTCCATATTTTAATATGTAGTATGTGTATGTAACCAAATAAGGTACTTCACCTTCAAACTCAATTTAAAAAAGAAATCGAGGGTCGATTCTCGGCTAGAAAATATAAAAAAGGAGAACTGAACCTAACAAAAAATCTGTCGAATTATATATTAAAGAAGAAGAAATCGAGGCTTTATAGTCAGGTAGAAACTCTGAAAAAAGAATAGTACTGAACCTGACAGAAAATCATTTAAATCATTTAAATCATATCCATTTATATTCGTATATTTAGGTATATCATTTTCGGTAAATGTTTTCTTTAAAACGTTTTGCTTCGGTTTCGAAGTAAGTACATGATTTAAGAGATTAACTTAGCATCCGTTCTCCGCTAGAAACTATAAGTAATATTATGAGCCTTTTTAATATTTTTAAAAAGTTAACATATGAAATTCTGTTCGCAATTCAGAATACTCTTTGTGGAAATGTTCTCTAATCAAATGTTCGCTACATGTAGGAACATTTTAAATAAGATCCAATCTAAATATATAGTATAATTCCAGCTAAATAAAGAAACTTATAATATATTCGAAGTTAGTTGACCTTAATTTTTAATTTTAAGTGAAATCATTTTGTCTTAATATTTCTATTTATTTATTTATAAATTAATTCAAACGCACATAAATTAAAATTAGCGAAATATTTGACGTTTGCTTATGTTTTCCAAATGTTCGCACCATTTTAGAAAAATATGTTTTATTTGCTTTTTCAACTTAAGCAAATAATTCATAATTAAAAATAACAAATTTATAAAATTTATTTTAAAACCGAAAGTGTGAAAAACTAACTAATTCACCCGCTGCTTTACATATTTAAATCATCGAAGAAAATCATAAGCACCAGTAAAAATTTCAACAAGAAAAAAAATTTTATTAACTGAATTTTTTGGACTTTGAAAAAAATCCATAACACAATCGTTTTGACTTTTTTTAATCGCAATCGAAAAATTGTTTAAATTGCTTTTGAAAATTTCCTCAGAGTTTTGAGTTATTTCATAATCGATTGATTCAGTTCAATCAGCAGCGCCGCGGTTCAACAGGAATCCCACAGACACCACACGAAACGTGGACGGTTTATTTACACTTCGAATTGAGACCGAAAATGTTACGCGGCTGCTCTGAAAATAGAGCTCAAGTGCGGCGTTCAAGATTCGTAAACAATTTACGAATGCGGTGAATTGACGATGGACATTAGCGATACACCTCCACACTGCGTCAATTGATATAACACATAGTTTAAACAAAAAACCTACAACCAAAAAAAAGAAAGATTAAGTAATATTAGGCAGCATTTGAAATGAATTGTCAGACATGATCACTGAAACGAAGGTTGCACTAGAATTTGATTGAGATTTGTTCAAGAAAGGGAAGAAAAGTATAGAAGATATAACATATCATAAAATCACGTATTCTTTCTCTTTTTGTTAGAGGGAATTTTGTTGACAAAGGCAAAACTATATGAGATCTTACACATCATAAATTCGATCTTTTGAAAATGTGATCAGGTATTGTACTCAGTTAATCTGAAGTAATATTCCGAAGAGATGATTCTTGGTTATGTGACGTGGGTTAATATCTTTCTACTTTCGTTATATTTTTTATTTTACATACCTTATGATATATTCTTTACTTCGGCGTTTATATACTTAGGGATTTGTATTATTCGAGTCATTTTTATATACTTTAGATGAAGACAAAAATCTGGTTTACGATCCACGGAGAGTAACTTGTATCCAGTTCGCTTGATATTTCTTATTCCTACTGACGCATATATAATACGTATACGTTGATTAGTATAAGTGCACAGTTTAATTATTTGAATTTTTAGATACCCTTAACATCAAGAATTTTAACTACTGAAAATATGGGAAAAGTGTGGGCAATCCCAAATATTTGAAGTTTTGTATGAATTTGAATTGATGGAAAGTTTTAAAATTATATACCTTACAACTCTCATATAATTAGATCTATTAATATTTATGTAGACCCCACTTTCGTTTTAGTTTGGATAAAATATTGCTGTATAATATTGCTAATAAATCGTATTTTATATAAAGCATCTAGTTCTAATTAACTGAAGTATCACCATTTTCCCTATTACTCTTTTAACTTCAGTATGCAATGGCGATCTTTTCAAGTTTATGTTCCGAAAGAACGCCAACTCGATTTTGTATAAGAAACAGATACTCTACTCATTTAAGACATTTATCAAATTGGAACTATTTCAAATATCGAATGCTTATATTGTGCATTTCTAAGTAATACCTATAAGAAGTAGAAAAGCAAATGTTTCGCAATACAATTAAGTTTAGAAGCGCCCATATCATTATCCATTAGCTGACTCATTTTAAATTTATAAATAACTATTATGACCTGCTCCAACTTCATTCAAAATGAATTACTAGGTGCTGAGTATAAAATACTATTGAAAACTTTCACTTCCCTTCCATTTTTTGTATTTCTAGGTCCTTAGCAATTACTTGGTCATGCCAGTAAGGCTAAATGTTAGTATCTCAATGAATGAAATGGAGTGGAACGTTATCATAGCAGCATTAAGTTTAAACTGTTATATTTACCCATATTTTTGCCCTTTATTTTACTATAAATCTAAATTGCAAGGTACCCCATTAGCAATGGAACTTAATCCTTTTTCTCATTTACATGCAAATTTCATTGAAAATGCACTTACGTTAAGTTGTTTGGTGCACTCTTAATGCGTTGTCCTTATAATGTTGGACTTTGTTGAAGTTGGTGATGTTTTTGTTGTTGTTGTTGTTGTAGCTGTAATTAGTATTACAATGACTTTTGCAAGTTGGCATGTCCCTTTTATGTTGGCGAAGTTGTTAATATTAATGTTGTTCATTAAAAACTTCAATAAACTTTGGTCAGCTGAAACAATGAATAAAGTTCACGCAATCAGTGTCTGCAGATACAATATCTAGCAGTAAATGAGATGTATGCAATCTTAATATATTTAATAACCACGCCCATCTCTATTTGCAATAATGTAATGCAAACATGTTATAATAATTAAGATTATGATGATTGCTTCGTGACGTAGCTTGGTAACGATTGACTGAGACTTGCTAGGAGGAAGAAAGAATTCTTACTCCTTATTATTTATATCGGTTCTACTAGAAGAATACAATGTATGTCACTTAAGTTGCTTGTAAGTCAATAAGTACTTCTGCGAGTCTGTCTATTTGCCACCATACTTAAAGCATTTTTATACGGTCGTCCGTTTGCTGTTAAAATACATCCGGGAACATATCCGACAATTTCCTGCTCCTGCTCTATGCAAACCTAACTGAATGTCCTTTATTATTATTTTGATTGCTGTATTTGTTGTTTTGTTTACCGTTTTTGCTGTCGTTTGTATTGTTCATTTTATTTAACTTTGGCCCTTCCAACACTTTTTTCTCCTGGGTTTTTCACAAATTCTGACATTTGATGTCTATTTTGCAGTTATACAATTACAGACTGAAATGTTTTTGGTAAAAAAAATCATCTTGAAAGTAACAACTTAAGAGGAATACATTCTGAAGGCACAATTAATTTTATTATTTTATGTAGAAGTTTTAGATGTAAGAGGATACATAGAAATGCCTCACTGTTTACAAGATATACATATATCCTTTATATAGTAGATACACATGTTAGTTGTATGTAGATATCATCTACCTATCTTATCATCTCTCTCCATGTCTTTTTTTGTAAGAATTTTTTATTGCTCAAGATTTGTAGAGGTATAAAAAATTTTTAATAAATTTATATAGATGGGTTTCATCAGAACAGTAAGCGCAGTAACAGCGGCCCATTAAGTTGTTATCGCAAATTACTCAAGTATTTAATAACTGATATAAAAGTCATCAAATATCACTCACATATTATTCTCTCTTTTCAAATTATTGAAATTATAGATTGAATAGATAGATATGGGGAGTAGAGACTTATCTTATGGAAACAAATTCATTTAGGACCTAAGAAGTAGGCCCGTTCCGATATCAGTGCAAAACACTTATGTATGTAATAAATAGTTTTCACCAACTAAATAATTTTCTTTTCAAATTATTCAAATAGTACGAGATAAAGGCACACTAGATAAATAAATGTCAGTGGCACACCATTAGACACATATTTAAGAAAGTGAGAATTATATTGAATATATGCCATATGGTAAGTGCCAAGCAATAGTAGAGCAGAAGGGCAATATTCTTACTCTTCTAAAACCTCGAACACTAAAGGTTTTTTGTTATACGATTTGAAAAAAAGATATATAAACTAAATAAAAATATGTAGTGTTTATTACAATCGATGTGACCGATTAAAAATATTATGTACTTCTCATATTTTATTATATTTTTGACAGCAGGTAAAAATGGATCAAAAATCTCAAACTTAACTGCAATTGTCGCAGGTTTTTATTTGCTCTTTCACTTTGTTTTCCGCATTTTCAAGATTCGTTTGAATTATATTTTTGTAATATTTTGATAGAAACAAATGCTTTTAAATTAATTTTTACTTTTTATTAATTTTGTAATTATTGTTTCATGTATAAAACAATAACTAAGAAAAAAACGTTATGAATAAAAATCTTGAATTGCGCTTCCGGCTTATTGCCGACAGCTAAGAAGTAAATAGTCGTGGCCGCTGACTGTTGACTGTTGACTACCAACTGCCGGACTGCTCACAAGTCTCAAGTTAAATTTATTTACTTAAGTATGCTTGCTTTTTCCGATGAACTCTTTCAACTTTCTGGACTTTCCCTCAAGTGTAATTAACAAAGTTTGTAGCAAATTAAATTGAAGTTACCTAATAGCCAAAAGAGTTTGACGGTACCGGTAGTGGTGCCTGTGCCGTGAACGTATCCGTAGCCGTAGTCGTAGCCGTAGTCGTAGCCGTACCCGTTGAAATGAAGTTACATTTTAATTGCATATTTGGATAGAATTATTCATGATTTTCATAAACGAGATTTATGCTAATTTTATTTTGAATAATTTATGCCAACTTAATTACTTTACAAATGAAGTTAAGCTTTAAGTTCATTTATTAATTAGCGTTACGAAGTGAAAAAGATTATGAAGGAATTAAAAGAATACCGGAATTACGTTTAGAAGGAATGGTGATTTAAAATTAATAATATATTTTTTGAATTTGCTTTGAGAAGTAATTTTTATGAAAATTATCTATCTGTTATCTATTTACATACACTTATGAATTTACTTATAATGAGAATAAAATGAAATATATTTCGTTATTGTAGATTAATGGGTTAGTTTGTTAATAACAAACAAAACATACCTTAATCCTTTTAAATAAATTTAAACACGATTTTAACACCATTTCAAACCGTTTAAAGGGTTTGGCAATAAACTTGCCTTTTCGATATTTGTCACAATTATAATTGGCAATGCCTGAAACTGGAGAGCGCAGAGGAACAGGTCTTATTTGCTTACACGCCCGACAAGTGTTTGAGCATGTAATTGTGTGGGTGTGTTTACATTAGAAGCTCAATTTAATTGAGCCTAATTGCATGAGTGTTTTCACATACAGAATACAAACACAGAGCGACATATACACATATGTGTGCGTTAACAAGAAAATTCTTTGTTAACTGAAATTGGATGTGACTCGGTATTAAGTGTCACAATGAACAAGTAAACACTGTGAAGTGTTTGTGGTATTGGTAGGCACACAGGCGTGACTTGAAAGGAAAAGAGAACGCCACTGTCTTATTACACAGAAGCTATTCAATTCAGCATCGGTGAATTAAATTGAAAATTGTGTTGCTCCAAATAATGGCAAAAACCACAAAAAATAACGCAGTTTTCTATTCAACCACGCCCTTCGGTTTTTATTTTTTTCGTCTTCGAAGTGCTACAAAAATTTAATTGCAAGTTAAAACTCAACTAATTGTTGCTTTCAAGTGCTAATTTACAGCAGCAAAAATAAACGAGAATACAATTCAAGTTATAGAAATAAATCAACAAAGTCTAGTATAAGGCAGTGATGAACACTGTAATTGTACATTGAGTATTTGCTGCCGTACTGTACTTCACAGTTGACAAAGTAATGCTTCCTATATTTTCGTATGGAATGCTTACAGTAATCATAAGTATTTGCTTTTGGGCTTTTAGGTAATGTAAACATTTTTCAATGTCATTCCTCGATGTCATTTGGTACAAGGGTTAATTCTTTCTTGTTTCTTTCAGTTCATTTTGCCCCTGCTACAGCTTCGGTCCCGGTGCTCTTTGTTATTTATTTCTTCACTATTTGGTAAGGAATTTCGCGTGCAATGCAAATTTATTAAAAATGCTTTTCACTTTTTACCTTCAAGTTATTTTGCTTTAATTTAATTTTCTAAGCGTTTTTGTTATGTGAAGAATTCAGTTCAGTCCCTCACTGTTTCAAGATGTATAGTATGTTATAGTCGTTACTCGCAATTGTGGCCTTGTGACACCCCCAATTTTGGCATTATTGCTTAAATGCCTTTTAAATTTCTCTTTATCGTTTGTTATTCTTTCTATTGTTATTTTTGTTGTTGTTGTTGTTGTTGAGTTGTTGATTTTGATGCTGTGTAAATAAATACCTTTGAGGTGTGGTTTGCTTTTCCAACATTGACCCTCGTTACTGTAAATCAACCCCAAAATTAAGTTTTTAAAATTGCATGAACGCATAGTACTCTTACTTTGGTATACTTTACTCTAATAAATTATTAACAATAAATAATTACTATATCAAAATTTAGAAAACAAACAATATTCAAACAAAAAATACCTGACAGTACTTGATATTTGCCTTAATAAATTGTATTCGTATCTATGGCAAGTAAAGTCGCCTTATTTCATCCACACATGTTACATTCAGTTATTACTTAGTCTGATGAAGTGATAAACAATAATCCAGTTAAGACGTAAAGAGGGGTTATGAAAAAACCTCGCAGTTCATAGAGAGTAAAACTGCTCAAGAACACTGACTTAACTAGCCTCAACATAATAACAACAAAATAATATCCTTGAGTATTAAAACAACGAAAAACAGAAAAGTACGAGCTAACAGCACCAAAATGAGCAAGAAAATTTCAATCAATCAAAAATAGTACAAAATAATTTTAAACAATCATTCTATGAACGAAAAAATGCGTAGATCTGTGAGATTCGCAACGATACCAATTTAGATTTCTTGCAGTCTATAACAGTAGTATGTTATATTATCATATTTAACTTTTAAGGGTTATATTAAAATCGTATGAAAGATTGACACACATTCTTAAATAGTGAAGTTTAGAATCTTAGAATCAATCACTTAAAAAGCTTTTAAAAGAATGGTTAATACATTTCTATATTAATTCTTTATACTCAATACTCCATAAGGATATCTTGCAAAAATGTAAACTTGGTCCAAGTCACTTAACGTCAAAGAGGTGCTCTTTACTCTTTAAAAGCCAACGCTGCTTGGTAGACGAAGTAGGCTGAGTCAATAGAAAATAGAAAAATGTTGCAAATTTCATAGAAATTCGCTCATTGTCAGATTTATTCACTGAACTGTTAAAATGACAAATATATTTATTTTGATTCCGACTCTGATTCTGTTACTTTATTTATCCAAATAAAGCAAAAAAAAAAACGCAACCTTCCAGTTATTACATTTCTGAGGATTTTTTCAATATTTCATTGTGCAAATTGTACATTTTTAACATTTATCTCAATATTTTATGGGATTTTTTACAAAATACCAATAGCAACAACTACAACAATAACAACAAATACAACAACAAATACAACAATTATTGAAACATAAATAAATATTTATTCAGGGTGGTTTTTATTGCATGTTTATTTATACTTTAGCCTCACAAATTTACAATTCGAAGTTTTGAAGGATTTCAAGGATTCGAAACTTTTTTCCATTTTGAATTTTTTTTATTTGGGTGCGTTTGGGGCGCAGCAATATTTCCGACTGATTATTATCCTTTTTTCGGCTGAATGCATTACATTATTTCTCCTCAACAAATCCATTTCACTTTTATTTCTTAAGATTTTTTCCAAGTTTTTCCATTTGTATGGGCGTAAAAAAGGAAAAGGATGTAAGGTGTAAGAGGTCAGCAAATAGAAGAAGGATAATTTGTGAGGTTTGTTACAATAAAATGTCAAAATGATAATGATGCACTGCTGATTATGGCCAATTTTTATGGCTTCAATCAGTGACTTGGTTGTGTGTTTGGCCAATATTTGTTACACCTACTAATTACCGGAAAAATAAAACAATCTTTGTTTGGGTTTTTTTTTTGTTTTTAAGTTTTTCTTAAGGTGGCAATATTTGTACTCATAGTTGTAGATGCAATATTTTCCCAGCAAATAATAAAATAATGTTAAAAATCATTAAAGCATAAAATTTTAATGAGCGTAGAAATTTCGTTAGAAATTTTAACACCTGAATTAATGCTCGATTTTACTGCCATTGCACAAAACTGTTTTATCTTTCATGGAAGGAACATTTTTCACTGAAACAAATTCGTAGTCATTAAAAAATAAAAGCTTGAAACAATTTGTTGTGCTAACCCCGTTCCACATCCAACACCCCTTCATCCGTTCCGGTGCTGTTTATATTGATTGCGTTTGGTATTTAATGGGTACAACTTTAACAATTTGTTTATTTTGTCAAGCTCGACAATGGCGGTGACGACTACAGCGACTACAGCGACGAGAGAGACGACAGAGGCGACAGCGAGGATGGCGGCGACAGTAGCTCCACTGCGCTCGGAATAGCAACATGTTCCATTAAAAATATTTACAAGATTAATGACATGTTTTCGTTCCAAATATAAGCATTTGCGATTTCATCATTGCTTCCATTGCTGCCATTGCCAATCTCGCTTCATTTACATGTTGCCATTTTATTGACAACCCCACCGTCGCACACCCATGCGCACCTAATAGTCTCGCACGGTTAATGATTAATTTATGCCGATTCGCGCGTCGAAGGTGTCAAATTTTACTTTTTAAACTGTCAATATGTTTCATGTGTTCACATGTTTTCAGCAGAAGCTTCAAGCTTTAATCGTGTAAATGTCATTTGTGAATTGGTGAATCGGAGAATTGATGGTGATGTGATGTGTTATGTTGTGTTGTGTATGCTACGGGACTAAATATCCATAAATGAATTTACTTTTCAATTTTCGAAATGAGCAAATACGAGAATTACATATTTAAAATAAATTTAAAAAAAATGGTATGGAAAGAAGTAAATACGTTTATTTTATTGATACGAAAATATTACACGATTTAAATCAATTAATTTATCATAAGTTATGGTAATTGTTTCAGGAAAATAAAATATTATAATGTTGAAATATATTTTTAAAATTTTGTTCAAAAACCATTTGTTTTGTTATCTGATTATATATTATATATTAATTGATTCTGTTTATACAGAGGCTCTTTAAGAGATAACGCAAATATTGCCAAAATTGTTTATATAGGCAACTATGCGCAATAGCGCAAAAAACACAGAGCACCGTAAATCTACCGGACTGCCGATAAGACCCGCATGGACGAGTGGTGTCTCTTATTAGTATACATTAAGTAAAATGATCTATTTTACAACCTTATATGCGATGGAGTTGCATTTTGTAGCTGGTACGCATCGGCGGTAATCTTACTACAAATAGACTCACTTACAGTTGAGCTTTTAAAAAAATCGCCGGTTTCTTTTCTTGATTGTAGAGTCACCACTTTTTTGTTGGGGGATAGAAATAGCGTCTGCAGATCTTTTTGGTACTTTTATTGTTTTTTATACTTTCAGTATTAATGCTAAACCTTCCTATTCTTCAAAGGTTTATACTTTGGTATAAAAATATGTGCTGCACGCGTGGAACTAAGTACAGAGCTATTCTTCTCTTTGTGAAAAGTTATTGAAATCATTCAAAATGAAATATTATATATATGATATTATAAAAAACAAGTTACTTAAGTCACTTACTCCTAAAAATGTTCACCTAACACATACAAGTATACGTATATGTGTATAAAGCAACCCACCAACGATTATATAAATTCACACTCAAGCGTTTACAGTAAAGAATCTTCAAATCTCAATTCCATTTATGAAGTTATAGATAAAAATAAATAATAAATAATAAAAATACAAAAAAATCCGTAACTTTTCGAAGGCACGAGAACACTTCTTCCAAGCTTCATGCCACGCTCATATGCAAATGATCCGTTGAAAAAGAACTTAATTCCATGAAATTGTTATAAATGACATTTAAATTACATCATTATCATAGATATGGTATGTTGCTGTCAATACAAAATCAATGTCTTTATAATGACGACAATCTGAAGAATTCGATTTTATTGCTGCCATGTTTAAATGCAAACTACAACAAAGAAAATCTTACAACTTCATAAATTTATCTCAATCTGACAAATGACAATTTTAATGTTAAATTACAAGATAGCCACAAAGAGCAGCAACATTCCATATCTAAAATCAAAGACGTGTCTTTTATGAAATATACTCCATAAAAGCGCCGCAGTAGTAAAAATGAGAAAAAAAAAACAAAAATTTAAAGAAATAAATTAATTTAAATGTACGAAATTGTTGAGATAGAAAACAATAACAACAACGTAAACTATGAGACGTAAACTATGAGATACATACACGTACAGTATATCGAAATGGCTTTACCAGGGAATTAGAAAGAAATAAACACCTTCGAACCGAAAAGGTTAATTAAATGCAAATGACGATAAATTTGGGAGCAGATAGACTTGAGCTGGTCATCGATGGAAAATGAAATTATTTTGTATTTGTTTAGAGGCGTGTGCGACTGATAATCCTCGACATGTGAGTAGGCCAGACGACAAGCTCGACTTGTAACATGGCTGATCGTGTGAAATCTGTGAAATTCTTCACTACAGAAGTTTGTTTCATAGTGATTTTCTTAAAGAGCTTAAGATACTAAGCCTAATTTAATTGATAACCAGCAAAGACTTCAAAATGCGCGGGTGAGAGAGTGAGTTATCAAGTAAGCCGAGTTTTGGTGTTGTTAAACGGAAAAAGTATTTGAGTATTCGAATAAATTTATGCATCAAGTAAAGCATAACGGTGTCTTGCTTGGAAGAGAAGCCTATTGAAGATGATTCTTCTTTTAGATCATAAAAAATATAAATAATTAAAAGATTTATTTTTACAACTTTTAAATAAAAAACTCATACAATTCTGTGAAGTTGACCGAAATATTTATTATAAACTTTAATAACTAAATTTAAATAAGGTATCTAAGTTAATTACTTTGTTTTAATTAATTTAAAACTATAGCCTGTGGTACCATAAACACAATGTAAATTAATTGCACATTTAAGTTTATTTTTAAAACACATTAGATTAGAAAAATTTTCTTAAATAAAACTATATGAATAAGTAAGTCTTGCTTCTCAAAAATGATATTCGAACTAGAAATCGAATACAGATATATGAATAAATTGAGAGATTCTGATACTGTCCTTCTGTAATACTAATGGAACTAATGGAATAATAATGGAACAATATTACCATTGTTAAAAGAAAAGTTCTTCATAAGGCCATTAATGTCTTTTGAATGATAACTATGATTACTGTACCCATATGTATCTTATCACGATTTTGATAGTATTAATTATTTAACGATTACACTTACTAGGAAGTTAGAAAAAATAAACTTAAACGCTCAGAGTTAAGTGAGCAAATTGATGAGCACTAACCACACTTGATGTACAAAACTGGAAATTGTTAATATGAAATAGAATTACCTGGAGAGATGTGTCATATAAGACCGAAATCTAGAAACGGGTTGTTGAGCTTACATCAAGTAATTGGAATACTGAAACATTGAGAATTCTATGTCAAAATTTGAATCAAAAGTTTACTACAAGAGAATAAGCCTATGAACTATCACGTTTTATGAAAACAGCATCCCAATTCTAGAATTCGTAGACTTATTCTGGGTGTTTAGAATATCTGTGACAATACTGAACACCCAAATTTAACGTATATTTATAAACTAATCACTTCTCGCAAAGTGATGAAATTATAAGTTATCTATATACATTATAGTTAATGTACCTATAAATTTTATACTATAAAGAATTGTTAAGTAATGTATATACTATGTATTATAAAATTAAAAAATTCATTATTAAATGATAAATATTATTCATTAAATACAATTTTATTTTAAGTTGGAACAAAAAACTTCTGCTAACAATATTCAGATTTTAAATTGTCGTTACTTATGTATAATTAAACTCAATTTAAATTAAATTAATTAATTTATCATTTTTTTAAGCCAATGACTTACAATTTTTCGCACGTTTTTTCCTCACTTTAATAATCGTTAAGGTTGCAGGCGAGAAACCCATTTGCTGTCGTAAACTCATCATTAATCAAAATGATTTTCATAAATGAAGCTCATTTATTTTAAGCCTTCATTTAAAATACAATTTTGAACAATTTTTTATTTTGTTTTTGATATTTCACACGATTACACTGAGTCCATAATTATTTACCAACTGCACTGCACCGCACTGCAGTTGAACTACGAAATGTCATACTAACGAGCTTACACAAAAGGTTCAAGACTGTCTACAAAGATTGGAGATTGGCTGAAGACTGCTGTCGTGATTCTGCAAAAATGCAACACGATATGCAACTCAGAATGCAACGTCATTCCGATCTTTTATTGCAAAATATGAGCTAATGTACGCCTACTCTTTAACACCTTAAGACTTTGATACATGTTTGCCTACTGTTTTCAATACTACAAATTAATTTAAATGGAACCTTAATATATTGATCGTGTATTAAGAATTCATTTTTCGAAAAACAGATATTCATTGAATATAGTACTTAAGAAGAGATTTCCGAAATATTTTTAAAACGGCAGTTTGTTTGGAGAGATTATCATTCACTACTGTTTAAAATTCGAACTTAGGAACCTCATATCAGATATAAATCAAATAAGTCCAATAGCTGAGCAAAGCATCACTAAAAATTGATTAATCAATAATGCATCAACCTTTAGGGAACTTCATAAAACAGATGAATGATGATTACAAACTGTTTAACTAACTATAGTACAAGATTAGATTAGAACTTGGAAATATCAAATAAAAATTCAATTAATAAAATAGATGAGTAAATTTGTAGTATAAATGAATAAATAGAAAGGCACGTAAAGTTTCATTAAAGTGAGTTTATTATCAATATGTGTGAAAGGGATATGGAAAAGGATATGGAACTGAAGGCATGTGTTTCTTAAAACAACAAATTCAAGATTTCAAATTAAGATACAAGACAATTTAAAGAAGAAAAACTGATGAGAAGAATATCTTAATAAAGCCAATAAATAACATTGTCAATGAGTCCAAGATGAAACATTGACAGAGATTGTTGTAGAATTTATTGTTCCACTGTCCATATGTAAAAGCAATTCTAGCCAAAATACCACCTTGTATAGACCTGGTTGCACCGAGTTCTGTTATTTGTATGCAAGGAATATGATGAAGCCAATATGTCATACTAGAGTCATTGTAAGTTCTACGGCCTTTTAAACGAACATGGGGCCGTATAATCCATAGGGCATCAATAAATCCTGTGAAATTAAGTATTTGCGGTTAGAATAAGAAATCAACAAAGAAGAATACAGTAGATGGAAGAAGAGAGTCAGCATTCTTTTTCACTTGATAATCTGATTACACACAGCATAAGAGCCCATATGGTATTTTGAACAAGTAACAAGTAATAGATTTCAATGCTCCAGTATTTTTTTGATATCAGATCTTGAAATAGGAGATTATTCCGACTTTGAGTCTGTTATCATTTGATGTGAAGTCATTTGAGTTAATAAGTAATTAAATTTAAATTTGGGTTAAATTATTTCAATTGTTCCTACACTTTGAAAGTGTAAGAGTACAATTTTCTATTCTAATTCGAAATGATAGCAAACTGCATTCAAGACATCGTCTATTTAATCTTCTTATCAAAGACAATAAAGTACTAAATATTCTTAATCTATTGTAGGTGTGAAAACCAGACAATAAAGATTTTGAATCTGAAGTTTCAAATGCTTAAATCAGTTATTTTCTATTCTTAGTTTTTTATTGTTTATAGTTTAGTATACTTAATTCTAAAAAATCTCATTTAAACTTACATAAGTTAACATGTCATAAATTCTTTGTTGTGAACACGCTTGACCCAGATTCAGTATCAATAAAAAACAAACGAAACAAAGACCAAACATCAAACACCAAAGGGTGTCATTTTACACTAGGCAACTTTGTAGCTTCCACAATATTTTCCATGTCCATGTACTTCATTGTTGAAACAGACTCAGCGTTTAAGCGATTTGCCACTTCCACTCATGGCACTCGAAAGTATTTGCGATATTTCGCGAGACCACAATGCGATATCCAGCAGCGTCTTAAAAGCTTAAAAGCTGATTGTAGATAGAACAGCTCAAATGAAAGTGTTTTCCTAGCCACCATGAAATCGTGTTTCCTATAGTTTTAGCTTAAGTTGACTGAGTTGGCAAATGGTTTATGTGGAACAATGCAGCAAGTTGCATTGTTTCCTTATCGCTAGGCTTATGTTGTAAGCGAGCTGAGCTGTTTTAAGCAAAAAATCGAGTATCTGTACGAGCAGTATGGGTAAGTCTTTAATTTATATACCGCGATAATCTTGTTAACAAAGTAGCATTAATCAAGCATGTGGAGCGGTGGACGTTTAAGTGTGCAGTGGCTCAAGCTATCAAATTACGAATTAAGAAAATTTAATGCAATTTAATTCACCAACATTAGCTTCGGTTTCCAGTTTCTGTTTCTGTTTCAACTAAACGAATGAAGTAAAACCATTTAAAAAATGCTATAAAATTTGCTTCAAATACGAAAAGCTATTTTCCATTCTTGGTTCCCACTCTTACCGTGCTCTCATATAAATTATTAGCACATCTTAGACGGTATTCATGCTAAGGACTTGTTAAATTTATTTACATTTAACTTTTGTTTTCAAAGAAAACATGAAAACTTTAAGCGGATCTCCATTATAGCAACCATTATAAATAATGTCAAAGATATTACAAGCAAAAGTACAAACTGACATCAAACAACAGACATTCATACGCACACATACATACATACATACATACATACACGGGTACACCATTTGCAGATTTGCAGTTAGTGGCTGTTAGTTTGTGCCAAATTCAAAGGCACTGAAAAGTACTTATGAAAAATTCAAAGCAGCCACTGAAAATACGAGTATTCCAACGTTAAAATCATTTGATGGCAAGGTACTCCATGCCATACTTCACATTCCAAATACCGTATGTACCGTGCCACATACGAATATTTGCGAGCACGACAAAAAGGAAAAGTGTGAGAGCCAACAAAGCAAAACTAAAATCGTAAATCGTAAATAGGTCTTCCTAGCGCAGAACTACCAGTAGTTGTTTGTGTGCGGATATTTGCTTTGGAACTGGTTTGGACCCTTGAAGAAGTTTCACTCGTTACGTTTGTTTAATTCATGACAGCTTATTTTCCTAAGAGCTAAAGTAGTTAAATCCTTATATTTATTTACAGTTGTATTTACATGCCGTCAAGGATATTATGCGAACGTGTTAATACGCTTAACGGAGCAAAGTAAATTTTGCTTTCAGTGATGTGTTTAAAATCCTAAAACAAATTTTACAAAATACTTCAGAGACAAATTCTGGTTCGGTTATTTCAGTGAGCTGTGCTCTAAACTGAAGACCTTTTAACACGTTTCCTAAGCAGGTTATTAGAGATTTCATAAAAATCTCGACATGAGTGGGATTCACATTTATTAAATACCTTGCCAAAAACATTATTAAAGGCTGTACTGAAATTTTTGTTAGTTTTTGGCGAAATTCAGAATTTCATTTTAAAAAATTCACACTTAAGTCATTTAACACCCATCTAGTTGATAAGATAAATTAATTTTTTTTAACATTTTACTATATTTCACTTTTATTTGTAATTAAACGATAATATTTGCAATTTAAATAAATTATAAATCGTTAAGTGTTTTATATTAATGTTAATGTCAAAATCTCATAGAAAATTTTAATAATCAATTTTCACTTTATAATTTTATGCAATAAGTGTGAAAGTGCATGAGACTTCGTCTAACAGACATTTACTGAAACCTGGTATTTTGAAGCAATTCTAGCATATAACAATGTAACACCTTTTTAAAAGTGAAGCTTAACTGATATTTTTTATAATTCATATGGAGAAAATAACAATAATTAATAAAATCATTGGTATTCGCTGGCAGATAGTTTTAAAGAAAATACCGTCTGAGAAAAACATCTTTGTATCTCATATAAAATTCATTTTTCTCGTTTTTATTTCTTGCTAAAAATCAAACTGCTAATTTTCCATAAAAGGCATATAATTTTCGCAATCAACCAATTACAAATCACAGCCAAAAGAGCATGAAATCTGCAAACTCAGATAAATAAAGAAAACTGGGTACGGCATTACATACGTCGCGACGTACATACGAATACGTCCCCGGCCAACGTGAATATGCAGTAAAATTTGAATTGTGTGTAAAAAAGTATCTGTAAAGTATTTTTCTATATTGGTATTTGCTGTAACTCAAAATGATACAATATTATAAATAAAAAACGAAAACGTATAACGAACAAAAATATTAGACTTTTTATGGAAGTTGACACAATTTCCTTGAGTTTTCCTTACATTGTCATTAAAAGCAATTTTCAAAAATTTAAGAACATTGTAACTTTTTTCATAAAAAATTTAATGATCAAAATTTATTTTGTTTCTTTAATAAAAAGTTCATGTTATTAAGTTGTTTTGTTTTGTAGCAAAATAAAAAAAAATGTTTACCTAAACAAATTTTATTTTCTATTCTTTATTAGCACTGCCAGTACTGGACAAAAGATAATTTATGAAAAGAATAACGACGTGTCCCTTTTGGGCACCTTCACTGGCTGTCGCGTCGCGGTACCAGAAAGTATCTTCCACTGTCTCTAAAGTTACTGCACTTGACAAAGCACAGCACATTCTTCAGAAGTCGCAACATTTGCTGATAAGAAACTTATAATTGCCGTCATTACGGCAGCAAATCTAGCAGCTGTTAATCGCATCATTCACAAAAAAATGGAAAGCAAAGTAATTAAAAGACGATACAAAATAGATAACCGACTTCTCAGAGTAACTGAGGTTTTCCACGGAAAAATTTTTTAGTCTGATGTTACTAAGTTACTACGGTTTACATTCAATTGAATTGATGTGATCATCTTTCATAGCTTTTGTATCTTCTTTATCACATCACTTAAAAATCATCTCCACTATCGAGTTTTAAATGCTTTTCTGCTTAACAATCGAAATTACTGAACGCAAAAAAAGAGATTACAACAACAATGGAGTGAAAAGAAACTAATAAAGGCAACCTAATTAAAAGTTAAGAGTAAATAAGTACTTAAAGGACCGCCTATTCTGTAAATTGATATGGCCCGTGCTCTCCTTCATGTTTGTGTCCTATGAAAATTTACCCTCCTTGAAGGTGACCCTCCTTCTTATCAGTGAATTTTATAAACTTTTATTTTTATTTGCACAGATTCAAGATTGCTTTTGGTATTGTTCAGAAAAACACGAAAATTTTATAATATCAGAAAGAAAAGACCTGCATCAAAAAACGAACCTAATGGGTAAATAAAACACGAATTAATAAAACTTGGATGTTAAAATTAACTAAAGTTTAAGTTCCCTACAGACATATTTATTTTAAATGCATTAATAGTAAAGGAGCCGCTTTTAATTTCAAAATATTTAAATCTATTTTTGATTCGAAGATAAGATATATATGATTCAAATATCCATCAAATGAGATGGAGAAAAGTAAAATAGATGTAAGCCGGATATTGACTCCCGATGAACCGCAGAACTGCGATCAAGACAGATATTTTTGTGCTAATATCTGACGTCAACCAAACAGAAATACGTATACGTCAGGATTCCTTACTGATCACTCGGTAAAATCAGTCACGGATAAGAAGTTCCATGTAATAGCTTCCCAACCCTAATCAAACCAAGAAAATAATATAGAATTTGACTAAAAGAATAAAATGAGATAATATACAAAAATGTTACTACATCCAAGAATTAAGATAGATACCGAAGTCATCTTCATTTCTAACCCACACTTAAGCTACAGTTGCTTGCTACAATATATGTGAACTCTGTAGTCTAACAATATTGAATAGAGTAACCAGCGACCGTTGCGTACTCCTGCGTTGACCATCAAAGGCATTTTTAACAACCCTGATTGTATTTTATTCGGGCCTACGTCCCTAACGAAAAGTAGGGATTATAAGCAGTAAAAGCATTGAAATAGAATGAAATAAAAATTAAAATAAATAAAAATTAAGAAAAGGCAAATTTTTTGCAAATACGGACACAATCAGTTCGAGTTGCAATCATATACATTTTTAATATTATTTCTATTGCTTTTATTATTTCTGTCTCTTCCTTATACAATATATATATATATTTACTTTACGTATTGTTTGTTTTATCTCCCATTTTTTAAGTGCTTAGTATAATCCAAACGCCTTTCTTCTCAACAAAGTGTTTGTACTTTATTGTTATGTACATCCTTACTCCTGTTTCTTAACTATTGTAGTAGACCCTAAAATGTTATCCTTTTGTGTGTATTTTTTTCCTTTCACATTAATTTAGCATTGTTTGGTAACTAAAGGAAATCACTAAGCAAAAAATCCTTTCTTTGTTGTACTTAAACAATTCTCAGGAAATCGCACCCAGAGGCATAAACAACGGTCAAACAGGATCTTCGTTCATCTCTTAGTTTTAGTGTACTTTAGATGATTTTTTGTTCTGCGATGCCGTTGAGTGCAATTTGCTTTGGATATCTTTAATTGCAACAATTAACTTCCTTAGATTTTGTGTGATTACAACTATTTCTTCTTTTGTCTGCTACAAATACTTTCAGTTTATTTAAGAACTAAAACAAAGATTTAAGACTTGTACACACATTCACTAAAGGCGAAAATCTTTTGTGAAATTAAGATGGGATATAAAAGTTGGTTTTGTTGGTAAACACAAAGACATCTAACGTATAAATTTGCTTTTATAGAAAAAAAATAATGATGTTTGGCCATCCACAGACTTAATTAAAAAGCCCATATTTTTGTTAGGCTGTCATAGAAATGCCAGATAACAAACATCACAGTTAAATTTTTAACAACTTATATTGAAAGAGGATAACCACACAGAAGATAAATAGATAAATTGAACAAGGAGTTACAGATAAAAAGAGTCAAGAGGTATCAAAAAAAGCAGGAACTCGGCAAGTATATGGTAGGTGAATGGCTTAGCTTCTTCAAGAACTGTTACGTCAAGGAAAAATAAAGTTTCTCTATGAAATCAAAACAGTTAATAAATTAGTGATTTTTTATATTTTATATCATCAACTTTCATTTTCATCTTGAGATTATAAGTATATATACTTTATATCCTGAAATATATCATCAAAATAAAAATATAAATCTTAAGTTAATGTTTTTAAAAGTAGCAAATGAGTTTTTTTTGTTAGTCCAGTCACCAGAAATCCTTTCGTGGGTATATATTCTAGTATAGTTTGAACTATTATCTCCTGAATTTATCAAAAACAGAACAAGCTCAAAAATCATCTTATTTGACCTACAGAAAATAATAAACATGGATGCAATTTCTAGAGCAATTTCTAGTTAGCTACTCTCTTTAAAAAGCATCTTAAGTTTCATGAAAGGATCCAAATGGTTTTAAACTCATTCTGTTTTACACTGTAACAAAGTGGGCCCATAGTCATAAGAGGATCCTTTGGATTTCTCTAACCTAATACTGAAAACTAAAGAAAGAGAATACATGTGTACGTCTGCTTTAAGAAAATCAAGACTAACTTAGTCCCAATGTAATATTACAAGTACTGGTATGACAAACTTACCATGCTTCGAAATTTAATTGATAGAGACCAGGTTTGAATACTTGAGGAAATGCTTACCTTGGAAAAGTATTTGTCTTTTTCCTCTTTTAAGACATATCTTAGGCAGAAGTTATTACAGGGTACTCATACCCAGTTAGCATGTCGGCCCAAAACCAAATTTCCTGTTAGTATGGCAGTTGCATTTGCTCTGTTCAGAGTGTATTTGTACCTAAAAGTTTTAAGGAAAATAAAAAAAAATTTACTTAAAAGAAACATCTTGAGCTGTGCTTCAATATGAAACAAAAAATACTTCATGTAAATGAAATATAAATGTTTTATGTTTATTGGAGCTTTTTATATCATATATTTCTTGTTTAAAGTCTAATAGCGTTGTATGAGTAACTGATATTATACTCCAAATAATGGTCCGTCCCTGTCACTTTAATTTCAACTATCACAAGCAATTGGTAGCATTAACAAGATATAAAGAAAGTAGCTCGTGTTTTATTTAAAATTGAGGTTTCATATTGCATACTTGCATGTCGGAGTTATACTTTGCCTACAGAGTAGAAAAACTGAAACAATATCGAATTTAAAACGTACAAAAGGTCTATAAAAGTCAAGTCAACAATAACGACTGCTAATACCGACTCATAAGCCAAAAGTCAAAAATGTTGTTACAATTTCTACATGCAACATTGCCACAATTGCCACAATTGCTGCAATTGCAGCGACAGAATCTAATCCAAAGACTTTTCCGCTTCTGAAATTTTTTATGAGACATTTTCAATAATTTTTATTTTCTTGTACGGAAAATGTGAGGTCAAAAAGTCTACTGTGAGGAGTGCAAGAAAGAATCCAGCTAACATGTATTTAAATTTCATATTTTTATTACTATTATTTTTACTTTTTCGCTTATTTTCAAAGAGCATTAAATTGTTATAAGCACAAAATTTTCTAATTTGCATATTAAAAATGGTTATTGTTTTGCCAATTTTGGTAGCACAGCAACATGAAGGAGAGATGTATCTTCTCCTCGCACAGATAATGGCATACATAAATTAAAGATATGCATAATTCTATGAGGTTTGGAATTACAATTGTACTTTTATTATAATACAAATGGGATTATTGTTTAGAATTATGTTTAACAACATTCAGAAACTGTTGGTTTGTCCAAAAGTTTCGATCACGTTTGCCTTTTCGAATAATCCAAAATATTGCATTTAAGATTTCTAAGCAGATTAATATCGAAATAGAACTAACAATTGTTGATTTGATATTATAAAACAATTGCAACAACAAATTATAATTTAATATTCAAATAAAATTTATTTTAATTTTGTTCCACCACCTTTTTCTCTCATCGAATAATATATACTTTAAATTTATCATCAAAATTAGTTGGATAATCTTCACACGCCAACACAACAAATTATTCTTTTACTTTTCTTATTTCTCGGTTTAACATCTTAGTAATCTCCTTCTATTCATCCATAGTTGTTGCTGCTTTTCTTCAACCCCTCTTTTCTCTGTTCTCAGTATTTCATATTTTAGTATGTTTTGTAATAAAACATGTTATTGTATTCACTGCAATCTAGCTAATCATTAAAGGGTCCTCTTTAAATATATTGGTCTTGAACTGATCAAAATATGCGTCAAAGCACTTTCCTCTCGATTATAGCAAGTCTGCAAATCTGCTTTAAAATATTTTCATCTTGAAATTTTTAGATAATACTTTTGAGCACAAATCCATTAAATATAGAGAGACTATAATATAAACCAGTGCTGTTCAGAATAGATAAGTTCGCAATCAAGAGATTATCCTATATTATTTATAGTTTTTAAAATTTCAAATGTTCTGCCTTCTATTGTTATGTACAGTGGTGTTGAACCAGAAAGTAATATAATTCCATATTATGTTTTTTATGCAAACATATACACATATTTATTTATTTATTATTATTAAAAATATTATTCATAATATTAATATCTGTTTTGTTCTTTTCTTTTACAGGTAAGTTTTCCTGCAAAAATCAAAATGTTTGAATAAATCAATAGTTGAATAGCCGTAAGTAATATTGTTATATTACCTAAACTTCCGTCAATTTATGCAATCATCCATAAATCATAGCTTTAACCTAAACAGGATTATGTATATAGATGCAAAAGTACCCCTAGCATCGTTTTGCATTTAGTTGACCCGAAAATCGGTTAATACCCAAAAATGACAATGTAAGAATGAAATTCAATTACGTATCAAAGAAAATCTATTTTTTTTTACAAAAATTTTGAATACATTATCTCGGTCTTTGGAAGACATAAATGCTAGGATTGCTGCCTTTCTATGGTAACAATAGCAATGACGCAAGATTGCGGTGCCTGTAAGGAAGATATACCGGCTACACTGAGGACACAGAGCGTGTGTAACAATTTATGCATGCTTTTGCTTTCAGCTGCAATTCAGTAAAAATTTCATCTTTGGAATCATCACAAACTGCAAGTTAACTTTTAAATTATTTCGTCTTTTTCTTAAAGTAAGTTGAGATTAACTTACAGCTGCTGACCATCGAAATAAATAAAAATATAACCAAAAAAACCTCTTAAAAGATTTTCTTTAGCCGGAGGAACTCAAGAGCACGTTGGGACCACAATGAAAATATCTGTGCATTGTGGAAAAAATTAAATTAAAAAACCAAATGAAATGAATTCATAATAAATACACTTGAGCAAATGTTAAATGCAGCAAAAATCGAAAGAGACTTTTCTTTTCAACTACATAGAAAAACATTAAAGATAGAAAAGTAAATACTTTATTTTAAATGTAAATTTTAAGAAGAAAATATACAAATAATGTCTTTCAAAAGCATTTCAAGAGTAACTCATTTGAAGTTGTGGTTTATCTTCTTTTCATAGATGAAATGTATTTATATGCATAAAATATATATACCTAGAAAGGAACAACGTAGAACCTAACCTGCAGCAATTTTCAATTGTTGCAATCCAAAATTTTCTTTGAACTTCACCACCTGTGAATTGTCTAAGAACAAGAGAACTACAACAAAGAGTTTCTCATCAGGAACACAATATCTGCAAATTTAACTAAAAAATATACAAAAATAAATTTAAAATAGTAATAAATAATAAAGGACGTAGTCAGTTATGGTGGGAAATGCGTTTATCTGTGCGATCCATTCATGAATTTCATTTACTGCAAGATAAAAGACAAATAGATTTCTGCAAATCATTTTGAATCGTAATTTCGAATTACTAATTTGTTTAAATTTTGCGAACAAAAGTCCCATAATTTTACGCCCCTGACATTTGGAATTGTTGCGCCTGAGCAGCCGGACCAACCGCACAGCGTGGGATCGTTCCGTCTACATGCCGCTGCTAACAAGTGTGACCGTGACAAATTGCGTGTGGCAGTCGAAACCTATACTGCTGCCTCGAGCACAGAAGCGACATTATTTTCCGCTCAATTTTTTATTAACACGCTTTTGTGCTGAAACAGATATAATCTTCCTGCGTTCGCTATACTTTGGCCAGGTGCTTTATATCACATTTGGTCAAAGTATTTAGTGTCCCTTTATCTTCTTCACTTTAAATTAACAATAAAATATTTTTGCTTGCTATTTCTTTCATATTTTAGATTTTATATTGACGATAAATAATCGGCCCTTATGGGTTAGACCATCCACAGATTTTACTAAGCATAATTTAAATATAATTTTTCTTAGTTGAGACTGTTTGCCATTGTTTGCTTTGTAAATATAAGGGATATAATCATTTTCAATTTTATAACAACTCAAACTATAGATCTCTTAGAATAAAAATGTGGAAGATGACAAATATAGAGAAATATCATATTTTCTGCTATCATTTTCAACGAAACCTTTGAGACAATACCTTAAATCGTTAAAATATTAAGTCCATCGTGTTTTATTTAAACATATATTCAAACAAATTTAAGTCCATCCAAAGCCATTTTTAGTATCTTTATTAGCAGAGATAATTCTCTTTATGCATGAAGTTAGTAATCAACTGAACTCTACAATATATATTAGGAAGAAAAATAATATATTTACCAAATACCTGTACCTGGTTACAGTACTGAAAATGTGAAAGAAGAGAAAATTATTTAAAAAATATTTGTAGCTCATTGCACAATGATGGAAGAATTTTGCAAAAACTTTCTGTAGAAAACATTTTGTATGTCCAAAAAAAAAAACAAATCTAAATTTCAGATTTAATTGTGGACCCAAAACTCTTCTTTTTCCTTCCATCTACAAGCTCTTCGAATAATGAACACCAATTAATTGATCAGAAACCGATTCTTTAAAGGGCATGTAAAGTCATCTATAAAATTAAAAACTGCTTTTCTTTCCTCTCTGCCATTTTTTGCTATAATTTGTGTGAAGCTACAAAGTATTAAGAGAAAAATGGAAAAGTAAATGTCCAAATAATTAATCTTATATTTTTAATGGCAAGACGCAAAGTACAGAAAAAATTGCTAAAGGAAGCAAGTGCTACTGCCAAAGTGGAAGAAAAATAATGACCCATTATTAATTAAAGAGATAAGCAAAAAATGTGCCACTTAAGAAATTGCTAAATTGAGCTGAGAAGGAACAAAGACAACTTAACTTTTTTAAAAAATATAAAAACTTAATTAAATATAATTTATTTAAAAAAAATATTTATTTTTTATTTTGGATATTTAATATTTATTATTACTATAGTTGGGTTCCTCCATATTATATAGCAAAATGTGAAGAGACCTTGCGGTGTGCGGACACATAAATACGAGTATAATATTACAAGGCTTTAAATAGAAATAAATGATTTTTTAATATAACTGACTAATAACAAATTTAAGTGATTTGTCGTTTCATTATTTTGTGAATTCATAAAACCATTATGAGTTTCAAGACTTGTCTACGTCTTTGTCTCAAATTCAAAATATCTTAATTGTCATAAATTATTACGGGTTTCTTATACAATTTAATAAACGATATTACAATATAATAGTAATTATACTCGTATGATCAAGAAACTATGAAGTTGTAAAGCGAAGTTGAAGTAAAACAACAATCTTATGATTGACGTAGGAAGGACGCCCAATTGAAAAGTCGCATCATCAAGCGATTTATGACATTTATGCACAATTTTTAAACTTTACACTCTTCAATATCAATGTTTCCATTGTTTCAACAAGATTTGATCTACTAAGAAACAATAAAATTGTAATCAACCCATCGCAAGACCACATCAGATACAAGAAATCTGTAGTAGTGCCACAACCACGCACAATCGTTTTCGTAATTATTTCTCATATAAAAGTCATTAATTTTTACGTTGTTTGAGTAATTAAAGCAGAGGAGATAGTTTTCTATTCTACTTTGTTAAAATTTTATTTATCAGACCAAAGGGTTTATTTACTTTTAGTTTCCCCAAATTGTTTATTTGCTTAAGTGCAGAGGGTCCTTGAAAATATACGTAATGGAATTCCTACATTTAGTCTTAAATTTTCATTAATATTGATAATATCTGCTGCTTTTTTTGTGATTGCTGCACGCAAACCTTTTTGTTGGTCACACAGTCAAATTGGAAGGAATACATGGAAAAAACAGAATACATTATATGATTATCATAAGATATCATACTTTATTGCTTTGCTTTATTTAACTGAATATCTTGTTTATTCAACTACCGCCGCTGCCACTTCAGTGTGAAATGATAAGAACAGAAAAAATTTCGGATCCAAAATTCCACTTCAGTGTTTTTGGGCCTTTTTTCTTCTGCTTTGTTTTTATTGCGGCAGGTTAGTTTATTTAAATGTATAAATAACTTCTTACTCCCATGAAGACCGATCTTGTCATGCGTTAAGATAACGTGAAACTGTAGTCTGGCTCTTTGTAGCATAATTGATAACAAGTTAATTTAAGAAAAAATATGTAAATTTCAATAAAAAGAAATTTTATTTCATTGATTAGATTAATGTGTAACTTTTTTAACAAATAGTAAAATTTTAAAAGCCTTTAATATCTGACATTGAAAATGTTCACATTAGTTACTAAACTTACTTTCTTATTGGTATACCCAACACAAATTGTTGTGTAACAAATCAATAAATATTTTATACTCGTATAATATCAGTTTCAAATAATATTTTTTGCAATTTCAAATTATAGATTTGAATGAATTTTAAATTTTACTACAGGAGAAACTTCTGTAGTACAAAAGGCAGCATCGTTGTTAATGCAAATTTATTGCATTCTTTTAAACATTGTTTTTGCATTTGCATTGCTGCTTCTTATACTTCTTCCTGCTACCTCTAGAGTAGTAAGAACAGTTCTACAATTAATAAATAGCAAATAACAACGCCGTAGAGTGTCGCAAAATTAATATTAGACGATCAATATTCGTTAATTTCTGAATCAGTGAAGATATTAAAATGAAATTTCTCCTAAATATGGTTTTTGAGATACACTTTGAATGTATATTGAGCCCAATCGACTTATAGGAACCTCCCAATTTTGGGCACAGACATTATCAACCTTCTTATGTTTTTTTAATTTCGCGTAAACTGTGCTAAACACTGGTTTAAAAAATACCGAATTTTGATGGTCTAATTTTAATTCGTTGACACCGTGTAACAGCAGGTTTATACTAACTAGCAAATAAAAGTGTCGTTGGGCTAGAAAATGTCTTAAAAAATCTTCTGCATAAAATTTTTTAATATTATAAGACTTGATTGCATGTGCAATCTATAGTATCCTTGATGTCTTCTTCACTGTCAGCATTTATCATAGTAAACTAAATATACTATTCTCAAACTATTTGTTCTACTATGTAAATAAATCTTCTCATATTACCTAACACGGTGCAGCACTAAATTGTTGCACACATAAATCCATATTATTTAATGTACTGCGAGCAATAATAATTGGAATTTATGCGCTTTACACACATACTTCAAAACCACAAAAGAGTTATTAACACTATCATTACTCAAACGCAAGACTCAACACAACACTACAAAACACAACAAACCAAACTAAACCCAACAACAACAACAGCAAATACTACGCACAATATGCAACCCATAAAAGTGTAACAATTGCAAGATGCATAAGCATTTTGTAGACCAACATTTATGCACCTTGAACTGTACAGAGGCGCTGTTAAGTAAACAAATTGATAACAGGGAAGCAATAGATTCTCACATAAACTAAAAATAACTTGAAAAAGGGCCATGTGGCTTATTTGACCCATCAACAACACAAAAAATGACAAAACAGTCTAGAAACTGTTTGAAAATTATTAGCAAAAAAAAGCACTTGAGCACAGGCAACACTCAGTAATACCAATATTAACAACAACAACAGTAGAAAACATTGCCATAGAATGTTTTCCAATTTGAATATTCAATTTGGTAATAACAACAACAACAAACAAATCAAAACAATAATTAAGAATAAAGTAGGTATACTTCAGAAACTGCAACCAGTCAAACAATAAATGCCTTCTTCACCCACAGCCGCAGCAGTCTATCCACGTTTTTAACTACTGTGTTAGCTGCACTACAGCTTTGTTGTTGTTGGTGTTATTGGCTTCTCTGGTTTTCATTGGTCGTAATCATATGCGGCTTATGTGGCATATGTGTGCATGTGTGTTACCATACGCTTTGTTGATTTTATATTATCTTATAATTTCTATTTAATTTACTGAATTTGTATGCGCTGTTGTTATAACTGATGTTGTTTTTACTTTTGTGTACCGTTCCAAATCTTAATTAGAAAAATGCATAAACAATTTTTTATATGAGATATTTGTTTTTGCAGTAACATTGCTGGGCATACCCTTTCCAGTTGTTGTTATTAAGCATCTTTAGCATACGCATACACTCGTACATAAAATACATGAAATGGTTGATTTGAGTTTTGTGTTGCATTGTTTCTTTTTCCCCACTTCTCTTTTTGTTTGTTTTTGCTATTAAGTTTTGGAAATGAAAGGTACTTTTGTGTTATTTTTTGATTATTTTTCACTTTTTCTTTTTACCAATTTTATATTCACTTTTTATTGTTTTTGTTATTGTTATTCAAATTGGTTTGAAATGCTCAATAATGTTAACATTTATTTTCATCAAATTTAATTATTTCTTATTAACATTGTTAAATATTTACTGCTGCAGTAAGTTATACATATGTATGTGTGTTCATATATGTATGTATGTATATGTGATGAACATATATATAATATAGCAACATTACTATATTATCTTATATTAACTATCTTTTTTAACTGTTTAACTGTTAAGTTTATGTATTAAATATCGTGACAATTATTTTCAGTTTGGTGATAATTACAAAAAAGGGTTCTATATGCATAAATATTTGTCAAAATTTCAAAAATGCTGTTTGCCCTACCCAGGCAAATGTAAAACAAAAATTTTTTATAGATAATATTGTTAAATATTTAATAAAACTCATAGATAACTTGCTGAATAAAAACATGAAATATCTCAAATATTAAACACAAATTTAAAAACATGCATAAAAATGCAAAACAGACTCTTTAAAAGCCATAAAATGAATATAAAGTCATAAATAATTTACACCCAAGCATTTAGCATGTTAACAAGACCGTCGTTGACACCTCAGAGCTGGCGAACAAGAAATTTCTTTGACAACCCAGACGCGGGACGAGATGCGGTATTAGAAGAAATTTCAAATTGGCAGTACTAAAATCAGAGATTTGTGTTAACTCCGTGCGGAATGTGTTGGTTAAAATGTTTAAATGGCCAAATTAAAATTTGTAATAAAACTGAATGAAAAACATGCAAGATGTGCATAAATATTGTACATAACAAAGCCCGCCCGCAGTGAAAATTTCGACAAAATCACATCACCAATCAAAAGAATCGCTTATGCGACAACTAACAACTAAAACCAATGCTAATAAAAATTATATTGATTTTTTATTGAAGAAAAATGCATATGAGATATGAAATCGATGTAAAATGAAATGTGTGACATTGTTGTATAATTTACTGATCATAAATCGGACATACAACAACAATTTGTTCGATATTAAGTGCGGATTGAGATACATCAATGCACCTGAGGAGAGTTTAATATACAGACGTTAGAAATTGATAAAACAAAATGCACTTAGCTTACCATATAATTTGTCTGGCTTTACGGATGATACAAAAAACTTTATTAATTACTTCACCGACAACTTGTGGCACAACAACATCCGAGCAATTATGTCGAAACACAAACTCAATTCAATTTGTAAAATCCAAACAAGGAATTTAACTGCATGCTTTTCTGCTGTCGATATGAAAAATTGAATTGATGCAATTCCATTTGTCGCTACTAGCAACATGAAGCAACTGCAATAACAGCAATAACAGCAACAAAATCAACAGCAACAACTCAACTAGAAACACTCCACATATTTAGTCATATTGACAAGTTGATGAACATGAGTACAGCAGCCAACAACCAAAACGACAATATTGCCACAGCAACACCAAGAGCATCGGGAATCTACCAATATTAACTACGTTGCTTAAGCAAATACAACACATTGCTGCAATGCATTGCTGCTGTTGCCACTTAAGCATATCTAAAAGATAGCAACTAAAGCAAAGCGCAAAAGCAAACACTTTTAATTTTATTTTTAATTAAATTAGTCTGCAATGCAACTAGTAATATCATCAATAACAACAACAACACCAAGAACAACGACAATGGCCACAGTGAGAGTAGCAACTACAGCAACTACAGCAACTACAGCAACAACAAAAACAGCAGCATCTGTGGCATTGCTAACTTAGCGCAAGCAACACAAACATTGAAACATGCAATTGGCAGTAGCAATGGCAACGGCAACTGCAACGGCAACGTTAGCAGCGACAATTGCTCTTGGCCATAATTTCTAATAGCTGAAATGACATCGGAATTGCTGCTAATATCAACAAATTAATCTAAGCAATTTTAAATATTTGCGTTTAGTTTTTGCATTTTTCACTTGATGTTCACTTTATAAATTTTTTGATATTTTTATCGGAAAAAGATTAAAAATTTTCAGAATTCTTTTTGCAAAGATATTTGCAATAAATTGGTTTTTATTGAATTCTTTGAATTGCAATAATGTGATTATTTAACTATATAAACAATCATTTTATTAAAGTTTTCTGTAGCGTTGATGATAAAATAAATAGATCAATAAAAATATTTAATAAAGATAAATATTTACTTCTATTTATTTCAATTCTTATGCATATTTGCTTATAAACATATAAATATTTAACTTTGTTGATAATCCTTCATCTGTTTTTAAGAAAAAAAACTTATTTAACTTCAAACGAGACTTTCAATACTTCTTATATTAGAAAGTCCTAAAATGACTATTAGTCATTAGTATATACACATGTTATCGCAAATACTTGCTAACAGAACTGTCAGTATGTTAGTAAGAGTTTCCGATATTTATCAAAATTTGTTGATAACTATTGATTATTGTTAATCATTATCGATAGCTATCGATTACTGCACACATTTATGAATGCTATCGATGGTTGTCAATTATTATCGATATTCAAATATTTTTATATACTAATTTCTGTAGCATATATTGACTTCACTTCTATGGAATATATTTTTTTTTAATTTTTTATCATCTACAATTATCTAATGATGTACTTCTGAATCTATTACTTATCGTTTATATACATATGATTATCATTATTATGTTGTATACTATGTTTCTGATTACTCAGACACCGAAAGTATTACTCACTTATCGCACAAACTTTATTTTAAACATTTCCGACATTAAAAAATATAAAGAAGACATCAAGAAATTTTTGACAATTATTTTAAATCATTGCGCCATGAAGTGGCCTATTTTCAGAAAAAAAATTAGATGGGATTTAAAGAAAAAGTGCTGAAGATTACAAGGCAGCAACTAAATAACAACAATTTTATTATTTTTAAATACAATTTATTTTTTATTTATGTTGTATTTATATTTTTATATAAAATTTTTAAAACTATTAAGAAAATTCAGCAGCGTTGGTGTTGGAATTATGATTTTAAAAAAACAAAATTTTTTTTCATCATATATATCATACAATCATACACGTCGGTGATTTAGTACTCTAGGGGCCCCCTTCCTTGAGGACCTGGACCAGTTACAGGATCGGGCTTTAAATAGCATTTTATGCTTCGCAAAAGATTCTTGGTGGTTTTAAACCCTGAGGTTTCTTTTACTTTCTTTTAGTATTTATATACGGCATCACAATGGGCCAATAGGCCTAAGTGGATCCACTAGGGATCACCGGTATAACCTAACCTAACCTATCATACAATATTCTTTATTTTATCCCGTAATATTTTCAATATTACGAATGTATTCACTTCTGTAATACTTCTGATTATTCACTTCTGATTATTTTAATATTAATAGATTAATAAAACGACTATTTAAAATCAATAGATATTTTATGATAGTTGGAATCCACCCTTGGATACACATTAATAGTTCCCTAAGTAATACCTAGAATTTAATATAGGGCGGGCTTTAACAAGATAAAAAGTTCTTTAACATATAGAAAAGTTCTTTATCGCATATAGAAATCTAAAATGTTAGTCTTTCTCAAATCCTTTCTTAAGTCATAGAATAGCAGTCGGAGGTGGAGCGACGTAAAAAGAATGCGGATCCGTGCGAAACCAATTTTTACAACTCAAAGTTATTGTTACGATTTAATTTTATAAAAAATATCCTTACATAAATAACCGTAGAGGTGAATTAGCAGAAGTGAATGAAAGCATAAAAATAAAATTATTTTACTTTTAGAAAACTTTAATCAATAATCAGATATTTATCTTAATTTAATGCGTTAAGAACAGTTGTTAATACTGGACGTAGTTCCAAAGAACCCATCTGTCTTCAATTTTGTTAGGACAAAATCAGCAAAATAGCGGAGCTGCAAATCTTAATTTTCGAAATTTTTTTGTTTATTTTAAAAGAGAAATATTTTTTGACGTGTATTTTTATTTTCACTTGAGTCTTTAATCATGAAATGTTGCAGCTGCACGTCACGAGTTTGTTGTTTGCGACATGTTGCCGCTTTAATTCAGCGTTGATTGCAACTTATTTGGAACGCGTTTTTTTTTTTTTTTGAATATTTTTCCGTTGACGAAACTTCTTCACCCATTTATTTTCTGTGCTATTTTTCTTTCCCGAACTGTTCAAATCGACAAATGCATTTAATTAGCCAAGTTGTGCTCGCCTGTCAATGACTGAGCCGCGCGTGAATTCTTGACAAATTGCAACAATAAATATGAAAATATTTCCGTTAAAAAGAAAATCTTGTAAATGAAGCAAGAAAGTATTTGGTATATTTCCAAAATATATAATAAGTTTCACTAAAAATACAATTAATCGCAATTAAAAATTTTACTTTGTTAATCTTACTTTCCGAGAGTTGTTACCATTGTGCTTCCCAACGAATTTAATAGAGTTATATTGCAAAGTAGTTTGCAATTTGACAATGTTGTATTTAAAGGCCCTATCTATTTGTTACCTACCCCAGCTCTTCAATTTATAATCATTTTTTGTTCCAGACGTGATAAATGCATTAAGCCGACATCAACTTGCAAAATTTTATGTCCAGACGAATTTGTATGGCTCGAGGACACAAATCAATTTAATGAAACATGGTACACTGAAGCGGAATGAACTGTCAATATATTTAAATACAATTCCAATGATTCAGTATTTATGAATATTTATTTCCATTTAAAAAAAAAGAAATATTGAACATAGATTTCATTGCATTCAAACCATCCAACTTCGCATTTAAAAAAAAAATACTTAAACTGTTGAAACTGTTTAAATGGAAAAAACGCTTTAAATAGTCAAAAAATTCCGGCAACTATCAAGGGGCGAACTTAATGACTCAATTAAATTTCAATTTGGATGAGGCTTTGATGTTGGTCACAACTCCATAAACTGCTAAAACACTTAAAACTCGGTTTTGCGGTAAAATTTATTTTTATGCTAATTACATTTTAATTGTGACGTCAACTTTGATTTATATCAACTTTGTTGCTGAGGGGACTTAAATCAATCGTCTTGTATCTTTAAGGCAACAATTGATGGTCAGTGCGACTGCGGTTAACAGTTACAGTTACATTGAGAAAAATTATTTAAAGCAACGAAGATTAAAAACTTAAATTCAACATCCACTAAACAGAACATTTACATAAAATAATAGCCATGAACTTTAAGCGAAGACTTAATTAAACCGAGAGGTTTAATTTTGAATGAAAAATTTTGCGAGAATAAAAAATTTATATCCTAGTTTAGAATATGTTTGAAGCACTATTAAGATAGACAGATTTTGTTTGATTAATCTTTTATAAAAATAAAATTACTATTTTGTTTTCCTATAAGATAAAACAAATAAAACAAAGGTATTTCATATATTATTTATATTATTTTCTGGCTATTAATTTAAACATTGATCTTAGGAAGTGAACTCTTATCTTTTTTATAGTTATTTCGATAGTTAAAAATTTATTATTTAATAAAAAAAATCGAAATAATTAATCACTTTCACTGTTTGCTTTCATGCCACATACTCGTATCCCTAATGAGACTTACAAGCGACGCCTATAATAAAATAATAAATTAATAAATAATTTAAATAAAAAATAGTTAAATATCTGATTTTTTCCAAACCCATTGTCAAAATCAAGGGTAGCACGAAATATTTTTTAAGAAATGTGGGAATACTTAGCAGAAATTAGTAGCAAACATGCGATGGTAATTAAATTGAAATATATTTTACAAATCTGTGTTTTGGAACGTTTCCATAATTGCCAGCAATGCCGGTACAGCAATTTAATGTTGCATGTGTCGCTTTTAGGAAATTAAATGTTGTTGCGATACTTGTCTGTGATGCTGCCGATGCAGCCTAGAGCAGCTTTTGGAGTTCAATATGAAAAGCAAGAGAAACTGATGATGTCAGTTAATGGCAATGGTTGAGATTTATAACTTCGTAGTTGAGTTTAGATAAGATATCTTTATATCTTATAAGGTTAATTATGTAGTTTTTATTTTATTTTAGATAGTTTATATTTAGCACACTCACACATCTACAATTTGAGAAATGACACAGAAATTAACTTTTAAAAAAATTGACTCTGGTTTAAATAGACGTTTAATTGCATTTTGATATTTTTATTGCACTCGTTGGAAAAGAAAACTTCATATAAAACCACTTAAATGGTTTGACTTTTATCCGAGACGACTGTCGTAAAAAGGTTTATGAACTTAACAACTAGTAAACCTGCAAAATCTATAGTTAGTAAGCATAAAACCAAACTACCTTTGGAAAAATTAAACAATATACTGAGGTCTTCGAACAACTATTAATTATAATAACAAAATATATTGTTTTTAATTAATTAAATTTTTGGCAGACCATACAACAGTTTCGAATACCCATTATCAGTCATCTTTTTGAAAATACCGCCTATTTCAATCAATACGTACCCTGCCAAAATTTATTTTGAAGCCGTAACATTAGTATACTCTGACTTTATTTTTCAGTTGGGATATAAATATGTGTACTATTTTATAGAGCCACTAATATTAAATTATTACCTTATTTTATTTTTGTTTAGAATCTTAAGGTTGTTACTTACTAACTTACTTATTTGGAGGTAATAACCCGTTAGCGAGTTTCGGCCTGACGCAGCATATCTCCAAGCACCTTTGCTGCGTGGGCGCCTCCTCCAGTCTCGTACATCAAGTCCAGTTAGTGTTCCCTCAACTTGATCACTTCACCGTAGACACAGTCTACCTCTACGTCTTCTTTCGTCAACTACTGCTTCAAACACCTTTTTCGCTGGATCATCTTCATCCATTCTCACGACATGACCATCTTAAGGTTATTATTTGTTATATTATAAATGAGTGTTGGGCTATCAGTCAGATTTTGTAATTTGGTTTTTTAATAAAAAATTTTTCTTATTATTTTACTTATTTAATATTTATTTCCGACGTTTCGGTTTTTTAAAACCATCATCAGGGAAAAAAATTTTCCACACAAAGAAAAACCCCGAAGCCACCGAAGAACAACTCTTTGACTGCTGATTTATTTCCAGCTATTATTTTTTTTCTATTCTGGTGCACTGCACTTTCCCTTTCAGAACTTTCTCTCACAATTAATCTTACTAAGACTATTATTCAAACTATGTTTTATAGCATTTTTTAGCGTTCTCATATTAAAATTAATTTAAGTTGAATTATTTCTTTTTTTGGAGACTCGCGTGCCATTTATAATCATTTTTATACATTTTTCCCACTTCAGTGGATGCGGCCGGCACATATGCAATCAATCATACGAAGAATAAACGTGAAACCCAAAGCGGCAGGAGTGCGTAAAACCAAAAGCAGTTACCGGAAAATGCGGGTGCTGTGAAATTGGGCTAAAACCGCAGACGATTTTCGAAAAGTGAAACATATGGAACAAAAATCGCTTAGTGTTCTTATTTTTTTAGTGTTTATAAAAACATTTTTTTAAATATTATTCTAGCAATTTGTCAATGTCTCTTACAATGGCTTTAGAGCTTCTACTAAACTACAGGTCAACGTGTATCTATCGAAAATCAAAATTGAATATTTAACTTCTTATGCGAGTACATATTGAAGTTAATTTGCTAACCTATTATCAATTACAATGCACATAAAAAGTACAAAAGGGTTAAGTCTGCTACCTTCAATGAACATTAATCAAAATGCTTTTTGACTTTTTATTGGTCACTCAGATCTCAACCCAACTAGACATTATGGGGTCACTTGTAGCTGACATTTTAATTAAATTCATACCTTTTTCCTCTTCCCAAGCACAAATACGTTACTCTCATATTTAGAGTGTTTATGTCAACATTCGATCCAGGAGTACATTAATCATGACTGTATAATACATTAAAAAACTGTAGAGATGAGGGCTTTTAAATAAAGTCATAATCGAAAAATCGATATCACTGCAGACGATTTTGTATAATAAAAAGAATTTTTGCCAAAATTTATTTAAAATAAATTCCTTTTTTCATATTTCTCAAGACATTTAATAATTTTTAATTGATATTGAGTAATTTAGATACGTAAGATATTGTTATTGGCGTAAAGATAAAATTTATTAAATAAACACATTTTTGCATATATTTATATATCTATACAAATGGATGTATATTTAAATAAAATAATATATTGATGTATTAAATTACATCTTTGTATTTATGAGGTTACAATTCTTTTGTGATTCTTCATTAATTTATTAATTATTTATTTTCATTTGATACATTCAATTTGTTACTCTACACACTAATAACTCAGGCGAACAAAGATACGTTAAGCCACTTAATTAATTCTGTGATAATGCCTCATTCATATTTAAATTCAGACATTAATAAAGATTTATAGATACAAAATTAATAGTTCGTTTGGCTTTAGTTTGTACTCATACTTCAAACTACGTTTGTTCGAGATTTATGGGCTCTTCTCAGACACTTTGTCTGCCTTGAGTAAGCTGGCTTACTAATTGTGTTTAGTGTGTCTAATGTGCGTATCTCGCTTTAACTGCTGTCTTAGAATAAATTACACGTTCCTTCCTGAAAAATAGTACTTATCATCGCTTTTTCGCTGTTAGTGGCTCTAAAAGATTTAATTGCTCAGGTCAATATTGATTCAAGCTACTGAAATTTCTAGCAGACGTTAGCGCAAATATTGTATTTAGCACTTTTGGTCAGACACCTGCTTAAGGTTGGTATTGCCTTAACTCTAAAAGGAGAAAAATCAGTACTTAAAGTAATGGAAAGGTGTCGAAGTGATTCAATAATTTTCATGCTAACAATATTGTATAAATCAAGAAAATACATCTTTAATAAAACAGATTCAATATAGTTAACCAAAAACAACTAGTGTAAAATTTTTGTTAGTGTAAATTTGTAATTCACTTTCGTCAGAGATTATATTTTATATAATGACGTTACTTTAAGATAAGGTGTAGAGGGATTATGAGGATGTTCTCATGGGTGCAGTTAAGGCTGCTGCTTAATCAATCACAATTTGTGAGACTCTTGTCATAAGACAGTATTGCTGTATAATCTAAAGCTTAGACAATTACCAATAGTATTGAGGAAGCATTCACAGAAGGCTCTGTTCTTCGGAGCCTGTGATCGCGTTGAGTAACGCTGCCAAGAATGACACACATTTGTGAAAGTCAACTGTGTAAGTAACATGTTTGCATATTGTCAATCCTAACCATCTTGTAATAATCATGTAATAGATTATTCTATATAGGAAAAATTCAACAACTGTTTATATAAATAAAATTAATTATATAAAATATTGATATACTCCAAATGTATTCTAAAGGTACGTAAATCCGCGTTGGATTTATCTACGATATTCTTGTAATCGGAATGAAATATATGTTACAGCTTATTTAGTTTCAGCGTATTTATCATGACTTTTCGAAAACAGTTCGGAATGAGTTATATCTTAAAATTAAAGGAAAGTCTTTTACTTTTTCTGGAGCCCAAACTTTAAGTAGATCGATTCAGGTTGGTTTTCTTATAATCAACAATCTTTTCTAAAATTTAAAAAACTCAAATGTAAAACTTATCAAATTAATTACAATTATAAATATTTAATATTTATATATGAAAAATTAAAAATATGAAATCTTCATAGTCGAATCCAAATTTATTACCTCACAAACAGATGTTCAATCATTTTCGAAATGACTAAATGTATTTCTTTTAATATTTCTCTAAGACATTAGGCAATTAAGAGATATTAGCAATAACAGATTATCGCATTCGGATTTAGTCGTACTAATGATTTTAAACAAAAAATAGTGCTAATGTCAATGTCAAAACTGACATCACTGCCACTAACCGTGAATGTAAACAAACTCACCACAAAATGACAGAACCATCGGCTGCGGCCACATTAGCCAGAAACAGAATAAAAGGAGGCATTTAACGTTGCTGCTTCTGGGTCTGCTCCCAATGATGAATGTCTAAACAATTTGCAATTATGAATTTTGAAAAGAATGAAAAACTATTAAAGAATACTTAAGTCAACAAACAATATACAAAAGTGGCAAAAAAATAAATCATCAAGAATTGTAAATTACTCAACAAATAGCAACTGACAGAATATCGAATATTTTAACAGATTTTTACTAAAAGCCACTCAGGGCCAAATTATCACATTACGAAGTAGCAAATCCAAAAACAAAATATCGTATTTAAATATTTATGAACCTAAAAACAGCACTTAATTCATACTAAAACCAATTAATCTCATTTTAATTAAGCATAAATAAATATTTCCAAAAATATGTCTACAAAATTAATTTACATATTTCTGTTTGAAGACGCTGCTAAGACTCTCAGTCTACAATCTAAGCAGCAGACTTAAGATACTTTTTCTGTTATCTTCTGGTGCGCTAACAAAATTCAAAAATAAATAAATTAGCGAGTATGAAAAGATGTGAACAAATCCAAAAATAAATAAATAAAAACGATGAGAACATAAAAAACGAATTTGTAGTAACATTTATCGATGGCATTTCGCAATGCTCCCAGGGGAAATTAACAAAACGGTTGCGTTTAAACCGGAAACTGGAACGGGGACAGGAACGCGCCGCAATAACAGTAAATAACGTATCGACATGTTTAAAGGACGTTGCGAACGTAACTTCTAGGTTATATGGGCGAGAAAGGTTTATTGGAAAGTTATTAGTAGAATTGAAATATTTGCATTTTAAAAGGGATTTTATAAAGTTATTTAAGACGTCAGGAAAGTTTTTAAGTAAAATGAAAAATGTTTGCAGACATAGGCGTTTAGGAAACTACATTATAATGCATATTAATATGATATGATAATGATTAAAATTAATTACGTTTCTTAGGATGCAAAAAAAATCTTGCAAATAATACGGCCAAAAAATTGGTGTTACTAAAAACGACTAGAGATATAACTAAAGTAACTAATAAACAAGAAATACACCTGAAAAACCCTTGCCGGATAAAAAGAAGAAAACATCTCCAATAACAACAAGATCATCTGATCCAATTGGAATAAAAGATGATCCAACCAAATGTGCAGAAGTTGAGTTTCTGTATCTACATTCCTAGAAATAATAATGAATGATTTCTAATAGAAGTCCATGAAAGAGACTTTTATCGTAGAAATAACTAATGGGGTTAATCTTTTGTCGTAACTCCAATAGCAACGATGAAGAATAAGGCGTACACCCTATGTAATCTTAAGATTACTAGAAACACTATCGATAGACAACCCATTAACCAATATTTTACTAAAAATCATTTTGATTTTTAAATTTAAAAATAAGGAAATATGGCATAGAACCCTCATGTGAACGAAATCCCATTTATACATCCCATCCTAAATACATGAGTAAAGATGATGCGATGGTAGTAGGCTGCTACCAGAAAACTTCTCTTTTGTGTTTTAAAATAATAATAATTTTCTGCATTTATATATATGTAAGAAAGTCTATACTACTGTACAAGTGATATTATCTACTATCCCTTGTAAATATTTGCCTTTACAGTATGATATAATACAATTTTTATTTCAATATCAAAATAACTGTATATTTTTTTTTTCATTTTCAGTTTGCAACTGCAATAATCACGCTCGCCAATGTCGCTTCAATATGGAACTCTTTAAGAAGTCAGGCCGTGTTTCCGGTGGAGTTTGTCAGAACTGCCGTCACAACACTGCTGGTCGTTATTGCGATTACTGCAAGGAAGGATATTATCGTGATCCCACGAAACCATTGAATCATAGGCGTGTTTGTAAATGTAAGTAAATTGAGAATACCTATTGATCTATTAGAGATAAGTAAATGGCGGAATAATTTTTGATTTTATTAATTTATCTGTTAATTAATATACAAGTAAATAAAACCCGAAGTTTACAAATTTACAAATTGACAAATTTTTTCCATCGAAATGTTTAAAATCAAATCATTACTAAAATGCTAATTGCAAGTGATTCGTATCATTTGTCAAGTTGATTTTAATTAAGTTGGTGCTAATTTAAATTGCTCATAAAAATATTTATAAATTTTTTAAAACAAATATTTAATGCAATTCGTTGCATATTAACAGCATTTCCATTTGATTGAGTTGTTTATTTTAATTTAGAGGCGCTTTGATATCGGAAATTAGCATATTTTGCATATTCATGAAAATGATTTTTAAAAACAAATATTTGAAATGCAACGCGATGTCGCCCATAGGGAATAGAAATAAAAATAAAAACTCAAATTTATATGTATCTATAAACATATTAATATAAATAATTTAGAAACTAGTTTCTGTATTACTCAACTTCTTAATATACTTTTATTAATGCAAAATTAATTTATTCATTTATCTAAATGTCAGCAATAAATGAGAAGAAATCTTTGGATACATCTTTGGATGTTTCCATTTAAATTTTTAACAAATTTCCCACTTCCAATAAAAAACTTTCCAAGTACTATTTTCATTTTTCAAATGAAACACAAACAGTTTAAAACATATAATTTTAGAAATCTTGTTTTAATTGTTTATAATTGAAATTCGAAAAAGAAACTCAAATGAGTTCATTTTAAAAATGAGGCAAAGTAAATCTTTGAAATGCTTTTAACACTTCACAAGGAAATCAACATATAAAATCTAGTAAGTTTGTATACATCGAGAAAAGTGTAAAAAATAAAAAAAAACAAAAACAAAAATTACTCACATTAATTAAATTTATCCAACTTAAGATACATCTACGAGCTGTTAACTACACAAACAAACGCACTCAGGCAAACTTAAAATAATAAATCCTGCGGATAGTGTAAACACAACGAAAATAAATTCTACAAAAAATAAATACCAAGAATATTGGAACAATGCACATTGGCAAAGCTCAAAGGTGATTTTTATTTTCTGCAAATTATTGGAAATTATAAATTAATGAGTTTGTGCGAATTTGCCCCACTACAATCAGTCATTTTGACTTCATATAATAGAGAATATCAATTTATACAAGGCACAGTATATAGACTTGTGTCTACAAAATTAAATTTAGAAAATAATCTTAAAAGAATGGAAGAATAGAAAATAAACACGCTACTGGCTGCCAAAGAGCGGCACACTTCGACCATCATTGATTCCTTGTGTTACTATATTTACTCAGTAAGTCAAGCTTACTAAGTCAGCAGTGGAAATGTACTATTACTGATCCGAACTAAACAGAAGATACGCCATATTTGGAATGAAAGCTAAAATGTCAGCTCTTGAGGACATCCTAACTTCGGACAGGGATGTGTGAACTCTTAACCTAGCCCAGAGTAAAGTAAAGTCACAGTCAATATTACTAAAGGTCTCACCTGCTTTCAAACAGAGATGATGTGCTATCGTTTCAGACCCATCTTGTTAAGACGAAACTCAGTTCCGTTCTTCCTCCAAAGTTGAACGGATGCAACATCTCCTTAGCCCGGCAATCACCTTATGTAATCCGACAGTACCAACATGTTTTGACCACAAACCACTTTTCTATCAGAGACCCTTGTTGCGGATCACGCCTAAGAAAAAGTTTCTTATAATTTTCAAGACAAAACCATAGCCTAATGAAATCTGTGCTATTCAGAAAATAGAACAACTGTAACATTGGATCTCTCCAACAACAATGAAGCATTATTATACAAGTTTCTTTGAGTCAATTCAGCTTATCGGTTTATATAAACATGTTGTGCAGCCTTATAGGCGCACATGACGACACCTATAATGGGTGACTTTAATGTAAAAGTAGGGCTGGAAGTATAGCTTTATATATAGTAAGTTACTGTTAAGCATTCGTTGTACAATTAGTTATTTAGTTGCAGTACAAATAAAACATTGTGTTAATGAAACTTTGGGAGCCTCTCCAAAGGCCCACCTTCATCATTGATATTTTCAAATTTTTTCTCAACGGCAATATCTCTTAATTAAATACTAATTCATACATAGCTTTTATCGGACTACATACAATTGTTTTGTAAAATCTAAAAATATTTTATTTTAAATTAAACTCTTTTACGTCACGGTATGCATAGTAATCAGAAATGATTATATATAAGTATTATGCTTCTATTGTTGAAATGCAGTGATATTTCAGATATTTTGTTAATAAAATGAATAAAAAAATTAACTGAAAAATGCAGACATTGTAAATCAGTATATCAGTCAACAACTTAAGTATTGTACTTTTTCAATAATTATTAAAATTTAATATCATATTTATCTGTAATGAACCTCAATGTCAAGTGTTTAATCTATAAAGCGATTGTTTGAGAAACAAGGTTTTAAATCGGTGATTTTTATTGCCGCTACATTTCGACACTCCTACAAAGTTTCCCTTTTATTACCAATAAAAATATTATTGATAATATTAAATATAAGATTTGCTTACAAAATTATATGCGTGGCAAGCAAAAGTTATAAATTTTATGTATCTTAAAAATTAAGACCAATAATCGCTAAAGGTCCACATAAAGCCAATAAGCAAATGCGTTTCGTTTAGCAGCTGCAGTAAAAGATACATTTGAGCTCAAATAAAATTAAGTTTAATACACTTAAGCCGAGTTCAGCTGGGCTTAAACTGCTTTGCGGTTTTTTGTTAACTGACAAAGCGAAAGAAATTAACAAAATTTCGGAGATTTTGTTAACTTTTCGCATGAAATTAATTAAAATTCGATAAGTTTTTGAACTTTGCATTAAATTAAGTATGCACAACTGTGAACGCAATAATTTCAGGACTTATGAATACCGAAACTTTTGCAATTTGCTCAGATTTATGGGCGCAACAGAAGTTTTGAATTTTTTTTTAGAAGGTAAGAACAATAATTGTGATTCATTACAGGACGAAGAACAAAGATTTCTTTCTTTTGTATGACATAAATCATGGAACACAATCTTCTGGTATGATTCAAGTAATACAGTTTTCGGTTGGCCTAATTATTGGATTTGCTTTATTACCTTTTCACTTTTACTGGATGTTTGTTTTCATTTCTTTTACTAAATTATAAAATATCTCTGGACTTTTTTAAATGCGTAATAAAATTCTTGAAAATAATATAAATTTTAATGATGTATTAATGGCTTGATCTAAATTAATCAAGAGTGCCCCTGCAAGCATTTACGTCACTATTTAAGAATTGAAATTACTGGGTTCCTGGAAATATGAACATTAAAGGGAATGAGAAGCTAACAGTTTAGCACACTTTGTTGCTTTCCTGGATGTGTTCCTGGTAGTACCGGTTTATATTACTCTAGAGACCATTAGGAGAACTACTTATAACTTCCAAGTTAACATGGTCCACCTATAACAAAATTAGATCCTCGAAACTCATGAAAAGAGACCGCGTAAGTCTCAGAACTGCAAGGCTTACTGCAGTTCTTTTTGGTCATTGATGGATAGAAACCCACGCAGAGAAAATGCGCGTTTCTCAGAATTCTCATTGCAAAAATTGTAGAAAGGCGCAGGAAAAATTAACCACTTAACCATTACATTTTCTCTGTGAAAGTCCGGGTTGGGCGTCCAGAAGAAATAGCTTTTTAGACAAATAGACGAGTGACCAATTAAATTAACTAAATTCGAGGGAATTGATTTCGTACCTACTCTTCTATATTAAGAGTTCTTACGAGGAATGTGGTAGCAAAACAGCGAAAAATCACTAATTCATGTACATTATCAAATAGCCTACCACTGCAATCAACCAACGAATTGATAATAAATATTTCTTATTATAAAAACAGAATTTCTCTTAAAATAAAGATACTATAACAAACCCAACAATCTATATAATTATAAACCTTGGCACTATTGATTGTTATTAAATATTTTCGACTTCGATTTCTATCACATCTTCAATATTCAAGTATTTCAAAAAGTTAATGTAAAGTAAATCAAACTTTAGCGAAGTAAGATGTTGTGTTCACACTAATGAAATTAAAATGAATAATGATTGGCTCTATAGACTTTGAAAACAGAAGTTCCATATCCTATGACAAAAAGAACAAGTCTGAAAATCCCTGTGGCTCTTTATTGTGTTAAATAAAATATAGTCTTACATTATTATTACATAGTGATATCACGTGTACCAAAACAGATAAAACAAGATTTATATGTAGAACATAACCTTACTTTCAAAACAGTTTATTTATACCATAGTATGCCATGAATTGTTTAAAAATCATTTCATAGTAATAACTTATGTATTTTAAATTTTATATTTTCATATTTATTTTTCATATCGTTCGACAACTTACAAAATTTTTCTGGTGAATAAAAATTGAAGAAATCACTTTTTGCCTAATTAAAGTGAATTTTTTCGATTTGATTTTACATTATATATTTTTCTACCATCATGTGCATATCAGTAGAAGAATTAAATCATTATTGCATAAAATATTTAAAGAAGAAGAAGCACCCGGTCCCATTCTCGACTTTACTCATGCGTGTTTCCGCAGCTTTCAAGGTAAGTCACCTCACATCGTCTCAATCGATTTAAATTTAATTATGTGATTCCTACAGACTGATTTTAATCGCTTGCGTGGTCCTCTGGTTGGTGTGCTTGAAGATAATATTGTTTTAGGCAATGTTAGTGTTTCCAAGCATGGTGATGTCGCCTTAACCCAACTTTTTTTGACTACAACAAAGTAAGTCTGGTGTGATTTGGAGAGCGGCGGATTTAACCAACTTTAAGATGAAGGGCCCATGCTAGATGAATGTTTATTGACTGGTTGCATTCACATCTCTATCGGGGATGATTACGAACTTTTGTTTATATATGATTAAATCATTTGTTCAATTGTTCACAAAAATATTTGTTAATAATGCGTAGTTTTCTGACAGTTTTGTAAATACATATGTTTCTTTATATCAGAACTTTAACCTTGTTCCATTTTTATTACTATTATAATTCAGGGCCTTAAAATAAACATAAGTCATATACTATATACGAAAAAAAAACTTATGTAGAAAATTTTGTACAGTTTTCTTAAAGACCTTTAATATATTTTGAATACCGATATTCTATAGTTCAACAAACTATATTCTAAAAACTATAGTTGACTCTAAATGATGGGTTAAAGTTAGCCAACTGAATGATTTTTAAGCATAAAAGTTTAGTATACTTTATTGTAATACAGGGAATGATTCAATAAGTTGGGACCAATGGATAATCAAATGTAAAAACGGGCACAGCAAAATGTATTATGTCAACGTTTTATAAGAGATATATATACACATTACTCTATTAATGTATAGAGTTATATATACATGAGCGTGGTTAGCCCAAATTAGAATTTAATAAAGTTTATCAATTCTTTTATTTAAATTTATATTTATATTGCATATTATATTGTTTAAAATTATATTGTAATGCATTAGATACTAATTAACTAATAATTAGGTTATACTACATAACATAGATAGATAGTTTTGGACATAATTTTTATAATAAATGGAATCCAATAATTAAGGGTCGCATTGCATTTTCTTACTGATCTTCATTCTTTATTAATAGAAGAACTGATTTTCAACATATTTTCTATAAAATACAAAGAATTTTTTATATCTGTCTATAGTAGAAGCTAAAAATAGATATATATAGTTTTGAATTAAACTCGCTTGTTATTCACAACTCATTAAAATTGGTCAAAAATTAAACATTTAGAACAATGAATTCTTGTTAAATTTAAATTTTACATATCATTTAAATATATCTGTACTCAATTTCCATATGCACGTCAGTCCATTTTTTTATACTCATATCTCATGACCACGTCGATTATTAGTTCGCATGTCAGTCAATTTTCATGTGCCTGCTTGCATGTCAGCACTTTATGGGATTCGAGAAAAGATATTTAACTCTTCAGTGCTATGCATTTTTTCGTAATCTGTAATAAATTATAAAAATAAACTAATTATTATTTACTTCAGCACATAATTTTAAAGATTTAAATGTCTGAGATCTGTCCATCAATTTCATTAACAAATTTCTTGAAAATAGATCATTATACGTGAATCTATTTTTCACATGCGATTTCATCAGTGAGAGATAGCCATTCCATGTTAATGATGATCAGTGATTATGGAGATTATAGTTGAAATGAGATTCGAAAAGAATAATATTTATTTAAATGAACTTTTTAATTAATTCCAATGAACATTGTGCATCAATATTCAATTTAATATATCATTTATAAAATTTACACAGCAATCAAAATAAGAAATTAATAAGAAATATATCCCCAGTAATACAATAATATTCATCTCTGGAGCTGCAAAATCCACTTTTTAGAACCCTCCATTATTCATAACCTAATCCCTTAGTTCGCAGACTTAGTTTGCCGGCGAGACAACTACTCGACATAAAATAACATCAACAACAATCCACGCAATCATCATTGTAACAGTATTACTAGTAACAATGCCTTGTATGATGTTAGTACTTAAACATTTTAGACTGAGATTCATACAAATTTTACTTTGGTGTTACCGAATCTCAAATTTCAAAGTAAACTCTTCTAAAATATATTACAAAATTCCAAGTCATCTAAACAACTTAATAAAGTTTTTTCTTATTTATAATTATGATAATTAAGAATTCTTTAGAAATGGGCTCAACGTTAAACTATGTACTTTCACTAGAGAGCTTAACCTAGCAATCTAAGCTTATACCGCAAAGCAGAGTGTAATTTAAATAGACTGCAAATACTAGTAGCAAGAATCAATGTCCCAATAATATGCATTAAAAACGTTCCAAAGTATCCATGTGTCCGCCCAGAAGAAGCCTTTGCTCTTATTTTCAATTAGATTTAATGATTTCTTATAAAGGCCTACCAGCAGGCTATGATTCCATACTTAATATCCTAATTAAATATAGTTTTTTAAGTAATTGAGCATATTGTGTTTATTTAACTACTCATCCAAATTTATAAGTTTTCCATATATGAAAATGCATTCCCATATGATCATTAAATAAATAAATACTGAAATTAATTTATCTTGCACTTTTCCGAATTAAATAAAAATGATTAGCGGTGCGTCATTAAATTTCCAATGAAATAATTTACAATTTGTAAATCTGGCAGCTTTCATCTAAGCAACTTAAAAGCAACAAATTTAAAATTCATATCGTTCATATCGAAATTATAAATTAAATGCCAATTAAGGCTAAGTCCAATAAATCAGCCAAACAAAGACCACACAAAGTAACAAATCGCTAAACGTTTACCGCTGCAATAATCAAGCGGGACAGCTGCAACGCCTGTTGCGATAATCGACGTAATAAATCGCGTTAAAAATAAAACAGATAAAATCTTCAATCTGCGAATTATAAAAATTAAATGCGATTTATTGCTGTCAATAATTTCACTTAACGCTGCTTTAACTTATCAGCAACACCTTGAACACAGCAACTTCCGCACTGGAAACATCTCAAGAATCAGTTTCGGAACGCCAACAGTTGCCTAATGCGTTGCTGGAAGCAAGTGCAGTTGTGCAAATATTGATTCGATTCAATAAAGGCAAATAAAGATGATTGAGGAAAACTTTGCTCTTCTTTAAGAAAAAGGAGCTGAGAAGTATTCATTGCTGTCAAAGCATTGCATGTCATTAGTCAAAAGTTTTCAATCTCAATCTATCCGAAATAATATCGCATACAAATGTATTAATAAGTTGCAATTTACTTACAACACTGACAGCAGCAGCCACAACAAACACTGCAGCTGCAAACAATCTTTATTTGACTTCAACTTAAAGTATCGCCTTTGTGCATCCCAATGCCAGAGCGGGAATGGCAATTCAAACGACGTTGATTCCTCTTGATGTGCCCGTTGATGGTGCAGTTGAGATGATGCTGTGGGTACTCTTAGCGCTCTCCTTCCAACTTTGCTGTTACTATTGCTGTTGATGTTGATGTTGATGTTGCTTGTGTTGTCATTGTTGTTGTGTTGCCAGTAAAACTTGAAAATGAGCAGCAGCCAACTGAAGTCATGTTGAGCTGCAAATGACTTTGTCGGCAAAATCTATTAAAACACAATTTTGTTCAAAACTTTTGGAACAACACAACAAATTCCTTATCCTGTTTAACTTTGAGAATTATTTTATTTGCTGTTGTTATTGTTGTTGCTGCTGCTGTTGCTGCTACTCTTACTGTTGTTCTTTTTGCTATTATTAAAATGTAAATTTAAGGTGAAATGAAACATCAGTGCTCTTGTTGTATGGATACTTGGATTGTATGGTTTGGAAAGCATCTGTCAACACACACAATTTTTATATCAGAACTTCTGCGTACAGCACAATATACTAAGAAAGACGAGTTGAATTAAGATTCTTTCAAAGAATGAAAATAAATATGAATACAGAAGGTAGTGAATAAATTTATTTCATGCCAACTAAAACTGAACTTGAAGATAAAAGTAATCCGATTGCATTATCAAAATTGACCGTAAAAGCAATTTTCATAATTAATCTAGTTGGGCCGCATGGCAAAATTATTGTATAGTTCAATGGATTTTACTTAATAAATATTTTAAAAATTTAATCAAACATTGTTTCTCAAGCATTTAATATAATTTTTGCACTGTTTTGTGGTTTTAAACTACTAATCATTGCCATTAACTTTATACGGTTTCGGTTTGGTTTTGTACTTGTGACTACCTTATCTCAAATATATCAGTCCTTCAACAACTTTCTTTAAACCAAAGAAATAATATTTAAAGTCTCAATTACTTAAACTTACACCATAAACTAGAAGCTAGATTTATAAATTGATTATTAATTTCCACATGTTATCCGCATAAATCCTGCAAAACAGAGTAGAAAGTGTTGCGAAATAAATTATTCGGCTAAAAAAAATCCAAGTATATCAAATAAATGACAAAAAAAAATAGCTATATTTTTGTATCAAATCGAGAAATAGTTAAACAAATTATAAATGAAAACGCAAGGCTGCGAAAAAACCTTAAATCTCCAGGATAAACAATTTTCTGCATCAACAAATTTGAAGCCCAAGGCATATCGAAAAGCAAATACCGGATGTAAAAGTGATTTAGCTAAAGCTACGTTAAAAGTCACTGCCATTAAGCTCAGTAGATGATATATGGCAATATCTACAATAATAATTTGCTTAGTCCAACGGACCCAATAAGCATTTTCAAGCTTTGAAAAGGTTAAATCTTATATTTCAATTACATATTAGACACACTACATAAATTTATAAAATCTTTACATTAAATGCAAATAAATTCAATAAGAATTCTTAGCTTCTTCGAAGGAAAACACACACTACACACAACTCTACACAAATCTACACACTTCGCAAGCATTCGGGACGTTCATATATCAAAAAGGATTTATGAAAATTTACACTGACATAGCGCACAAAACTAATGATGTTAAATATGCTACACGACACCATTGCCACATGGTTCCAGCATATTAAAAACATTTTCATCTTCATCTCCATTCGTTAAGAATGCTTAGTAGAAATGCACATGTGGTTCTGTCGAGGGTGGTAAGCTCACCACAAAGCGTTGCAACATTTGTCTTCCTTCCTTCAAATGCGTGAGTTGGCTTGAAATATCAGTGCGCATTTTAAACGGATTTTCTATTACTTTTCTTGGTTTACCAACACTGACAACAGTGACGTTACAAGAAAATTGTACTACTGGTATTGTGCCAGCAGAGGGGACAAGGCAACTTGCTCTCACAATAAATTATGTATATTAAGTCAGCTTGCAACAAAAATGGCACTACAACTTACCATCAAACTAATATTCTTGCACTTTTCCGAAACTCTAATGAAATTGCACACATAATTCAATTAATTAAAATTTAAGTTAAATTAATTTAAATCGTGAATTTGTACACGCAGCACACGACACACGACACACTTTCTTTGCTTCACACTGGCAATGCTGGCCCATAAGTCCTACTTGCTTTACATTTAATTTTAATAGCTTTTTAGCCTTTGAATCGTCTTAAAGTACTTTGCACTATCAGAAGAAGATTTGCCAGATTATGTTAATGTAATGCGTCGCTGTTGTTTGTTGTTGGATTTGTTATTATTTTATGTGCAACATATTGCAAGTGTGTGTTCAGTGACTTTGGGGTGTTATATAGGTTGGCTTTGTAACTGTTATTGTTGCTGTATTTCCTATTAGTTTTCGCACGTGACTTGCTGCTTTAATAGCTTTTAATTTTGTACGCTTTTAGTTATGGTGTGTTTAAATGATTTTTGTGTAACTGCTACTTTGATACTTACATGCATCCATACATATGTATCGTTGTGTGCGTTTATGCATATCGAATTGCTATTCCATTGGTATAAATGTAAACGGTTTGACATTTGCTCTTAATTATGTAGGCGTTACCAACAGAAAAGTTTTTGTTGCGCATTTGTCACTCATTTTATAGGCTAATCGTCTTAAAATTAATATTCAACAGTGTAATAATTTATTAAGAATTTAATTAAGTGCATTGTAAATCTATTAAATGTTCTTATATTAATTTTGACAGCACAATCTCGATTTGAGGAAGGATTTAAGTAAATTTCATTATTCTTAACAATTCACAACAATCAAGCTTCGTAAAGCTTGCTGCCTAAAAACCACATAATAATAAGCATAGATGTATAAATATTTTAGAAATAAATGATTAGATTAAAAGGATAAAAAAAAACATCAAATAAAACATATATTTTACTGTCACATAAATTTACAGGTAGCTCATCGGTTTATTTCGCGAAGCTGGAGAGGCTGAAGCACTCCTCTTCCTCTCTGGCTACAAGCCTACCAACACTATAAGTGCATTCATATCTTTATTTTAGATATACGGATTTTAAACCCATCAACAATACAAATTTTTAATGCAACGAATCAAATTTTAAACATATATCACTGCATTAAAAAGTACTAGTACCATTCTAACAATGATAAATTAATACGAAATAATTTTTTTTCTTATTAGTTTTATATACGTTTTTGAAATCAGAACAAGTAATCAAATTCTACGAAAAATAAATTTTGAACAATTTTTCAAAATATTTAAAATTTTAATATTTATTTTAATACTTTTATCAAAATCTATAGAAAAATATATTATTGGTGTTTTGACATGCTGTACTCTACCCGGACTTCATCTTATTATGTTAAACTCTTTTAAAGAATAAAGTCTGACTTAAATAATTTGTTTAAGATTGTCTGTATAGATATTATTTATTATATTTAAAAATAAAAAATATATAAATATGTATTAGGTAAACAAATAAATAATTGAAAATAAATTTCTAATTAACCACGATTTTGCCAAAATGAATTTGCCAATCGAAACCAAAAGTTAATCAAAATATTAATAAAATTTATAAAATATAATTTATGTGTTCAACACATTATTCCAACCCACAAACATGGAACAACTGTATCTATTTAGTGAAGATAGAAAAAAGGCTATGAAAAACATGAACACAGTAACGAACATAGTACCAGACTCAATAGAAGTAAGAAGTTTTAGATAGAAGATACGATGGCATAATAAATAATAATTTTCCGATCATTGCAACATTCTGCAAATAAGGAAATTGAGAACTTACCCAAAATGACATGCAAATATTTTATTTAAATCATAAATCAAATCCCCAGTAAATACACAAAACACGAATGAAAACCAGTGAACACCAATGAACCCCACGGAACAACTATGAACAGCAGCCAACTTCACACTTAAGCACAAATTATGATGCGAGGCATGAAAAGCGTGATTCCTAATAAAATTTATGAGTTAAAATGAATTAAAATTTTCAACAGATTCTAGTCGAAAATACGAAATCCAAAAAGAATCAAAAAGTCAGAAGTCAAAAGTACAAAAAACAGCGAGTGGCCGTATAAAAAGGAGTACACAACTCGGATTTTGCTGAAATTCTAACACAGCACACGTGCTGCCGAGGTTATTTAAGATACTCGAAAAGCCAAACGAAATTTCAATTATAAACAAACAAAAAAACTACAAAAACCGGAGACACAAAACATAGAGAATTTCAGCTACAATTATGAACAGATATACTTTACAGTAGCTTACAATAAGAACAAAAAGAGGTGCTACACTGAAGCACATAATAGTCATAAATGCATATGCTTATGTGATAAATTGAATACTCACTCTCATTGCATTTAACTCATTTGCTAAAAACTAAATTCAAATTTAAATTCTAGAACGCATGATGCCTGTTGACCAAGGCACAGAATTCATAAAGGGTAGCACAATTTTCATATGACAAAGGCCAAGAAAATGGAGTATTACCTTCCAGTTACGGAGTTCGAGGGAACTTAGATGTAAGCTAATAGACAGACATATGAGCTTACAGCAAAGCAACAGCTTGCATGGACATACTAGAATGCACCAGACAGACTAATAAGTCATTTTTCCACAGCAGAAAAAAAGGTCAAACTCATACTTTTCACTTTGATAGCTAAAAAATTAAACATACCAAAAATCATAATTCAAATCACATACTTCAGTATAAAAAATAAAATGTTTGTAACACAGACAAAAAATCTTTACATCTTCACATGAAGTTGCTACTGGCTATGCTGGCTATTGTACCATTAATTGCAACCAACAAGAAGCCGCACACACGATCAAAATGTAAATCATTTAAATCTGTTTCTGCTGTGCTGGGCTCCAGCACTGAAGGCTCCAGCATAATGTGAAAATTTGAATGGAACAGATAACTCCATGCGCCACTCACAGCATAAGAACCAGGGATTAGCTAAACTAACTGTTCATGAATTAAGTGCCTCATTGGCGCAAATACGTGTCTGAAGGTGATAGAACAGTGCTAGAGGAGTGCACTTTAATGCCTCACTTGTGCACTCGTAAACGTTGCTCGTACGTTGCTCGCAGTAATCTAATGCAGTAGTATGAGTTCCAGTGGTAGATATATCAGAGCGGAAGAGAAAGCTTTGTCGTGTTTATTGCTTATGTTTTTCTAAACATTTGTGCTCTACTAAAGTTTATAGAAAAACCAATTTATTATGGAGTTTATTGTACGATAGTTAATTATCTAAGGATTCGATTTCAAAGAAGTAGTGGAATGTATTCATCTTAAAAGCATAATTATTATTAATAATTTCAATAAGAATAACTTACGTCGCAGAGTATTGGCAGAGCATTTTCTCAGAAGTCAGCGAGTGTTCTGAGTTCTAGCCACAATCGTGCTGATTCATTCAGCACCGTTTTTGTCTATATAATTTGAAGTATTTTTCCTCGTATTCTAGAGCCTTGCACATTTATTAATAATTTAATTCAATCAAAATAAATCGTAAACACTACGAAACTCTTGTGTTAATATAAGTTATTTAAAATAATTATTTATTGATAGATTAAGCAAATCTTTTAATTCTATATAAAATAGATAAAATAAAGTAAATTTGGTTTGAACCCATTTAAATTTGTTAAATACTTTACTTCTGGAACCAAATTCTACTGTATAACTACTAACCGCCGCCATTTTCTAATTATCTCGTACATTTGTGCATTCATTAATCAAACTCTAAAATAAAAACAAAAACAGGAAGTACAACAAAAATGTCGATATAAGTACATAGTAGTAATAATGTAATGGCAGTGGCAAGCGTAGTAGCATTAGCAATACTGCAATTAGGACAGCACTTAAGTACAAAAACGAATACACTACCATTTACATTACCTTTCTTTGTTTTGCATTTCCTCCTCATTTGTGTTTGCATGTATTGACTGTTATAACTGCAGGAGGTGGCCGGTCTCCCCTACCATATAATGCTGCACAAGAACACTTCGTACATCGCCAAAGTCAGCTTAGTGCGTTGCAGCGCTGCTAATAGCTTATAGTGGTTATAGTAGCTGTAAGTATGCAAAAAGTACGTGCGAGTTTGGTGTTTAGCAGCAACAAGCACAAAATTGAATTGCTATGCAACACTTACACACAATAACGCCCTGCTCCACATGCATTGCCTCCTGCCGATATGGAGTAACATTGACCACAGCTTGCCTCGGTGTGTCAATGGTCGGCGGCAGTGCATGAAAGTCATTAAAAATGCAAAACATTTGTTAATTTGGTTTTTGGCTACACACTTTTAAACATGAACACATGAAAGCACAAAAGCTTAAGCACACACACAGAGATTCGTGCAAATGACAAGTAATGTATGTCAAAGTATATATATGTATTCGTGCAGAAGCACAGTGAGTGTCGTATGAAATGTACTTGAAATAATAGTAAAAACATCGATAATGCTTGATAGTAGCAACAACTTCTACGGCAATTAACACTATTTTCATATAATCATAGAAGTGCTTAAGTGATAGCACTTATGTGTGCTTACTACTTGTACTCACTGTAGTTGGCTGTATTTAGCCGAGTTCATTTTAAATGTTGTGTGGCCAATGTTTGCAGCATTCATTGCAAATGCATACAAAACGTAATAAAAGCACAAATTGTTGTAGCAAACCTCATATTTAAATTAGCATAAGTCAATTGAGTAGAGGTTTTGCATGGTGTAAACATTTTTCCAGTTTGGAAACTTTTTTTATGCATTTTCCAAAATTTCATACGTTACTGCATACGTTACTCCTTATCTGTTGCTGGCATATAATTAAGCAGCTTAATATCGTATTTAGTTTTGGCGAACTACTCATGGCATTATATGCTGTATTATATGTAATTATTTTAAATGTTAATTAGCTAATTGATATTAGGTGGATAAAATGCTGATATGGGAGCTTTTCTCAGTGAGGATCTTTTAGTGAAATACAAAACTCAACACAGTACGAGTATAAAATAATATCTGAAATCTTCATATCTATATAGTCGATTGTATTTTATTCAAACTCCACTACCTGCAAAATGAACACTTCTCCCAAGCAATTCACTTTACATTTACTTCACATAAACTGAAAAACTTCCAATATACTACATTGGAAGAATTATATCAATTCTCTCTCCAATTCTAGCATATCAACAACATTTTTATATATTATACATATGTAAATGAAGTGCAATTGACAATTACTCACACTGACACTTCAAATTAAAATCTTCTTTTTACCATTTATTTCCATTTTAATATCTATATAAATTTTTATATCTTTTTTATACTTTAACACGACAAAGCGCTTACTTGCAGTTGTAGCAATTTTCGCTTTATTCTACAAACTCGTACAAAAATGTATCTGCACATGTCGAGATTACAGTCATGTAACCAGTAACTTACAGGATGGCTGGCATGTGAAATGATGTCCAAGCTTTTGGGACTCATGAAAACTGTAATGTCTTATGTTACGTTAAATGCATTCAGTAATGCAAAATATTATATGAGTAGTAAATTGAATGAAAAAATCAGAAACTTTTTACGAGAATTCTGCATTCATTTTGGGGTTCCTTCATTTTACTCAGTTCCTGTTTATTAACAGAATTAACAGAAGATATAAATGCGTTGGCCACCAGACGTCATAAGAACGGCGTTTTGTAATTTAATCTGATTTGCTTTAAGTTAAATGCGATTTATATGAACAGGCATGCACAATAGATATGAGCTCATACGCATCTATGTCCGGTCCACATATTGTATGTAAGCACATACATCCGCGTAGTTGCGGATATGCAGACGCAGACTTCAAAAGTTGAAAAACGTAAATGAAACTTTAAATCTGATATTGTCAAGTTAAATATTTTTTTTTTGTATTAAGAATGAGATATGAGTTTTGTAGTGCAACTTCATTGTTCAAATTAAAATACAATAAATTTTTTACAACATATCAACTTGTGACAATTACAAAAAGAATGTTACTATTTATATACAATTAAATTATTCGTATTTATTCTTTTGTCTCCTATGCTTCGAAACAGAATTAAATACTGTTATGAATAGAGGTGACTTCAAATTATTATGACCATTAATTTAAAGATTAAAAGCTTTAAGAGTTACTCACTACAGATCATGAACGGATACTTGAAAGGTAAAGGATGGTAAGATGAATTGAAACATATAAGACTTCATGACGTCTATGAAATCATTCAACATTTTTCTAAAAACCTTCTTTCGTTTCTCTTCATAGCATGCTACAATAGATTAGTATTTCAATATCAAATCATTGTCTTGCATCTATCTCAGAAATACTGGAAAATAGTCATAGTTATAATAGCAAATAGATCCTTTTACTCGAACCAAGTCTGTGCTAACCGATCTTTTAGTCTATCGTTAAGGTTGAAAGACTGGATGATATCTATTGACACGCAGATGTTGACCACAATCCCTCACCTTATATTCTACATACTGAAGAACTTTCCACTGAGCTGTTTCTAAACAACCGTCTTGCTTGGAGGCCTCTTCAATCCATTGTTCACTATTTTTCTTTTGTTTAATCGTGAATAAAACACTCGTTTGGTAGCGTATGCTCATAGAAGAGTTTCAATTCATTACTAAATACTCACATCTCACTACTAAGTGTTTATTAGTAACACTTATGTAAATGTGAAAATTTAAATACTAAGCTCCATATCTTTTATTCATGATTATTGGAATGTGATTTCAGCCGGAAGTCTTTTACAGTCCGATAGCTAAGGTCTTCTTCTTTACTCATTCCTTAGATTCGGTTAAATTCGGTGGAACAAAGGTAGCTTAGCCTATTCCTCCTGTTTCACAAATGTATATATTTAACACTGTTTAAAGCAGGATAACAAATCGTCACCAACACCTACTTAAAATCACATTTACTAGTACTCGTTTAACTATGAAGTATCTCTGATAAACAGAAAACAATCTACTCAACCGACAGATACAAAAGATATTTTGTAAGTGCAAAAATCCAATAAAAGAAAATGAACTTCAGCGAGGAAATGCGAATCCTATGAAATTCTCTAAATCTAATTTTTATTGTACTTTTGCAAATTACAAGATATTTTATTTCAGTTACAATTGCGTTACCTTGGAATTATCTGCAGTAAATTCAGGGAGACACGCAGACAACAAAAGCTGGCAGCATTTTTGCCGGTTATAAATGTTATTTTGCAAATCTTGAATTTATCTTTTTCGCTATTTGGCCATTGTTGTTACCTTTTTTATTCTTAAAGCCAAAAGTATTGCAATTTTGATGTTGATCGCCGTCTAACGGTGCGTTGAGTATCTGTATCTGCAGTGCTTGAATAAATGAAATGAAATTCGTTCTGGAAGGGAATTTGTTTACAGTTACCATAAACCACATCAAAGTTAACAAAAAGCCATAAATACTTGCACTGGAGATTTATTAGGCTTATAACATAAGCGATTTGCAAATTTTTTGAGCTTCACTTGAAATTTATTTCTACATTTTATTTAACTTCTAAGGATTTACTCTCTAAAAAAAGAAAGAATAAGAAACGATAAACAAATACTTTGTAAAATTTAAAATAAATGCAAATTTAATACGAAACATTTTATTAAAACTACATTCGCTCAAGAATATTGGTAATATCCTTGATAACTGAATTCAATTCTCCTACTCTTCTCCTGTTTAGTTTTCAGAAATAAAAATATGTGAATACAACACTAAAGTAGCAAATTATTGAGAACTTTAACGAGACAACCAATAGATTTATTTCAAATGTAATAAAAACAATCCAAACTTTGAAAATAATTGCACAACAGATATTGGATTTCTATCTCAGTACTGTTTGTAGTACCAGTGGGTCACTGTGTAAACCCAAGCGTGCTAACTTACTATCCTCTTAGTACAACTCCTGGATCATATAATCTTAAAATACTGTCAGCAATAGCGTAGTCACTTAGATCAACACTGAAAAGGGAAAGTATGGAAATTTCATTAAAGAATCAAGAGATTTTTTAAACTAGAGAAGACAGAAGAAAGTCCTACTATTAACGCATTGCAATTGGCCTAAGCTTTGATAGTCGCAACCGCAAAATCTATCCTAGCCAAAACTATATCAAAACAGAAAAATACTATAAATCGGAAAGCATTTCAACTTGACTACTTCAAGGTATAATATTAGTCCCATTCATGTATTTACTGGGTACCTAATTTCCGCCATTTGCTTAAAGAATCTTTACAGAGTTTTATGATGATACAGCTGTCCTGTCAGTGAACAAAGTCCTGCTGGACAACATTACTTATTTGTTTTAAACATTTAGAAATCAAACTGATTAAAAGTTCTGTTTCGAAAAGATTCGATCTTAATCAAGATTTCTTCACACCTTCCAAAATCGCGATTTACTTATTTTATTGATATATCTTGTCACGCATATTGTCAAGTATATTTGATAAAATTAAAAACATTTAAAGTTGAAATGAAAAGTTTTTTAGTGAAACTTATATATTATATTTTTTATATTTAATCGTATTATAAAAATTAATTTTTTACGATTAAATGCAATCAAAATTTTTACTGTTTATGTACAGTTTATATTGACTTAAAAACACAATTGTACACTGTAAAAAAAAACAAAGGTTGACGAAACTTAAAACAACTACATGAATAACTATTTTCGTGCGAGTCACGAAGGCAAGATTTTGGTATATCCAATTTCACGATCTGAAGGAGCTAAGCAGATAAATAGCTACGATGATTCTTAGACTAAGAGAGTTTTCTGCTTAGCAGACAAGAAATCAAAACGATTTCAAAATAATAATTGGACTATGTAGCTTACTTACCGAATATTGATATCCAAATAAATTTATACCTAGATAGGCATCTTATATCGAATGAAAGGAACAGAAAGGGACAATATATTAAAAAAGTCGCATATTTAAAATTTTCCAACTTCGGATTACCAGATTAAATTCTTGAATGTAAAATCAAAATTTCGGCGAATCTGAAATTTTTTCGGTATTTAGAAAAATCAATCAGCGAAATCTGTTATATTGAACTTATAGAAGGAAATCAAATTATTCTGAAACTTACCTTCCATTGCAGTCATGAAGACAATTGAATCCAAAACAATGAAATCGAGTATTGTAATGAAATGTCGCTTACATGAACACCGCACATGACAAGGTACTTGTTTGGTGGGTTGTGGACATACGAATATTGAAGCAGACTAGTTGATCAGAAAAGGTTCAGAAATCCACAGAATAAGTCTAACTCATCTTGATAAACCACTATGTGTATACTATTTAGAAGCATAGAAGAATTCACCATTTCAATAACATATAACTGTGAGGGTGCCAGGTTGCCAGAACCTTATACCCAGATTAGACAGAAATAAAACGAAAAACATTTTGGGACTCAGCAAACCTGCAGTGCGGTTACTTATGAGAGTACTAACAGAGCACTGTGCTATTGCACTGGCACTTTCACATTAGCTTAATCCAACAACTGGACTATGCAAGAACTGCAACAATTAAGATAAGATATATAGAATCCGTTAATCAGTTTTCGGTCAATTGCCCGGGACTTCAGACGAAGTAATTTCAGTGGCTTAAAGATGGTTTCTTTACTGGGCTGACTGAGTTAAATTAACTTGTCGAATCTACTTAGCATTTTCTGGAAAACCAATTGACTGGGGAAGAACAACATCAGAAGTTAACAGCGGTACTTGTCTTGGAGGTGCTTGGAGCACACGTCCTCTTACTTTTACTAACCTAGCCTAACTAGTTACATTTTAAAGCACTACTTTATGTGCTAACTATATACCCACAAAACTTGCAATTTTTTCCAGTGTACGAGTATTCCAAACTAAATACCTAAAAAATGGTGCAAGTAACGTAAGTCGATTTTATGGCTTCAATGCTGTAATTTATTGTAGACGACGTTCATTTTGATAGAAAAAGACATTATATAAAATTTTATATCAAATTTGTGCAAAAATAGAACAGTTAAGCACCGTTAAAGTATATCCTAAAAGCAGATTAAGTCCATTTTATTTACAACAAAAGAGCGGAAAGCCAAAATGAGGCAAATTAAAATTTCGTGCAAATAAAACGAAAACGGCTGTGAATGCAGTAAATAGTAATTTTCACTTAAAAAATTAAAATTCTGTACAATTTTTTAGTATTTTTTTTTTGTATATATTTTAAGCACAGAACGAAACATTTCAGAAATATTTTAACGAAAAAAGTGTCGAACAAATTTGCTAAATACTCTGACCTCCATTAACATTGCGAGCAGAAGGAGCAGCAGCAGTGAGACAGCTCCTTTGAGGGGAGATGTTCACACTTTCGGTTGAAATTAGCTTTCTTTGCGATTAAATGCGAATGGACACCGAACATGGAAGAGTTTGGAATTCCACAGACAGACGAAGAAAGCAACGTCAGTTAGCGAAAAGATTCAGGAAGAATGTTGCTACTCAATTTAGCACTGCAGTCAATGCAGTCAACTGCAGTGCAGCATGCATCTTGTATCTTTCAGCAACTCATAAGAAATTGGCAGCGGCACGCTTAAGTACTTGCACTGCGTGTTTCTGGGCAATTTTCAAGTATTCCGCATTGTTTGATGTGGAATGCATGTTGAAAAGTTCAACTGAAACAGTGAACATCCAAAATCTCTTTTTGTCCGCTTTGTTACTAACATTACCGATAAAAAGCATTGCTGTGGTTGTTGCATCTTCAACGTTTAACGTTCGTTTTGCATCAGTACTCGTATCCAACAGATACATTTCAAGTGTGTGGCTTTTGGCTTATCACTTGCAATCACTAAGCTTCATTGGCTTTTGATGTGTACGAAGTTAATTGCTTTTTAATATCGAACCCGTAATGTTTTCAAATTGTTTTTAAGTTCACGTTTAATATAAATTGATTTAGACTTTGCGAAACTGTACGGCTGCAAGTTCTGCCAGATTCATAATCTTGATTGAATCGATTTTAAATGCATTTCTCATTCTTCTTTGAACTTTTCATTTTCAGCTTGTGAATGTCATCCAATTGGCTCATCTGGCAAAACTTGCAATCATACTTCTGGACAGTGCCCCTGCAAAGATGGCGTTACCGGGCTCACTTGTAATCGCTGTGCACGCGGCTACCAACAGAGTCGCTCACACATAGCACCCTGTATAAGTAAGTTATTATATTATCAGCAGCGAAAGCCAAGACTAACTATCTAATATATTAAAATCTTCATATTTTGTTTTTACTGATAGAAGTGCCGCCTCGCATGTCAAACATGCTGGACACCCAAAATACCGAACCCGAACCTAATCCGTATGAAGCCAATGCACCTTATCGCACTGATGGCGGGAGGGGTAAGTAAGTGTTTCTCTTTATTTCTTTCATTTATGTTGTGTTGTGTTCTTTATGTTTTTTTTTTATGTTTATTTTTACATTTATCACATCACTTCGCCGTGCGAACACATCATTGAGTGGCAGCTTCATTCATAAAAACGCAAATTAATTTTATTGACTAAACTTTTTTATTCTACAAAATTTCAAAATTGTTTTTAAACATAATTTTCCTATTTTATAACATCACTTAAGAGTTCAGCAAACCTGCGGAGAATAAATATTGTAAAGCCACAAAAGCTAAAAGGGTTAAAGGTGACTCTTTGCCGCAATACACAAATGTCGTTGTAAATGATGTGGGGTCTATGGATAGACTTATGTATGAAAAAAAATGGTATATAGCACAGCAAATATCGCAACAGAGTTGCCAATATTAAAAAAAATTTTTACGACCTAATCAAATTTAATATTAAATGTGCGGGATCGCCACTTATCAGCGAACTAACAGAGTAAAGTGGGCAACAGACGTTGGTTGAAACCTTCTGGATATGACAATTTTAATTTTTTTGTTAGTATTTAGGTATTAGTTATTAAAATACACAATAGTTTAGGGATATAATTTTGCATTTATTTTTTTATTTTTATTTGTCCACTCTCACTAGTCATCACATTTATTTTGTTATTGTTTTTTGAATCCAAATTCCTTAGAAAGGTTTAGATAGATATAGTTGTAGTCTCAGATTGACACTATCTCATATTGACAGAATTTTTAAAACTAGATTTTTGTAAGCAAGCTTGGCAACTCTAATGTCATTGAAATTTAAGTTTGAACTAATAAAGAGTAACAAGTATCCTTACCTTACCAGCTAGTGTACGCCTAACGTAACATTGCAGTACTTGAGTTGCCACACATTAAATCGTTTTAATTGCAGAAACCAATTTATGAATGAATCTAGGAATAAAGAAACCTTTAACGTGTATCATGGAATTGTGCAGTAAAGGAATTTTCATTTGCATACTCCATAAAGTCCTTCACGTAAATATGCAACACTAATTAAATGATTTCATTGAAGAAATCTCTATGAAACATTGAATTCCTCCAAAGTAAACAGCACACTTGTGAACTTATTTACGAGCATCTGCGAGTAGACTGACGCTGCAGTTGTGGCATGAATGTGTTGAACCATAAATATGAATAACAAAAGCAATACCAGGAATCAGGAATCAACTTGTAATAGCTACAATGTTGGCAACATTTTGCAAGTTCCCAGGATTCAGATTTGTTTTTTCCTGTTACCATAAGGACGGTGATTAAGGACATGACAGCATTGCGAACACACATGTTCTCTTTGTGCACAGATATCAGAATAAAAAAGTCCTTGGCATGAGAAGGATAATCGCTTGTTAATCAGCGCCTTAAATATGTTGTAACGGCGGTTCCGTAGCAAGCAAAAGCTAAGAAAAGCAACATGAAAAAGAAAATCTGTTAAAAGCATAGACAGTTAAAGTGGAAAAAACATTCCAGATAAGTTGAATACATGAGATAATTTATTTAGCCAGGATACCGCAGGAAAAATACTTCAAAAAGCCAAACAGATTCTTTGAATTGAAAAGTAAATTTAAGAGCATTTACTTATTTAAGCATTTTCGTTTATGAGAAAGTTTAAATTTAACAACTTATTTTTATAGAAATTTGTTTATAAATAAAATTAAACTTAATTTCACAAAATTGCTTGCATAATCCGCTTAATGAAAAGCAAGCGCCGCTCATCTTATTTGCAATACAAAAACTTTCCAACTATGGAAATTTAAACGGCAACAGAAATTGCCTTACGTGCTCGAAAACAGATAAAAAGCAAAAAGGGGAAGAACACAACTGGCAACAAGCAGAAAACTACTACTGTTGGTAGAACAGAGATAACAATATGCCATAAATTATGCAGTTATGTGGTTAGCTTAAGTTTTTTACTATCCAACAACAACAGCAACAACAACAACAACAACAACAACAACAACAACAACACCAACAACTATTGCAAGAAGAAATAGTCTCAAGTAAATCATAAACAAACTCACAGGAGAACTTGCAAGAGCTTATCCTTTGCCTGCATAGACAACTATTTTTTTTCTTAAGCAAAATATTAAAAACTTTTGTAAAGTCGTTGTAGGAAACGAAGAAGGAGGGGTGAATATGATGTTTATTATGTTACTAATTGTGCAACTATAATATTTGCATAAAACATTTATGCTAACAAGTGGCAACACTGTTTTATTTAAACTCAGTAAACTTTGCTTAGTTTAATCGCAACAAAACCGTTACGATTTTAAACTTTTTAATGAAGAAACTGAGTTACATTGCAGTGTAAATTATGTAGTTTAATAAATCCTTGCGGCTACGAGGACAACAATTCGTTTTTATCTAACACTAACAAATAAATAATACTTACATAGTGAAGAGAAATCATGAACATGTGGGACTTTATAGTTTTTTAAGACCTATATTCATACATACCGGAGTAGTTAAATATAAACCCATTCTCTTTATTTTATTACTATTTATTTATCACATTCAAAATTGGTTTTATTTGATCCAAGACAAACATATATGCCACCTCTCGTTCCAGTCTTCAATATATTTTTCATAGGTATTTTCCAGTATGGTCGATACCTACTGCAGCAAATTTTATTTTATGACTTAAATCGTGCAAAATGAATTCTACTGAGCTTTAATTTAGTGTATAGAACAAAAAAGATTGCATGGAGCTGGAACTGGAGAATGTGATGGTTAATTTGACTTGATCGTAACTATAACTTTATACAACGAAGCATTATGTATAAAAAGCTTTTCAACATCCGTTTCTAATGGATTTTTCAAACCTAAAATACAGGAAGTATGTAGCTTGAAATAGTTGGCGTCAAAATGTCTTACAGATACTTCAGAGACCCTAGCGGTATCAGTTAAAGACAATGTGAGAAGACTGATAATCTTATTAAATCCTTCGATTATTAAACCCAAGTGCCTCTATTGCCTCAACACTTTTACAAAGTTTTATTTAAGGATATTTATGACCACCTCTTTGACTATTTTCTTCAAGATGTAAACTATGTCAGAAATTATCTCTTTTCACCAGAAAATGGTCAGATATTATCTCTTTTCACCAGACTTTTTCTTTAATTTTTTCTTGATTGGTCAGATCGAATTAAGTCCATAATGAAGTAAATCTAAGTACCACTGTATGCTTGGTACCTACTTGGACTGAAAGAAGCAATTTTAGTCAATACTAAAGCGAATATCTTACGAATCTAGTTAATAATTTATTAAATAATTTTTATAAAATCTTTATATTCCCTTATATATTCCCAATTTGTGTATGAGCAATCTTTGCGGAAACTCTTTTTTAAAAAATATTATTATGTTTTCATTGAAACTGTCTAGAGTGGCATAAAATTCCTTTTTTACTTACTTTCAGATTTTTTTATTTATGTGAACTTTTAAGAACTCTCAATTTAGAAAAATCAACAATAGCCCCAAAATACTTATGAGGTCATTTTGGGTTGTTTTTCATCCGGCGCAACCCAATTGAGCTCAATAAATTGTTTATTTTTATTGATGCAATTAGTTGTGATTTTACCACAAACATCAAGTAAAAATACACACTAAAATAAATAAAATAATAAAAAACTATATCAATGTCTGATTCCACCGAACGAAGCACTTGTGGGGCGTAAATCGGCTTCACTTTTTAGTGTGACGTTGCAACGCCTTGAAATATTCTCAAAAAACAAGGTGGAATTCAACGCATAGAACGAAACACACTTAACTTTTCAGTTTATTAGCTATCGAATTTACAAATGAATCACTTTAGAGTATATAATTTTATTTATATGTAAACTACCGAACATGAATGTCGAACATTGATAGAATCAGAAACCAGAGAGCAATTAAAATCGAACGAAATGAAAACGTTTTCACTTGTTCAATTTAAACAAATCCCGAAGAGGCGAGTACTCCTCACGCACGCACCTCCGCACTTCTCTTGTTATAGACTTGAGTCTATAAATTTTCTAAGTATTTTTAGCTTCGATGTGTAAAGTCCAATTTGGAAGCTAACAGGGTAATTTGGTGCAAGGTGTTGATGGCCGCAGCTGCGGGAACGCGCACTTTGAAGTTGAATTGGGGAAGATTTTTATTTATTTATTTTTTGTGAGTTTTTTTAGCACTATTCTGTACTAAGACTTTCGACTTAAGAATTCGTTTTTTGATATAAAAATCTAAAAGGAACGAAAAACTATTTTAACATTGAAAATGTTATTAAAACGAATCCTACAGCAATTTTTTTCTAATATATATTTACTGTTTTTAGTGCAGTTAGCTAGCACGCAGTTTATGTAGGTGTAATTGCAAATAACCGAACTCATAAACTAAGCCGCCTTCCAACAGAACTCGAAATAATGTCACCCGATCTCTATGTAGATCAAACTATGATCTTGCACACGACTAATGGTGAGCAAAAATAAATGTCACTATCATTGGGTTCACATATCCGGGTAGAAAATACTGAAAACCTAATGTGGGGTATATACATAATACACATAATAGCACTTAATAGATACATAAACTTAAACTATAATCTATAAATCTAAATCTATATAATTTATAAACTATAATGGTTTTTAAGTCGCTCCAACGTTACTTCAACTCACTTAACGTCACTTATTATTTTCATAAGACTAAGATTACATTTTCTTGGAATTGGAATTTCTTTAGAAAACCATTATAATTGTGAAACCAATTTTTCGAAAATTGCTAAATTCTTTGAATTTTCTATTTCAAAAATCCAAGAACCGCAAAAAAGTATTTAAAGATTTTTTTTATCTGAAAAAATATTTTTCATTTTATATATTCAATCGAAAAATGTAAATAAAAAAGTAGATCTTTCTGAAATTTGCTGTAATAAAAATTGTTTAATGTTTTTCTTTACAGAATGCGAAAAATGCAAAATAAGCACAAAAAGGTTAAACCTGAACAAATTTTGCAAAAGGGATTACGGTGAGTAACGCCAAGAAATACCAGAACATAAAAAAAGCTCGAATTATTAAAATAATTCAAATAGAATTAAAATTCCTCTTAAATAATTCGATTACTTTTTTGTAATTTGTAACGATTAATGGATTAATGTAATATTTTGTTATTATTTTAGCAATAATGGCGAAAGTAATTGGTCGCGAAGCGAGCACCGAGGTAACAAGCAGCGAACAATACGAATACACCAAAGAAAGCCAACAACAGGAACCCGAAAAAGAGACGGTGAAGTTCGATTTACAAATACAGACCATTTTCAAGCGTTCCCCACCCGAGTACGGAACAACGAATACAATCCTAAAACGAGGTCCTATGACCTGGATCATACCGACTAAAAATTTGGAATGTCGTTGCCCCAAAATTAAACTTAATCGGTAAACTCGAATTTTATATTGCGTCTTAATATAGTCATCTACAATATAGTCATCATCTATATATAATATTATCAATTATAATATATTTTACATATCAATTAGTTATAATTTAATTTAATTTTCACAAACAGACTAAAAACAGGACTTATTTCTTTATCATTTGTTTGAGAATATAGATTGCTTTTATTCTCAACTTTGAGAGAAATCGCACCATCTATCTATATATCCATCTGTCTTAAGGTTGCTATTATTTAGAAAGAGGTTTTAACTGCATATACTGATGGTTTCAAGGTAGTTGACAGAATATACAGTAATGTTCTCTCTAAGAAACTAAGGTCGTGTGCGAGTTAGGCTAAGTTGCGTTCTAAATGAGGGAAATACTAAGTTGTGCCGATAATGTAGTGATGTGTCGATACGTGTTGATAAATGGCTAAATGTGTGCAGTGCAAAAAATCCCAAAAAATCTCCCATTTGGTTTAGCATCAACTTAGCCTAACTCGCACACGTCCTAAACATACAAACTGACTTTTTTTGGTACAACTCTAGCTTACCCTATAGAAAGTAATAAACTGAATAGGAACATATTAAAACTATTAGATGATCGAGCTACTTTAATCTTTCAGTTTAATCTATTTTACTTCTGGAACTGTTTTTTGCTGTTATATATCGTATATATATAATATAGCAACGCAATTAATATTTTTCTTCTCTGAGCACTCCATCACAGAGAGAACACTTGTAATTCGAAACTTGTGACTAATTTGACCATATCGCTAACATTATGCAAATATTTTTGAAATCTTCTTGTATAGAACTGTTACATACAAAATGGGAACCATCCACGATATACAGACATCTGAATGTAACTTGACTCCGATTTGAATCTAATTGATACACCCTATAAAGATATTACTATTGCAGTAGGTTTTCTAAGAAGGTGACTTTCAATTAATTAACCGTGTTAAGTGATTACATTTCTTCTCGAATGATTTATACCACAGTTGAAAGTAAAGTGCCTTACATCTGCTCTATTATTCCCCAGAATATTAGCATCGAGAATATTAGCATAAGTGGACTAAACTAACATAACCTTTTAGAATTGCCTATCTTATTATTGAAGACGTTATATACATTGATTTCTTTAAATAATACTATCTAAAACATTTTTTTTTTTTATTTAATTGCAGTTCATATTTAATTTTGGGCAAATATTCAGAATCTCCGCCCGGTTACTTAGGCATTGGTTCACGGACAATTGTTATAGAATGGAAGGACGAGTGGGCGAGGCGCGTAAAACGCTTGGAACGCAGAGCGCGAACATGCCAATAAATTCTTTAGTTTATGTTTAATTAATTTGTGCGAAGTCTTTGTGTAATTTTAAGTAAAAGCTGTGTAAAAATATATTTCAGACATTTAATTGAAAATATATTTTATAGTTTTGTTTATAAATATATTTCAATGCAAATAATTCACATGATAATATTTATAACTACTCATACTAGCGTAAGCCATGTAACTACTAATGCATTTATTTATTATTTTAAAATTAATTAATTTCTGTTTTAAATAATTGTTTTTATTTTGTTATTAATTTAATTAAGCTGCTGTAAGTGATTTATTGATAACCAAAATGTATTGAAATACATACTATATATATGTATATGACAGAGAGTGGAATTTGAGGATATACTGTTTTAAAATTTCCTAATACTTCTGAACGGTTTTTTCGCAATGAATAATTTGACTGGCACCGTGAAAGAGAACCATATAATAGATACTTGCTCAACAGATTTAAATAAATTGAAAAAATTTAATACAAAACTAAAAAGTGTTTGTCCGTAGCACATAATTTTTTAATTTTCATTGCATTATCTCAAGCTATAGCAACTGAACTGTGTACCTATTTAAAAAAAATGCCAGAATGTAGCACTTGACACTTGCTCTGCTTTTCAAAAAAGTGTCAAAATGTAGCATAAAACTAAGAAGTATCTGTTTTTAGCACACAATTTTATTATATATACTGCAATTTATTGGATTTAATTATAACTTCCTGAAAATATATATATTCTAGAAGAAATTTTGAATTTTATTTATTAGAAGTTTTTCGTAATAATGCGAAACGGTTTAATTATAATTTTAATGAAATTGAAGTAATTCTTTATCGTTTTCATTGCACTATGTCAAGCTATAGCAACTGAACTGTGTACTTATTTAAAAAAAATGCCAGAATGTAGCACTTGATACTTGTTCTACTTTTCAAAAAAGTGCCAATATATAACATAGAACTACAAATACTGCACTGTATTGAATTTAATTGTAACTCCCTTGAAAGATATATATCCTAAGAGAAATTTTGAATTTTATTTATTATTAGAAGTTTTTCTTAATAAATGCGAAACGATTTAATTATAATTTTAATGATATTGAAGTATTTCTTGATAATATTAAATTCAATGAAAATCAAATTCTATTAATAATAAATATTTAATTTTTACAGCTTATATTTTGTACATATATATATTTTTTTTTTATTAATTTAATATTATATACAATTTCCAAATATATTTACTATATAAGATAATATATTTAAAATTATTTAGTTTTGAACATGTGAAACCAAACTTTGTGCATATTTATAATGGAAAAATTTAAATAAAATATTACATGAGTAATATGAGATTAATTTTAAAATTGCAAAAAATATATATTATTTATATAAAAAAATGAATAAAAAATTTTAAAATTTATATGTAATCATTTTATGTTAATGGAAAAAAATTTAAAATTATTGATAAATATTTAAATTTAAAATTATCAATCAAATATGTAATTCTACCAATAATGAATTATTATTTTTTTACGGTTAAATTTTTTTTATTAAAAATAAAGGATTTATTGTCATGTTCGCAAGTCCGCAACGAAATCCGTTAAATCGACAAATTATTTCCATTAAAATTGAACAGAAAAATTGTTCTAGAATCACATAAATGCAATAAAAGTAAGAAAACTCAACAATCAAATTTAAAGCAATAAACACCGATAATTTAAGTATTAAAATTTAAATTTAAGATAATAAAATAAGCAAATATATAAAGTTTAAATATTTTAATTCCAAGCACCTGACACACTTAAAAGCAGCGTGTGAGATATTTACATACATAAATGCATTGAACTAAAATATAAAGTCTGACTGTTATCTGTTTCAACTGCTTTATATTTGTATCGATTAATTTTGGGACTTTTATCGACATTTGAATTATACTAAAATATAGAGAAACTGTAACGAGTCAAATGTATCGAAATATATAGAAATATATAGAAATATATAACGCACAGTCAAAGAAAATATTATTTATGAAAAAATTATTATAAAATTGTAAGAAAAAAACCTATACACAATATATGCATAAAGAAGTATTACGACCATAAATTTATTTCACAAAAAAAAAAATTTAATTCAAAATAAAACTAACCTAAAATGAAATCTTTTCTATATCTTTTTTAATATGTTTAGAAAAAAATAATAAAAATTAGATCGAAGTTAAAGTTGAGTTAAAGGCTATGCTTAGTCTATTAATGGGACACAAATAGAAACAATATAGACACCCTTTTTCTTTGTCGATTTTGAGTTTCGAAGACAATAAGGCGACAAAAAGAAGAAAAGAGGCGATCCAAAAATACACAGTTAGGGACAACCGGATACACGAAGAGAACAAGTGGTAAAAAAAATAAAGACAAGTTATATACAATTGAGAGACAAAAGGAAACCAGGAATAAGAGATAACAGAAGCGCAAGGAAGAAACAATAGATATATAGATATAGATATATAGATATATTAACAAGACGATGACAAAAGAGGGTAACAGAAAAAGAGAAGGGAAGATTGAAGATATGAGCGAGAACCACATGACAGACAGACAAAAAGGAAAAGAAGGCAAGAAAAAGAGTGACAAGATAAAGACAAAAGCTAGAAAACAGGGAGACAACAAAGAACCTCCAAAAAGAAAAGAGAGAAAGACAAATGAGAATAAAAGGAAGGGATATACGAGAGAAAAGGAGCAGATAATAGAAGACAATAGAGTGGACAGAAACAAGAGAGACAAGAGAGTGAAATGGGATTTGTGTGTATAATATTTGCATCTATTTCTAATAAGAGCTTAACATTTGATAAAATTTTCTATTTACATTTTGAATATTTTTATCTACCAGAATCTGTTCCCGTTTTCAAAAGATCACATCAATGTTTTTATTTGACTTCTACTTATTTGTTTAATCCTCTTAGAGGTCTTTCTTCCTTCATCTGGTAGGCGTAGCTACGATCAGCCGCAGTAACCTAACCTAAAACATAATAACCTTTCGATATTGGATAACCGTTGGATTACTGGGTGGGACTAAAATGGGACAACCCCCTTTTTACTAAAATTTATTTAACATTTAATATTATTGTTTTAAAATAAAAATATTTACATAGTAAATTATTTTATTGCAATTTGAATTTTAAATTTATTATATATTTCGAAATAATTAAAATCAAACAAAATGATTGATTAAATTAATAAATTCATTTAAATGATTTGCGGTAACTTGTAATTTATAACTTTCCAAGAGAAAAGCCAATAAGTGTTATTTTCATTCGGAATATTTGAAAAAAAAATTAAATAAAATAAATTTTGTTTTTTTTTTCTGTAAAAAATTTTCAAAAGATTCGTGTCTTATGTAAATTGACTTGTCTCACTTAATATGGTACCTCTATTAAGTACACTTCATCAAATATAATAAATTAACACATAGTTTGGATCAAAGAAGTTTCGATCTTCATTGGTGTGGATTGTACTATTCATATCCAATAAAGGATGTTCTAAAAAACATAAAAAAAAACTTTTAATTAGTACGAAATAAACGCAGCATAAAAGTATGCAATATAAATGTGGCGAAAAGTTCACACTGCTAGGGACACTGTGCAGAGAGCTTTAAAAAATAAAATTTTATTTTATTTATGTTTGCAACGCAAAAGATATATTGATAAAAATTAATTTTATTTATGCAGTTTTCAGTTTCCAGTTTTCAGGTGTCTAAAGAAATAAGAATTATGGCTGTTTGCGGGGGGTGGTGCGTGCGGTGAAGGTTATATATTGCTACTACAATTATCAGAAATGCTACTACATCAGCTGCAAAACGCAGATAAATTAAAATTGCCAACCCAAAAATGTGAAAGAATTTTCTCATTCTACTGAACGCATTATGTTATAATTAACACGCTTAAGGCTGAAATATTTATAATTATGAAAATGATATAAAAAAATTCGCAATGTTGCATTTAAATTGATAATAATTCATTGCGGACGCATTTATCAAAGCAACCGACAAAATTGCTCCCGATGGCCGCCACAAATGTTGTCAAATGACATAACTATTGTTGTAGTATTTAAGGATTGTGGTTGTATTTGTTGTCGTTGCTGTTGTCGATGATGTTGTTGGTTTTGTAGTTGTTGTGTTAAATGTGGCATCTGCGTTTCACATAGTGTCGATATTGACCATAATCAGATTTCCATCGCCCCTACAACGAAAGAATCTGTCATGCAAACCGAAATGTTTAATTCAACGCGTCCTGGTTTTTATTTTAAATTCTATCACACACACACATTAAAAGCCGCAAACAACACAAATTCATATCAATAACACATCCGTTTCCGCTGCGTCTTCATAGTCCTCTGCGCTATTCTGATTTGATGGCGATGCAAATATTCGAAAATATTTTTAACAAACGCTATGATTGCTGCGCGGCACCTGAATGAATTCGCATTTACTTCTGCGTAATTTCCATGGAGACCAAATACCAATGCGGCTACAACAACAACAACAGCAACAGCAGCAACAATATTGTCACCAGAAATGCATAACAAAATGCTATTGGATTGCATTGAAATGCACACAATAGGAAGGTGTCCAGATTTATCGACATATTCCAGGGATTTTTTCCTCCGTTGGGCATTTTCCATACAAAGTCGCAAATAGTTTATATGGATCGAATTTTTTTTACTATGCATATCTTATTTCCTTCCGTCAGGAAACGAGTTTTTGCTTCCAATACAAGCAATATGAAAAGCTTAAAGGTAAAAAATTGATTAAACCCAGTAACAAAATTCAATAAAAATATTATTTGAAATAAGCCTATTTATTTGTTTCTGGACCCAGCTAATATGTGAATTTTGACAGTTGTCAAAGTGCAGCTATTATATTTATTTCATGCCTCCAAGCGATATAAGTAAAGAATTTAATATGAAATTTACAAATTTTAAGAGAATAAAATTAATAAAGCGACGTAAGATTTCTGTAGCTGATATTTATTTTCATACTCAAATCGCATTTTCCGTTTCATCAAAAAAACATTTGTTTCAAAAACCAATCATTTTTCCATTTAAGTTCTTAATAGCGTAAAGATATTCTGTTTTGGCTGGCTGGCTCGAAAGAGTCCCACTTGGATCAACAAGCCTTTAGTGTCACCATGTTAGAAAAATATACGTATACCTAGATAGAGGTAAACATTCTTGGAGCATATGCCGATAGCAGACAATGCCCTGTGAGCAGTACCGTTAACAACCTGCAATCTGTTCTTAAAAGAGAAACAGAACCATGAAGCATTAAACAGGTAAACGATTCTTAAGTTTAAGTACCTAGCTGATGCCAAATTTACCGGCATTATGAAAAGAATAGCGTGTAGTGTCGCTGTTGGCATAGTCGTTACAGCTCCTGTAGTGCTCAACATTGCATTACTCAGCGTTAAGGACTCCAGGTGCTTTACATTGTGACCGAAGTTTGGAAATTCTCATTTAAAATTCGCCGCTGTATATTTTTGATTTTTAAGTTATGTATGGCAGCACTGTCCTAATTACTATGCCAAAAATAGCCATCTGTCGGACAGTTCGTTTACGGCAGCTGTTGAAACCAGTTCACCTCAGTAGGCGTTGCGAAAAAAACAATGGAAAAAAATATTGAACAAAGAGTTTGCATCAAATTTTGTTTTTCGAACGAAATTTCGTGTGCAGAATCGTTGCGAATGTACAAAAGGCTTAGGGGAATCAGTTTTACACTCAAGTTTATGAGTGGTACAAAGCCTTTCAGGACTGTCGTACGACGTCGAAGACATGCCGCGTTCTGGACGATTGACCTCTACCACCGACGAAAACTTGAAAAGGCAAAGGAAATCGTGTTCAAAAATCCTCATGTGATGTTAGAGAGATAGCACGGAGCTAGGATCGGTCGTGAGATCTCGTTTGATTTTGGTGGACAATTTGTTATGCGACGTTCAACGCCCGGCTTGTTCCGATTACTAATTTGTTCAACATTATAACGATTTTAAGGCCAAAATTCAATAATACATCGAACAGCCACCGTATTCACCTGATCTTGCACCGTGTGACTTTTTCCTGTTTCCCAACCTCAAATTACCACTAGAGGACGCTTTTAATCCATAAAGACTAAAACAGAATTCGCAGAGGAACTCAAAGCCATACCGGAAAGCGCCTATAAAAATGTTTATGATTGGAAAACGTTGCATTTGTGTATCGCGTTCTACTGGAGCATATTTGAAGAGTAAATAAATATTGATGAAGATTAAGAATTTTGCGTTTTATTTAAAATTTTCCGGAAACTTTTCGGTCACAATGTACATAAGGTTTTTTGTTTGTTGCTGCCCACCATACCAATACTCCGCGAAACATTACTGATTTAACAACTAAAGCGAAAACCGAATAGATCAAGGAGGGATGAAGTCCTCAGGTACTACTCAACATCCTATTACATACACAGATTGCTGTTAAGGCTTCCTTCTTCTTCTTCTTTTGCATTTATGCAAAGTCCATCTTCTCGGCATTGTTCCCCTCAAATAAGTTTAATAAATATTTTGATTACTATCATAGTCCACAAGAAATAGGATCGCTGCCAATCTTGCAGTTTCCTTTGGCGCACTCGTTTTATCGTAGTGTAACGTTAGGTAACACAAATCTACCTTAAGTATACGTGAGCCTCGATTTTAATGTTGTATTTGCGTCTAGATATGCTTTTATATGAGCATTAGTTAAAGTTTCCTAAATCCACGGTGTATGCACGGTCTTGCATACTTTTATTAGAAAAACCATTTTAGATGTCATCTATAACGCTAGTAAGTGGTTTAGCATAACACAGTTGTTGAAAATTGTGTTAATCCAGCCAATAACATTTGGATCTGTACTCGACAGTTTAGGCGGGATTACACCATCAAATACTAGCAATTTATGCAATGAGAACGATCTGATCGTTCACTCTACTTTTGCACATATGGCGAGGCATACCAGCTAAATGAATTAATAATTGGAATTATTATGAAAAGTACTTAGAAAATATAGATTTTAACACTTAAATAAACCTTAATTTGATAACAAATATATTAAGCCACATGCAATTTTGTTTATGAATATGTTCAATATATGTTATTGTTGTTGGTGTTGTGGTTTGAGTTAGTGCTATTGCGCACTTTTACTCTTTTATGGCTGTGGGGGCTTATCCCTGCCTCGCAGTAAGCTTTAACTATACTAGAATTATTATCGTTTATGTATTTATTTATTATCGTTTATTTAGTATTTATGTTTTAACTGATGACGGACCGTAGATCAGCATATCTTCCTGTGTGTCCTGAGGTGGACTTATATATATATATATATATATATAGTAGTACATTACTAAATCTTAAAAACATTTTTTTAAATTATTATTTTATAATCTTAAAATAAAAGTCGTACATAGTTAAAACATTAATTTATTACGATTGTAATGTTTATTCTAAATTGGATATAATTTTACAACACAGAACCAATCAAACAAGAAATATATCTGTCAATTAATTAATCATGTTGTAATTAATTTGACGAGTACACATAAATCTTTATGTCGAAAACTAATTTAAAAATTATTTATACTTAAAATTTCATATTAATAAATTTCAGTTAATATTTAATTTTGGATATGTTTTATATTTAGCAACATTTTTAAATTTCGTATGCCTTAAATACGTCCAATCGCTGAAATTCAAAACAATTAATTTGAAATACAACCGTGTAACGAGAATTGCAAATAACTTCTGTCTCAGGCCAATATTAGTGAGGTCACTTTCACACATATGTGCGAAAGGCAATCATTTGACATCTTGAAATGTCACTTTAACATATTGTGACGAAAACAAGGAAAATTATTGTGTAGTTTAGATAATATAAATATTATTTTTCGAAATTTTATGTGCGTTGTTTTTTTCCAACGTTAGTTCACTCTCGAAATTGGCGTTAATAAAATAAATTGATTAATATGGCTGGGTCGGCATTGAGAAGGTTGATGGCAGAATACAAACGTTAGTACAATATTTTTGTGATCTTTTGTACGCTAAAAAACAATTTCGAAAGACCTTTGCACAAATGATTAGAGAGCGATTTATGCATTATTCAAGGTGTGATGTGCTACACGACCTCATCGTAGAAAAGAATATAAACTTAACTAGAATTCTAAACGTGCATTAGCAACAAAATTAAAATATATTTTTGTAATGTACTGCAATATAAAATTTATAAACTGTTAATTTGTTACAGAATTAACTCAAGATCCTCCGGAAGGTATTGTAGCTGGACCAGTAAGCGAAGACAACTTTTTTGAATGGGAAGCCTTAATAGCGTAAGTTTTATTTTAATCGTTACCGACTTGTATACATATTTATATTTTTAGCGGCCCTGAAGGTACATGTTTTGAAGGCGGAGTATTTCCAGCGCGGTTAATTTTTCCACCAGATTACCCGCTCAGCCCACCGAAAATGAAGTTTACTTGTGATATATTTCATCCCAATAGTAAGACACTTGATAACGTAAAAAATAAATCGAAGTTTATAATATACAATTTTTGTAGTATTCGCCGATGGCCGTGTGTGCATATCAATTCTACACGCACCTGGTGACGACCCCATGGGGTATGAACTATCTGCTGAGCGTTGGAGTCCCGTACAAAGTGTGGAAAAGATACTTCTGAGCGTGGTATCCATGTTAGCTGGTTAGTAATAGTAAAAGAGTTACATTAAAGCAGAAAAACATTTTCAGTATTTCCATATTTGATTTCCAGAACCGAACGATGAGTCAGGTGCCAATGTTGATGCAGCAATCATGTGGAGAGAACGACGTGAGGAATTCAATGCCATTGCGAAACGCTTGGTGCGCAAAACACTCGGTTTACCTACATAAGTGCAATGTACTCCATTCTTTAGTTATATGTATCAAGAAAAAAGAAAAATATGACGAAATATACCCTAGCCTGCTGCAAATTCCCAATGCTTAAAGCAATTAACACATTTTATTTCGTTTTCGTCAACCATTTTATTTTTATATACAGAAAAAGATCAACTAATTTAATTGTGTATTTAATAGTTCACGAAAATATGTATAAAACTAGAATATTATAAGGAATAGGTTTATAATAAATTGGTAAAAACCTAAAACATAAACTATTAAAAACATAATCAAATATTCTAAAATATTATTTAGATACAAAAATAAAAGTTTTAATTTGAACAAAATGTTATCTGACGTATTCTATTGTATTCTATCTCTGCATTATATGCAATATCTATGTATCTTATTTTATTCAAGCTACGCTAAATATTTTGTATATATTAAAAATAATATTACTTAATTGTAAATTTCTATTTCTAAATAATTATTTTTACATACACAAGTTTTATTTAATTTGTATTTTATGTATTGTATTTGCTAACAAAGGGCTGGCCCGGTAACAAGAATTATAGAGAAGTAAAAGAATTCATTTTTGAAAACAGAATCAAATTTGACGAATCTATACTGATTTTATCTCACACATGGTTTGCTACAAGATATTCTTATAGCCCTTAAAAGTTTCCAATAAAACAATATGTATGCAATAATAACGCAATAAGTAATCATAAGAGACACTCGACCTTTACCCCATGGGAAACATTCTCATGTTTTGGTAGCAAACTAAGGAAGACTGTCATCAAGAACAAGGGAAGTGAACAGCGAATAGATACACTAAAAAAAACAAGCTAGTCCAAGTGCATAAAGGCATTAGCCTAACTCAGAAACCATTACCAAATCGTCCAATTATTATTAATTTTATTATCTGTTATTTAACAAATTACACAGATAACCACCTATATGTGGGTATAATTTGTTTAGACTGTTGATAATTGCCCTAAAATCTCAAATTTCTTTTATTTATTTTAAATGCCAAAAATTCAAATATTTGGTTCCTATTGCGTATGTGGTGTAGTCCCACTGAAACAACATATTAACTGATTTTACGATATGCGACACTAAAAATTATTACGATATATTGAAATTTGTAAACGATCAAAAACTTCGCAATGAATATATTGCAGTTATTGAAATATGCAAAGCATGGATTTTACTATTGCGATAGAAAATTTAAAATAAAAAAAAACAAAAAGGGTCGGTTTTTTATTTATTTCCCAATTGGAAAAATTAATATAACAACTAATGAAATTGTAAAATTACATTGCATGAAAGTGCAAAGAATAAAAAATACAAAACAACTTATAATACTAATTCCTCCGTTTATGTCATGCAAATAAACTAATAACAAATGACTCAATATTTTGAATTTAACAATTTTTATTTATGTAATTTATTTTATTATAAGGTGTTTTAGTACATCCTACAACTTGTTGGGTAAACTTTTAACTATTAAAGAAAATCATTAATATATATGCATACCCTAGCTCAATAACATACGTGATTGTCAATTTCTATTTAGAAAGAGTCAATAAATAAATCAACGATAGAGAAAAAACTGACATGATAGCAATTTAGCACAAGTTTAGCATACTTTACTACAAATTCATTAACCAATTAAAACTTTACTACAAATATTTAACATTTTTTCGAAAAATGAAATGGCAACCCTACAACTACGCTCTATGGCGCTTCACGTATCTTGTATCTGCGAGTTGCATTAGCTTTACCGTATCTTCAACTATATTATTTGTTATTTGTTTTATAATTTCTATTAAGTGAAAATTTGTGTTTTCAGGTATGTCAATAATCGCTGTTAAAGAGTAATAAGTGCGAGATTTGTTAAATCTATTCTAATTGAAGCGTAACGAAACGACAATTGTTAAGATGCAAATATGTACCGATTTGATTTGAGCTAATGCTGAACTAAAAACAAATACCAATCGAAAGTTCAATTTTTCCTATCCCAGATAAACAAATCGTTCTTGTTAATTATATGTATTCAATTGTTAACTCAAAAAATAATGGTCTTATAATTTTAATTAAAATTTTAATGTTCATTTAAATATTCAAAGTCAGGCAAACAAACAGTTTGCTAAAAAATAAAAATAAAAAAAAATTTTATCAACAACGTCGTACAAAAACAAAATTATTACGTGCTCGCATACGGCAGCAGATACTGTAGCCAGCCGCTTCTCCACAAAATTCGTTAGGTAATTTTCAGTCAATTTCGATTGGCAGTTGTTGGTGGAGGTGATTCTGTGAACGCGGCTACGTTACGTTGCCCACTACGCGAGAGCAACACCACTTTGCTTAGAAAATACAGAAATATGTTTGCTGGTTTTTTATTTTGAATTGTGTTGCTAATTAAAAAATGAAAATAAACATAAGTAATACGTTTTTAATGTGAATTGTGTTGTGTGCTGATGAAATAATTTCTTAAAGTCTATTTGCGTGAGTGTGTATAATTATAAACAAAATCAAAGCATAGTTCGTACATTTTAAAGAGTGTATGTAACGAGTGTAATTCGTACCCAATGTGGTGGCGTATGAGTGTTTGAATGTGGAAGAGGAAGCATCTGCTGCTAACTGATCAAACGTGAACGCAGATAAAAACAGAAATAATTTTATCAAATTAAAATTCCCTCCATTAAAAATCGAACATCGAATGTCGAATTTCTATTGATTATTGTAGTTGCGCTATACAAATTGGTATATGTTTTAGTATTAATAGCAGTGTTGATTCATTACCTTCATGTTATCGTAACAATTGTAGTTATTATAGCACATTTTAAAAAATTTGATAAAAAATTTAATTTCAGACTACATACGTACATGCATGTAGCATTAATGCTAAAAGATTATGAATGTGCGTGTGTATGGGTGTTGTGAAATCGGTAATAAAAAAGAAATTGACGAAAAACCGTGACGTCATTTTTAAAAAATAGTACCTTATAAAGTAAATAGATTTTTTGCACAATAAATTATTTGAATTTTTTTTTTTTTTGTTGAAATGTCACATCTGACAAGTGAAAAGCTATTGCAACGACTGACAGTGACATATGCACACACTTACACATGTTTGCGTGTGTGTATATGTGTGTGTGTGTGTGTGTTTGGGAGTAAAGTATGATCATACAAAACACACAGGCGGAAATTCACTACCGCTTAAATGCACACTACCTAAATACCTGAGACTAAATGTAAAATTCTAATATTGTGAAGAAGAAACATCGACAATCCAGTTTTAAAACTCATCAAATCACAGCGAAAACCAGTTTAAACCAATTTATTCTCTTCTCTTAATACAGTTATATTTAGCCCACATCAGATTCTGCGACACGACTTTTCTTTTATCAAAGTGTAGCACAAACATGTTTAGTTAATTTTTTTTTGTTTTGTTTTTTTTTGTTTTTTTGAGCTTAAGATCTTCCATTTGAATTAGTGGGGCTTTTTTTCCGTTTACAAACAATGAGTCAGCATAACGCATGTGGGTTTTTTCTTCCACTGGCGTACATGCTAATTAATTAAGCATAAATTTTTTTTGCACTTTGCACTGCATTTTAAAACCATTTCAGTTTCATTTTTTTTTGTTCATTTAAAGCAACTGCTGTTTACGTCAATACGAGGAGACTAGTAAGCTTAAAAAATAAAAACATAAGCACACAATTTATACCTAGAAATAAATCACATTTAGGTTTACATTAATGCAATTTATATAAATTAAGCTTATAATTAAACCAAAAAAAAAACGATGCTTTAGTAAGTACCACACTTTCCGCCCTGATCAGTGCATAATTTGTGGCGCTCTACAACGCATTTGTAAGTAATTGACCTCAAACAAAACAAAACACCGGAACTCATACATAAAACCAACATTCATAACATACAGTGGTACGATATAATCATTATTTAGCATTCATTATTTAATTAATGTCAAAAGGTTCGGCACAATGTAACAACAGACGTAAAGCAACTAAAAATATTTGCAAATATATGAAGTAACTGCATTAATTAGCACTTCAAAGTGTTCGAACATTTCGCTACTCAAGCAGTTCGAACATGTACTCGAATTCGATCATTTGGATCGAACACCTTGAATATACGAAAAGCTTCAAGCTGTTTGAAGATTTTCAAGTTGCTCAAATAAGAAATCTGCTTTATTGTAAATTGTACATATTTTATTTATCTTTTTTTTTATACAAATATATATGACAGCAAAAGGTGGAACAGAATATGGTTGGTTGGAAGTTTTTCTGGTGGCTCATTGTCCATCAGATCAGATAAGACTCAAAATTCAAAACTGATTATTAATTAATGTATAATGTATGTATACATAATTAAAAATGCAAATTATTTTGTGTTAACAGAATTAGAACCATATACTTATGTAGTCCATATATTAAAATTATATTCAACTGGTAAAATTACCATCTACAGTTCCGAGTGTAATGAAGTCTAATTTGTATTGCCATACATACATATATGACAAAAAGAATCCACTTTCGAAAACTGTACACTGTAATAGTAGCAAATATTAGATTGGATTATAGAGAAAGTTTTCTGAATTAAAAAAAGTGTTACCCTTTATTATATCAGTTCATCCCAAACGCGTTGATAGATACAAAAGAAATTGTTGCCTATATCTATTGGAATTCGTGAAGTGGTCATTATTATTAAAATTTTAACTGTCATAAATGTTGTTAATTATATCTTAATTAATTTTAATTATAATAATTAATTATATATTATATCACAATGACAACAAAATAATATACAGGGTGTTTTTTTCCTCAATGTTAAAAACTAAAAAACCTTAAATTTAAAAAAAGTTTATTAAGTTTTTGATACAGGCCATTAAAAAGTTATATATACAGAAAAAAAAACCTTAAATGCAAACACTCCAACTATCTCGGAAACACTCTCCTAATAGCGAATTATACGTATATTAATCGTCGCTTTTTGTACTTAGGTTGCTTCTTAAAATATAGGTGTTAAAAATATTATTCGTTTGAGGATATTTGATAAAAGAAAGTTATTTACTTGTTTTTTGAATATCTATTATGGTAGATATAATAAGGTTATAAGGTTATATGTACCTTATTCTGCTCTGCGAAAACAGTTTATGAAAGAACTCTTTTTACCATAGATCTGTTTGTCTGTCGATCGGCTTTTTACATGACTACATTTTTCGACAAAAATTCACAAAATTGGTAGAACGTATGAGCAATAAATATATTTGTTTGTGTTTATTGAAAAAAGCAGTAGATGTCCAATTAGAGGTAGAAAAATAATGTGTGATAGATAAAAAGATGTTTCTATATTATATTTTTTATCTGAATTAATAGAATTGAATCTAGACCATCACAATGTTTTAATCCATTTAGGTATTAAAATCTATTAAGCTTTGAATTAAAGGATATGTAATAAGCTTAAAAATATTACCACTCACGCACTTCATCTCCAATATATTGAATATACTATAGATCAATACTTTCCCAACACGATGCTTACACGGTATTACTTGTCTATCAAAAAAAAAAAATTCTTATTTAAAACGCAATTTAAAGTTATAAAAGAAGGTATTTTTATAAAAGAAAAAAAAGGAATCATGATACAGTTGTGACAGATGGTTAGAAATCTACAAAGGCTAATAGATGGAGCATACGCCTAAAAGGGTTAGGAAACAGTACTATAGTCCCTCGTATCCTATATATTTTCTTTATTTTTTTGATTAAGAAATCGTCTATTACATTTATACCACTCTGGGATGGGATACTCTGTTTATGTAGTAATAAAAATATTATTTCATATAATCTCTATGATCTCTATTTAATATTGTATATTTTTGTATATATTTAAAGAAAAAATATCTTAAAATTTTTCAGAATTACCTAACTAAAGTTATAATAATTTATCGTCATGTTTAAAATAAATAATCGGACGGCTGCTGGTCCAGCAATAAACAATCAACCCAAAACAACTCCCATAGTGGACGATTATGAAATATCCAATACCGTTTTAGGATTGGGAATCAATGGAAAAGTTGTGCAATGCACGAATCGCAAATCGAATCAGAAATTCGCACTTAAGGTATTCTTATTTACATATTTCCGTTTTCAGTTTTCCATTGCAAACTGATTGCCCTTTTATTTTCAAACAAAATATCAACAAAAAACAAAATAATTTATTTGCACTTGATTAACATATTAACATCGGAAATATTTATTCGTAGGTGCTTTTGGACAATCCAAAGGCCAGACGAGAGGTTGATTTGCATTGGCGCGTCAGTGGCTGCAGACACATTGTTAACATCATTGACGTTTATGAGAACACATACAGTGGAAATAAATGTCTATTAGTTGTAATGGAATGGTAAGTGCGTTCCGCTGGAGATAAGATTTCATGTGTGACAGTTTAATTAAGAACTCTTTTCTGCCTTTTTTATTTTTTTATTTTGATTTTTTTTTCTTTCGTATTTATTTATTTTATTTTTGGACTCGATAAAAAGCATGGAGGGTGGTGAGCTTTTTCAACGTATACAAGATAACGCTGATGGTGCTTTTACGGAAAGAGGTATGTCATAGAGATTTACTTCCATCAACATTATACGTATGTTTATTTAACGATAAATCAAGGCTTACAAATGTAATAAATTTACGATGACAAGATAATTTTATTAATAGACGCTTGTGCATACTCGTATAGGGTATTATTTGATTACATTAACTCCAGTTTGTATTTCGTTGGTGAACTAATTTCACAGCATGTACCAGAACTTAAAGTACTTAAACCACAAGATTCAAGTGAGTTTTGTACTTTAGAAACTATTCGAACTTTCAAAATTTTGATATTTAAGTATAGTTGTGAACTAAAAGTCCATATAAAGGTTTTCTTCAGAAAATTATAAGTACAAGGGTCATGAGTATGTGTCTATGAGCTGTTTTAGCATAGAATATTTGCGAAGGTGGAATAAAGAGGTTTTTTCACAATTGATGTGTATTATATGTAGTAGGCGACATTTTCAAAATACAACTTAATCACATTACTTTAGTAAATGACGTTAATAAGTTCTGTGTATTATAGGGCTCTAGGTTGCACACTTCTAATAAGGCAATCCTTGAATATTAACTTTATAAATCGAACAATTGAAAATCAAATATAGAAATTACAACCATTTAGTAAGCATATCTAACAATATTATTTAATTTCAACTGTCTTTAAGTCTTTCTCTCTTTTAATATAAAGAATGCATATATATACAGTTCTTACTCGAATACTTTTGTCTTTATATTTATTAAACTTAATAGATAATGCTCTGAAATTTGAACTAAAAATTTATGGCTTAATTAGTTAGTGTTTTTGAGCGAGCACTGTACTTTGTTTGATTGCTACATTAAATACTCATGACCTACAAATTTTTATAAAATGTTTCTAAGTGTATTACAAGAATATGTTCCATTGTTCAAACATCAGTGAACATACTTTATTACCTTATTTTTACCAAATATATTAGACGATACACCTCTTATCGGACTATTTAAATGTTCATAAAATATTTAATTTTTTCTTATCTGCCATTTTCAGAGGCTGCACAAATAATGCATGACATTTGTGTTGCTGTGCATTACTTACACAGCAGAGATATTGCACATCGCGACTTAAAACCTGAAAATTTGCTCTATACTTCTCAACATCCGAATGCCATTTTAAAATTAACAGATTTTGGATTTGCCAAAGAAACTTTAATAAAGGATACACTGCAAACTCCTTGCTATACTCCTTATTATGTCGGTAAGTATCTTGAAGCGATGCTATTTGTATTTGCATAACATACATATTCTTTTCTTGATTTCTGCAGCTCCCGAAGTTTTAGGCCCTGAAAAATATGACAAGAGTTGCGATATTTGGTCCTTAGGCGTTATAATGTATATAATACTGTGTGGTTTTCCGCCATTCTATAGTAACCATGGTCTTGCTATATCACCAGGAATGAAGAAACGTATACGTACCGGTCAGTATGATTTCCCAAATCCAGAATGGGAAAATGTAAGTCAGGCTGCAAAGGACTTAATCAAAGGCATGCTAAATGTCGATCCAAGCAAACGTCTACGCATTGAAGACGTGATGCGCAACAGATGGATTGCGCAATATGCAGAAGTGCCAATGACACCATTGTGCACTGGACGTATGCTAAAGGAGGGTGAAGAAACATGGCCAGAAGTTCAAGAAGAAATGATGCGTTCATTAGCAACAATGCGAGTGGATTACGATCAGGTTAAGTGTTATAACTGACTGTTGTACTTTCAACTTAAACTAATTAATTGTTTTTAATTACATTTTTCAGACTCATATTAAGGCTTTAGACAAATCCAATAATGCTTTATTGAGCAAGCGACGAAAAAAGATTGAGGAAATTGCAGCACAGAAGAAATGAAAGTCCAATAAGCAACTAAAAGTCAACAACTTTGAAGATCGTAATAATAGTGGATTTAGTAATACTTTATACTTATATCCATTGCTAAGGAAGTAAACTTATATATGCTTTTAATATTATTTACTTAAAGTATAATTTTTAACGGAAGTGCTCTTTTATCAATTACTGCGGAAACAAAATAACTTTAACTAAACAAAACAAAACAAAACACTTTAGCTCTAATAAGACAAAATATTAATAAATGACGATTTAATAAATTATTATAAGATATGTACATATATATAAAATAATATTATATATATAAATATAGTGGGCAACGGTTTTCGCATAGAATAGACTAATTTAGTAAAGCAAAGCACG
>NC_051846.1:212701948-212714715 GCF_002237135.1 Teleopsis dalmanni | reverse complement strand
TTCCTCAGATAAGTGCTAAGAACCTTATCTTCTTTAGCTAAGATTCAAAGAAGATTCTATTTTCCTTCATTGTTTATAATTCCAATATGTGTTACTACCATGTATCACTGGCTGTACTTCCTCAAATAAGTACTAAGCATTAAGAGAGAACAACACCGAGACTATCCTAATTACACTTTTAACTGGTGTCACTATAAGTCCATTGATTCGAAGAAAGATTCAATGGATAATGATCCAATCAATGTTAAACATTATTTGGTATATACGCAGTTTCGGTATTAAAGCCCACTCGTTAGAAAGTTCAACTTTACACAACATTGAAAATCAACTTCGTGTTTATATATAGATTTTCTTACAAAATCCTTCCTTGCCTTTTCAGAGGATATGTAATCCATATACAGTTAAAGTAAAAAATAAATGTGGTCATTATATAAAAGTGAGTTATTATTGTTGATTTCCCTTATTTACTCTTGGAACGTGCCACGTTAGCACAATTTTTTTGCATATTAAATACTGAAAATGTACGTTGTCCATAATTTTGAAATAAAATACTTCTTTTATTTAGTAGAGTTTTTTATCAGTAATTTAACCTCTTCACTCCTTACCGCTCTTTACCTTATGTATGCTGCATTGAAGCTGTTTTGTTGAGAATTTGCTATGTAAAGAGTAACCTCATCATATGAGATTAACTTTTAGGAGCCTTTGCCATTACATGGTTGCTAAATTTTGCTGTAAATTATTTTTATTTATTTTTGGAAATGTAAATAAATTTTGCGGTTTGTGTTTTTTCTAATTTTTCTGCACTTTTTGTGCTTTGAATTTCAATGAGGTACTACAATTTCGGTTAATATTTCTACGAGAATATACGCAGTATGCACAGATGAAACCCACGCGTATCAAAATTATGAGGTGCTAAGCTGAGATACGAAATAAATAGGAACCGCAGTAAAATAAATCTTTTTAAAATGTTATTTGTACAGCGATAAAGAGTCAATAAAAATAAATTTAGAAAAAAAATGCTTCTATACAGCACATCCATCGCAGTTGGCAATGATTTCGGTAAAATTAACGACTTTCGCGTTCTACATTTTTCCGGTACATTAAAGGCAATCAAAGCTGAAAGCAATTTAATAAATGAACGCCGACCACGAATGTGACGACTAATAGTCGAAGACGAAAGAGACGATGCAGAAATTATTTAAGAATAAATTTGTAAGATTTTCGACATTTACAAAATATACGAATATTTACATGAAAGCGTTTTGCTGTGTGTAATTTATTCTTACAATGATTAAAAGGCGACCTCAAATCACAAGCGCGCAAATGCACAGACAAGTTCAAGTTGAACGCATGTAACGCATATAACGCATGCAGTTTGCAAAACAATTATAACAACAACAACAACAACAGCTGTAACAACTATAAACATAGCAAAAAGCGCATCTGAAGCGCAGCACAGCACAGCATCAACAATAACAACAACAGCAAGAGACAGACTGACATTTCCTACAAATGTGACAACATGAATTACGAGCATATTTCGCTTTTTTTTTTTCGTCTCATGTTTTCTGCTTTATTATTTTTATTATTTTTTTTCTTTTTTTTGGTCTGTGTTTCATATAAAGTTTACATTGTAAACACATGCATTCTTTCATTTAACGTTTCTGTTATTTCCGATGCCGCAATGCACTTTCCCCACAGTCCACAGCCCATTGCCCACAGCCCACAGCCCACATTTCACTTCCAACTCCCTTACGACAAATGTCAAAATAAAAATTTGTAAAATTGTTAACAAACGCGCGAATTTCATCGTTGTTGTTGTTGTTGCATTTTGCACTGCACTTCAACTTCATTTTGCTGCTTTCAAATGTTGTTGTTGTTATTAGTAGTTATTGTTGCTGTTGCTGTTGCTGTAGCTGTTGCCATGATTTGACAACATTTTTTCTGTTTCTGTGTCTGTTTTTGGTTTTTTGTTGGTGTTGGTGTTGATATCGTTGAAATGCTATGAATATCGCATGAGATAGAAATGATGGCTACGATGCAGAAGGAAGGAGTTTGGATTAAAGTTGTCATTGTTATTGATAAATGATATGTCGTCCTCATGGATTATTCCATATTGTCGACAATCTGGCAACGAAGTTGGTGAAGTGAAACGTAGAAATGTTCGTGATGTGTTGGAAAAGTAATTAAGGCACAAGATTAGAAATCGAGAAGAAAACAAAAAAAGTCGTAAAAATGGATTTAAAGAAGTTTAAGGTAATCTAAGCTTTCCTTTTAGTTATGTGATTGAATGTTATTGGTTTCAGTTCTTTCGGCTACGAGATATGGTCAACGAGGTATAGTTAAGGGTAATATAGTTCCTGAGCAGAGAGTTCAGGTAATCATTTGGAAAATTTGAAAGATCTATAAAAAAATTTAATAATCTCATTGTGATGCTGTGATAGATCACAGCCATTTAGCACATCTCTGATCTGTATGGTTCTAGCAAGCCATACTGGAAAATTGAGAAAATTTGTTTAATCATTTGAATTAAAAGGGTCTCACATTTGCTTTGTTGCTGTTCTGCGCATGCGTGACGTCGATTAACTACGTTAGTGGTGTTTTCTTGAGGTTCTTGACTAGCCCCATGACCTACCTTTAATGAGCATTTTAGGCTTTGCTAATGTTGAAGATGTTTCTTAAAAGTCGTAATCGCTATATGGCAACACAATGGGCCAACAAACATAAGTGGACACCTGTACAATCTAACCTAACATATTACTGGTTAACAGATGCAATGAGGGTTTCTCGTTTATCTTAGCGCACTATATGTCAAATTGTTCAGAAAGTTGAATAAACTATAAATATTGTTGCAGTTACTGAAAGTGTTGAAGATAAACTAAATTTATTCAACATCAAAAGACGAACTCTTGAAAGATCATTGATAATGATAAATGTGCGACAGAAGCTGTTAATTTTAATCGCTACTGCCACAGGACTACCAATTACTTGCGCAAAGACATGGATGTAGACATACGTGGTTTCGATAGAAAGATTTAATAAATCATTCTATACGATGTGTTTTAATTTTGTTTTGCAAGAAACCCAATCACGGAATTTACGTTTTGGTAGTGTGAATAAGACACCCTACTAACTTTCACCCTACTGGATCTCGAAAGAATCCAGTAGACCAGGATGTTATGTGGAAGACATTTGAATGATGTCGTATTTAACACCCAATGGCGAGTTCCAAACAATACATAGAAATAAAAAATTAAAATCTCACATACAAGTGTGTCTCAATGTTAAAATCAGAATAAATTTATTAATTTTAAAGAAAATTGTGAAAAATTATAATTAAAAATACAGCAAAGGAATTAAAGTGCTATAGCATAAACTATTTACTGGAGAAATGGCAATACCATAAATGTTTTGCTTACCGGCAATCGCAGTGCTTCTCTCTCATTGTCAGTTTATTTTGATTTTGTGGTATTTTGTGGTAGTCATCGCTGGGGCGGATGCAATCTGCCAATGCCAAAGACAGCGAAAACCACAAATATGAAGCGAAAACGCAGTGAATTGCAGTTGTTGCCGGTTGTGCTTACTTTGTTGTTACTTTTATTGACTGTTGTTGTTGGCTGGTCTGTTGCAAGTTCGACCGTTCGGTCAAATAGCACAATCAACCACGTTAAAGGATGTCCGACTGAAAACGGTTCCGGTTGCACGGTTGACTCTTCAGTTCATCGCTAGGAAGCTGTTTGGTTTATGGAAAACAATTTTCAGGTTTATAATTTATAAACTTCAAAATTGTGGGTCAAACAAATTGTAAGCCAACAAAGCTCCATTAACTATTGGAGGAGAGTAATGTATTACGTTGAAATTTGAAAATGAAGAAATCAACATTATTTTATATTCTATTTTGAATGCTTAACATAAATCTTTTAGAGATATTTCAAGTGGTTATTAAAATATTTCTGATTTGTAATTACACCTATCAATTAACTATTAGAGAAATTTCTCTTGCATATAAATCAAATAGAATCCAGCGTTTTGTTGGTAATATAAATTTACGTCAACAAAAATACAACATTTTTCAGTCATTGACGGTGGAATCGTTAAGAATGTGCCACCTCCACATCAACGACTAAAACAACAAAAACAACAACAACCATTACAACAACTTCCTCATCGTCAAACATCAAACAAGTCAAAGTCTATAATTTCAAAGTGAAAATTGCTTCGGGCCTATTTTTCCGTTTTTATTAGCATTTAACCACAATTTTCCCATTTGAATTTAGGTTCCCGAGAAAAGATTCTAATTTAGTGGCGGCCACATTTGCGTGGCACGCATAGTTGCATTCATGCGCTATGGTTGCTGTTGTTGTTGGTGTTGTTGGCATGTTGCATTTGTTGCAGTGATTTGTTGTACATTCGATCATTTTTATGGCTCATAAATTCTGCAATTGTAGCAAACGTTTTGCTGCAATTCACTGTGAATTTGCGGTTATTTTATATTTTTGAAAAATGATACATTCTTAAAAGGAAACTAAAAGGTAATCATGTGGCAACATTGGCGCAGTTGAAGCGGTTCCGCATTCGTTGGCGGAATTATGCACGCATTTAAATTACTTGATTTACAATGTTAGAGATTTATATCCATTATGTGCAATTATGTACTTCTTCTGAGCCAGCAATTTTCGTGGTGCTGCCTTTCGCCATAAATTAAATTTTCTATTTGCGAAGTTTATTTGCCTTCTTTATTAGGAGAGATATTTGTTTAGTCGGTAATATTTTGCTTTAAATGGAGTAAGGCGCCTTAATAAAGAAATTTCTTGAAAATTGAGATCCTTTTGGTGTGCAATTATAATGATTTTTATATAGAAAAGTGGACAATTAAAAGCATTTAGAGGGCACTTTGTTTTGTTCTCATTTGAAAACTATAAATACGTTTGCATTTATTGATTCTCAAGACTTGATATGTATTTTCTATTTGTGTTTCTAGGAAAAGTGCTTCCGTCTAACTAAAGAGTTGGTATTGCCATACCTGGTCAACAAATACCATTTCGATAAAAGCGGTTATTTGCAATTTTCAAGTGACATCCATGCTAAAAGGCATACTGTTAAATTTATGCAGTTCAATAGATCTTTTGACTTTACCGTTGAGTAGTCCTAATAACTCTCAATAAAATTCTTTCCTAAAAATCTGTTTCTTCTGAGAAATAGCAGAGAGAATATATCATTGTTTTTTTTAAATCCAAGATTCTACAAATTCAACAATGACTGTAAGAAATGTGCAGTTCTCAATATTAGGGCCTTTAGTGTAGATTTGAAACTTTCTTTAAATTATAAAATAGGTTTAATGAACTACATTATATGACCCCAATCGACACCTAACGTGAAACAAATATATGCACAAATTTTGTTTTCAAAAGGCAGTTCAACAGAAATTATCAAATACATAACAATTGCAATATAAATTTCATATTAAAAACATTTTTAAACTCAATATAATTATATTTGTATACTCAATATATTCAAAACGATGAGCATCCTGTAAAAGAGTGCTTTGGTAATTCAACCTAGTGACGAATAGTAGCACTTTATACAAATTTAAATTAATTCACATATAAGACTGATAGTTTGTTGTTATTACTTTAAATTTACGTATTTTATGTGTATTTTCATTATTAATCTGCATTATGACTATAAAGTAAGATAAGAAAGCACTGGATTCTGAAAGATTCCAAAGTGAATTTCTAGTTACTTACGGACTTGGTTGGGCTAAAGCATTTGTAGTTGCAAATATTAATTCTAATTAACTTATTGTTTATTTTAACTCCAATTTGATTTGTTAAATTTCTGTTAATAAATATGATGTCTTTGATCCCAAGTTGAATCTATTTTTCAAGCATGGCTGAAGGTAACTACTTTAGTAAATTATAACTAGAACTTTTATTTATTGTTCTATTTTTTGTCTTTTTATAGGACTTACACTTCGCTCTATAAATTTGAATAGATAAATTCAAAAATTTTTCTAAATTTAAAAACAATCTTTAAATCAAAAATGCTTCACGACAATCTAGCAGATATACGTACTTACGGTTTACAAGTTATGACCTAAAAAATAATTGCATGAATATAAAATCAAGGAAAGGTACTAGAATGTGAAGCTTTTCAACCAAAACTGAATTCTTTTCAAAACTAACACCAAAATTTCATGAAAATAACGTGGCTTAGACAATACAATGACACAACACAACGACACAACACAACACAACACAGTTCAACGTAACGTAATTCGGTAGTTGCTATATTTATGCTTCCATCGTATATTATATGCTACCCAATAGGAAATTTGTAGCGCAATGTTTTTTATATGTAATGTAGTACGGGCTTCCTCAAGTTCTAGCTACCAGTGAGCTTTTTCTTCTGGGATTTTTATAAATTTTGAATAATTTCTGAAGTTTTTTCAGTTAGTCTTGATACCTATCTATGAAGAATCTATACCGAAACAAATTAACCCACTTTACTGAAGGATCTAACGGAACTATGTGCTATATGTTATATGTTATAACCATGATTCCTTTATATGAAATATTTTCAAATTTTTTTTTATAAAACGCAATGCATTCTATATGTTTATAGTATCTGTGCGTTTTTGCGACTATTTGCCTTTAGCTTTACTAACCCACTGTACATATCCAACCACATTCGCCCACAGGCCCAATGCAACTGTAGGTGATATTAAGCTGAACGTGGAGCTGCTCGCTCGCTCTCTCCTTGTTTTTGTTGTTGTTTTCGTTATAACTTTTTGTTATTGTTATTGTTTTTGTTGTTAACCCAGAAACATAAATATTTAAATTTATTATGCGTCAAAGCTATAGTTTTTCTTTTTCTAGCATTAAAACGTGTAAGTGCACCGAAAGGTGTGCTTTTTTATTATAACAAAACAAATGTTTTTGCGAAATGTATGTATGCATGAGTTCATATGAATGTGAGTGGATCCATTCTAGAGTTAAGTTTGTGATTTTGTTGCATTTGTGCATTCTAAATGCATTTGAAACTTTGTTGCACATATGCAAATGTGCAGCACTTTTATGAATTTTATTGCATGTTTTATGCATTATCACATCACGTCCTTTAATAAAAGTTATTCCATCTGTGCACGTAAGAGAAAAATAGTTCTGAAACTACACAATTACGAATATCGCAATTTCAGATAAAAACTTCTTTGGAATTCTACTGAAGTTAAGAAAGTGACAAAATTAAATTTCATAGCTCTTTGTATTTTTTATTAGTTCATGACTAAAGTGCATTTGTGAATGAAATGAAACACAAAGACTTTGAATGGAAAATGATTTCTTCTAAGTTTTACGGTTAAGAATCGTAAGCGTCCTATTTTGCTTCCTAATTGTACATGCAACCGATAAGAGCTTAAATATACTGAACTTTATCAATGTGCTGATGTGATACTTGAGTAAATCTCTTCCTCAAGGATATAAAATTAATGTTGTTATACATATAATATTCTTAGTAGAGACAACGATATTGCAAAAGTCAATAGAAATGATATTCCTTAGGATTGTCTTCATTAAGTTGCCTTATTTAAAAAATGATTTTATTACTTTCATTAACCGACCCCTAAGTATACGTAACGCAATAAAGCAAATATTTGACATCATATTCAATTTATTCTTGAAGAGTAAATATAATTCAAAAACCGGTCGTTTTTTTTTTAACCAGATTTATATAGAACTCGTTATGTATGTTTGATGATTAATGTTGTGAACTCACAGGCAAAATGATTGAAATGGTTGGGGCAGGTGAAGAGTTATTATTTTTTATTTAATAAGTATTGTGATTAGAAATCCGATCTAGTATTTTTAAAAACTTTAAAAGTATACACTTAAATAAACAAAATTGACAGAAATAGTTATAACAAAATTTTAAGAAAAAAATGAGTCTTATGTAGAACAAATATTTTTCAATCAGAGTTATTTGGTAGATGATGGTAGATGATTTTTATGGTCCGAATATATTCCCTATATACTCCACCCGGCATGCTCAATGCTTGTGACTCGGAACTCAGAGAGGGAAATTATTCTATTTTACTTATATTAATACTGTCAAAGATTCAAATATGATAATGAGTTATTTAGATAGTTATATGGAGGGAAACAATTTTGTGTATGATGGAAGACGATATTTGTTCTCTACCCGGTAAGCTCATTAGCATAATGTATGTGATTCGGAACTCAGAAGAGAGAAATGATTCTATTTTACTTATATTTTTACTCAGTATTATGATCACGCTACAAATATTTGTTATGTGTCTTATGTCTTTCTTTCTGTGATTAGGATTCCATATATAAAAAAAAATATTTTTAAATATTATTTATTATTAAGTAATAAAAGTTAACATAAATAATAAATATTATTTATAGCATTTAAAGTTAACATAGAGATTTATTCTTCTAAATGCATAAACAATTTTATCCAATATTTATTTTAAAATATAAAAACTTTTTCAAAATTACTTTCCTTTATAAATTTTAAAGTAATAACCATTGAATATTAGTTCTCCCTTCTCTACTCCGGCACCCTTTTTTTCTACCATTTAATCAAATGAAATTCCATTATTTGCACCTCGAAAGCTGCGCTGCATGTTTTCCTATAAAAAGCGTTGGAATTATTTACTGCTTTGCAATTTAAACAAAACTAATTTCATGTTTATTTACTTCACTTTTTGCGACTTTCCCACATAAATGTCACATTCCTTACAACAACACAACTGCAACAACAACAACAACACACACACATACAACGATACACAACGATACACAACGCCATATAGCGCACAGCACATTTAACCAATAAAAATTTTCTGTAGTTTACAACTTAAAAGACTTTTTGCTTTTGCCGCGTTGCCTTTTTTGGTGGGGAATACGAAAAACATTTTGCCAACGTCAGCAGCAATGTCAACGGGATTGCATATCCCACAACAAAAACAACATAAACAGCAACAACAACCACAACAACAATAGCAACGTTGACATTTCAGTACTAATTTGTAAAAAATAAACGCCAATAAAATATGTTTTGCTATACTTTTTTCATGCGAACATTTTCATATTCTGAATAATAGTTTTTACTACTTTTACAGTTACAGTCGCAGTCGCAGTCACAGTTACCATTGGAATATTTTAGCAAATTTGCGGGGGCCATAGGGGTGCTTTTATGCATTTTACCTTTGGCACGTACTATTTGCATTTATATTTGTGTTTTATATGCAAAAACATTTAACAATTTACAAGCTTGCATGCGTGTTTCCTCCGTAAGCATGCATGCCGGCTGCCAGTGTTGGTAGTGCGTGTGTGTATGTTCCGCTGAATTTCTTATTCAGTCTGGCAGCTCTGCGCAAGTTATGTCTCGTTTGCATGCATTTGCATTGAAAAACTTTTAAACCACTTAAATGCTTGTTACTCGCTGGTAGACGCTCTTTACTAGTTGCTAATATATTTTCTTGCATTCTCATACTTATATTTATTTATTTATTTCTATTGTAGTACAGTTTGTTGCTTTATTGTCGTTGCAGTTGTTGTTGTTGTTGTTGTTGTTATTATTATTGTTGTTGTTGTTCGCTTTATTAAAGACCATTTCTCATCTTATTTTTCTCTTTAAGTTATTTATGATGTACAAATAAAATTTATTATTGTTGTTGTTGTTGTTCTATAATAGGTTTTTTTTATTAAGTTCCGTTACATTCAGTTTCTATGTTTACTCAGCTCAGTTAAGTTTAAATCCGTTATATTTGGGGGCCATTGTGTGCGCAGGGTTGCAATAAATTTTCCGTATCTACTCCCAAAAGTGTTTTTAATGTAAATGTTGTCCACACTGCGTCAGTGGAGTAAAGAAAGTGAGGTGTGTGTCGGTTATTGGCAGGTCAGTTTGGTTTAGTTGATATATTAATGATGTGTACAAAGAGTTCGGACTTTTATTAATGGAATGGGTGTACAAGCACTCAAACAGTAGCTAATGAAAATCGGATTAAGTCGGTACTCAAACTTCGAACTGAGTTGAAAATAAAGTAGCTACTTTCACATAACAATTTATTATTTAAGTAGAGTTGATGTCAAGCAGTTTTTAATGGACAATTTGTGGACAGGAGCAAGATATATTTATATGCTAATTTGTGTAGATATTATTGGAGTAATGGGTGTAAAAGCTTAAAAGCAACTTTTATAACAAATACTGAAAGGAACAGATTAGTTTTTACAGATGTTTTATTCTACTTGCAGTGTTCATTTTTATTTAATCATTTGCAGTTCTTGCAATTAAATGTAAGACTTTGATGGTTTATATTACAACTTCAAAATTATTAATATGTTTCCAAAGCTTCATTTTATTATAAATAATATTAACCTGAAAACGGTCATTACGGACGTGAGTCGTCCTTGGAGGCGTCAAGTAGCCTCCGCCAGCCAGTTCGATCAGTGGATTGTTGTCGTCAATTGGTGGTACCGACCGCCCTCAAATCATTGACCACCTGTTACTTTCACCGAAGATGCAGACGGGTATCAAATCAAACACACTTCTAGCCAGAGAATTTTTTCTATTCGCAGAATTTATTCATAATATCGTATTAATTATTTACTGTTTTCTGTATTTTATCTTACAAAAATGATAAGATTTTAGCTCCTCTTCAATGACGAATACAAGAAAAATTGTAATTATTAGCTTCATACATTTAAACTATCTCACTGTATCGTATATCTCACTGTATATGCCTACTATGACAACCACGTATGCACCAATAAACAAATCCTGCAGGAGACAATCATTTATCCTTTTAAGAAAAACATTTCACAAACCAAAATAAAATCAAAGTAAATCGCACAGCTCTAAACACAGTTTTTTTCTTCACATATGTAGGCTGGTAGGCTGAGGGACTTAAAAACTAAAGCTGATTTATGTCGTATCAGAATTTTGTTGTCATTGGAAATGTGCGAGGATATTTAGGGCTCAAACTCATCAGTGTCAGTATTTAATGTTTTCATTGCAGTAACAGATTAAATTGTAGCTGATGTTGCTGATATAGTCAGTGTTTATATGTCTTAAGAGTTTAGAGTGAATCTCACAAGAAAAACAAATCCAGCACAGCGTTTTTTATCAATTTTTTCTCGCTTTTATCTTCTTCAAAGCTCAAACACTAATCCTTCAGAATGATTGTTTTTTAGGTGCTGCTCTGACTTACGTGCGAAGTATGCAGCTATGCGTGGAAACGGAAGTCGATTTTAAGCAACATCCACTTCCACATTAACAGCGATGAGCTAAGAAGGCAGAAAATTTCAAAATGAGGTTTTTGTGTGTGTGTGTGTGATCCTGTGTGCATGTTTGGTGAATTGTGTGAATGGTGAATTATTTCATGTATAGCACCGCCTGACTGTGTGGTGAATGTGTGTGAATGAGCTGAGATAATTAATGAGCCCATATGATGCTGATGTGAGATTAAAGCACACAAAGACACAAATTTGCTTCCGTATCCGTCAAAATTTTTGACTTTGATGTATGATAAGCAACGTTTCTTATACTTCTATATGTCAAAATTTTTTTATATCATAATTTGTTTTTGTGTTGTCAGTTTGAATTTAAAATAGTTTTAAAAATTGATTTTTTTTCAAGTGTTTTCGTTAACGGTTTTCCCATTTAAAAAAATGAAGTTTTAAAAAATATTCAAAGTAAAATTCTTTATAAATTTTGTGAAATTCAAAAGTATAATTAAAGAATGACTAAATTTAAATAATTGAATATTATTAATAATAATATGGCTGACCATAGGAACCCATTGTTACAATGTGCAAATAAACTATTTAGATACTGTATCTTAGAAGTACATATTACTGTACCTTAATAGAAATTTTAATAAAACAAATTTTTAATATTGTTTAAAACCTTATTTAGTTTATTTAATTTCTAAAGTAATTAATTAAATATTTTTTGTATTATATCCATAAGCATTCAACTTTTGTTCTTTACGATTCGCACCGTGAGATTTATAATAAAACTGAATTCATTGCCTTTGGGTTTATTTCCTCTGAACTATTACAGTTAACTTACTATTTTCACGGTTCTCCACCTTTTCAGTGTGGGATTTCCCTATTTGCAAGTTTATTTCACTGGCAATAAACTTAAATGAACGCGCGGTGCGGCTTCCAGCGTAGGTGGCGCACAACGTTTTGCGCTTAAATTTATTGTTATTATGTGAGTTTTATGCATGTCGCTGTGTCTTTAATTAAATTTCATGGATAGTTTTTCACTTCATTTTTCAGTTTTTTATGCAAATCGCTTTTTTATTTATTTAAGTTAATTTAAATTAATTGTGTATTTGCATTAAATTGCATTTACGAAACTCCCAACTGTGTGTGTCCTGCCAACATGCAACAGCAGTGATAACGAGTAAAATGTAACTAATTGAAAATTGAACATATATATTATATATACGTATATATATAAATATATGTGTATTATAATATTTTAAATTACATTAATGCCTTCTATATTTTAATTGCGTTTTATGCATTTTCTACTCAATTTAAAATTGATTTTTAATAGAAAGATAATATCTTTCTACTAATTTAAGTTGTGTATATTAAATTCCAATTAGAGAAACACTAATTAGCTTATTAAATGTTTGTTTTTGCTTTTGTAATGAATCCTAACTTTATCACTACAACAAAATACCAATTAATGAAAGTGATACTGTAAAGGACAATATTTTTTCAACTCTG
>NC_051846.1:212695211-212701848 GCF_002237135.1 Teleopsis dalmanni | reverse complement strand
ATAATATAGTGATCATATTGAAAACTCCGATAATGAAATAACGGAGTGACTTGCCTGGAGAAAAGCAGCCACGCTGCTTGTAGTCAGAAACCATGCTGTGGTTTAAACAGATATAATTTCTTTTCATTATTAGGAAAATAAGAAAAGAAACTCAGAGAATTACAGCAGAATAATCTCCTTGGACTGTATCAATCAAAATCGAATTAGATTTGCAATGAAAATTAATTAAGGGATTATTTGAATTTCAGCAAAAGTGACTTTGAAATCATTACATAAGTTTTGACATGGCGCTATGGGTTGAGTTATCATCTAATAAAACAGGAAATGTACTCTAACAGAAGTTAGAGGTATAGAGAATCGGACCGCTAACAATGTGTTATGGGATTGCGTGACCTTAATTCTGAAACATAGGAGATGCTAAGGTGGACATCTTAAGTTGGATGAATATATAAAAACCGGCAAAGCAGGCTCATTACTAAAAACTAAGTTGTAGTATTCTACAAATATAAATATATATAAATAAAATATAGTCACAGTTTGTAGATCGAAGTGAGTAGAAGTAAAGCCTCCAGTAGAAGTAGAAGTAAAGCCTCCAGTTTAAAATAATACAATATTTCTAATCCAGGAGCTCATACATAACTCAAAAGCAATCAGAAATAAAGGGTCTTATAAACCTGCATTATTTGATTGGATAGCTGAGATTCATAAGTTGTCTAGATAAAGGAGCACAGTCTTTACAATAGGTATATGTAGATAAGCACAAACATTATTCAAAAGCTTCAATGTGAGAAAGAAGTGTGAAATTGTACTTTTATATACATATATATTATTACTATGGATGCTACTGATTATTAATTTATATCACGAATTTTTAATTTCCTCAACAATGCTTCGAGCATTTCAACATCCCAGCGAAGCAATATCCTGATAAATTTATTTCATAGCATTTCATTTTATTTTTTCTTATAGAAAATATATCTTGAATATTGTGTTTAGTCGTTGGCGTTGCCATATTAAATAAAATAATTTTGTTAAAACAAACATAAAAGAATTGAAATATTCTAAGTGAGTTGTTTGGATACAATTTCCTTGCCTGTGTGCAGCAGATACACATTAAGCAAAAATAAACAGATTAAATTAAAATTCCATTACTTGCAGCATTTCGTACCCAACTCAAATTTATGCCAACAACATTTCAAATGTACCAGAGACCAAGGAAACATTCGGACGGAGAGAAAAATAACCTAAAAACATTAAAATTTATAAACAAATATTTTAAATAAAACATAACGCACGTTCCTTCTCATCCAAGCTGAAGGTTGGATGAGAAATGCTGCTGTTGATGATTATTATAATGACGATGATGAGATGACTTTAAATGGACCGAAAGCCAAGGAAACCGACAACAACAAAAACAATTTTAACAAAACAAAAAAAAAATATGACATATAAATATATAATACTCATATATGGTATGGACTCATATAAATATATGTGGATTTTACTTAATATATGAAACTCTTTATATGGCACATTTACACGCAGGATGACACGGATGCAGTTACAGTGGAAGACGGCTCGAAATATACCATTAAGATTAAGTTTTAATTTTAGTCATATTATTTACAGATTAAGATGTTTTTACGAAAAATAGAGATGAAAAATGACTGACACTGGAATATTTTACTTGAGAATATTTATGCAGTTTGGAGTACTACTCCATATCAGGTAGCCACTGTTAGCGTACACCCACAAGCTAGTAACCTTAAAAACAAGCCATACGAAATAAGTTGGAAAATGTCAGAAGCAATAAATCAACGGCCTAAATGTGTCCCGAAAATAAGAAGAAAAAATGTTTCAAATTAACCCGGACAGACAGACAATTGGACGGACATCTAAAAGCAAAGTGTACTCGCTTGTACAGAAGAAAGAGTAGAGTTGTGCATTCGAATAGTCAGGTATGTATGTAAAACGTATACGGAATATGTAAATAAATTTAAAAGCGTTACAAATTAAAGGTAACACTTCAGTGCTCACCTTTTTGTGGAGTCTACGACAGTGCCATCGGTATCATAACTGACGAAAAGAGCACTGTAAGTATTTTAGTACCCCTGATGCTTATATAATGTAATATATCCCCAATCCCCCTTTTGTTTCGCCTCTGGTCCAGGTTACATACTACTGCAATGGAAATCAATTTACGCATAGTTAAGGTAGAATTAATATTAAAAACTAATAAACTTATTTCTTTTTGAAAAAACTAAATAATTTTACACTTAAATATCGTCCAAGTTGCTCCAATCACCAACAACGTCAATCCAATACCCAATAAATTGAATAAGTTTGCGTGGAGTTGAACGAATTTAAATCCGGTTGAATGGGATTGAATGGAATTGAATGAAGTTGAATTAAAAGGGAATTCGGTCAAGCATTGAATGCGTCCGACTTGGAATTGTAAGTGAAACTTCGTTGGTGAGGTTGTGCGGAAAGTATAGGTGTTAATTGTCTGAGCTATTGAGTTCCAGATAAGTATACTTCTAAAATTAAAATAGTTGTCCTCCCCGCTCACCTGTGTGAATAACTAAAGTATTCTTTTTATTTTAACTCCAATGGAATTTTTTTCATTTGATATTTGAATTCAAGTGTTGTGCGTGCAACAAGCTCGGGCCACGTGAGCCACTCTTGCGCATAAATTAAATATTCTTTTCTTTAAGTAAAAAGATTTTCTTCATAAACCGAAAAGTGTTACGGTTTCTTTCTTTGGAAGCCTTCCTCTTATGCTAATTTCATTATAAAAATTATTTTTTTCCTTATTGGGTGCTTTTTCTTCGAGTTCGGTGAAGTAGTGTGCAGTTATTGGGGTTCTCGGTGCTGCGTGTATGCATTGATGAGGTTGTAGGGAATTACGATTTTATTTAAGTGCATAAATTTTGTTGAACTTAACAATGTGTACTTTTTTTGGGAGACCTTGATTAACTTCCGCTGTCAGCTACATGAGCATAAATCTGATTAAATTCATTAACTTCATGAAGATTCACACTTTAAATTCACACTTTCATTTCACAATTCACGCAATATACGAATGTTTAAAATTTTACAGTCTTGGAATGGATGTCATCATCATGAAGAGATTGTAGAGGTATCATTTGTATGGGTCATGGTATATAAGCAGCACAAGCATACCAATACTGACATATGCAGGAGACTCAGAGAGCTGGAAAAAGAAACTTTGATACATCTTTTGTGTTTAACTAAGACCGAAATATAGATTAAAACTATTAAAACTATTATTTCCGTTTATATCTAAGCTGTCTTCAAGTTGTGGCTTGATTATTGTATATTTGACTTGGTTTAACTGCTCACTTTATAATAAAAGCTTTCTTCCAGAACTGTATCGCTTTTCAAGCCAAATATAGATTTATGTGGTAACTGATGTTGAAAGCTTTCAATTATAAGTATCTATCAATTTTTTTAATGATGATATAAATAATAAAATTCATTGATGTTGAAAACTACATCAACATGATAGTTATCATGCAAGATTGTTTCCTCAGGTATTTTTCCAACTCATTAAAAATTGCGTACCCGCATTTGGTACCCACTGACAAGGTGCTGAGTCTCATTATGACGAACGGATATGAATTGAATGACTGCTTCACTGGTTACTGCAGCAGTCAATCATATATCACACACACACTCCGATGTTTATTACCACAATACAAGCACCTTAAGCTACTCCCTTGGTAAATACTTGATAATAGAATGCTCACCCACAAAGTCAGTCCAACCCAACGGAAATTTGTTAGCTTAATAACGCGAAGGACATTCAACATTGGAGCTGATAAATTTGCACATTTGGCGTAATGTGCATGAGAAATGAAAACGAATTGTCAGACATTCATCAGCGGGAAGTCAGCAAATAACAGAGTAATTGCAACCAACACAGCAGCAACGATTGCAATGGGAACAACACAAGCAACAGCAGCACCAACAGCAACAAATCTCAATTAAAGTCAACACACTTGTCAAGCGCTTGAAAGTATCTACAAAAGTCCTGTCATTCAGCCGTGAGTGGTGCTGTTGGCGCTTACTGCTGATTTAGCTGATAGTTCTACAACATACAACAAATGGAATACATATAGCCGCCGACAAGCCATTGAGGTGCCGTACCATCACCATGTATGGCAACAGCAAATTGGAACAACAACAACTTCAAGCGGATTACTACTACTACTGCTTTGACTACTGGTACTCTAATATGTGCCATTACTATGCGCTATTAAAACGTAACGCCTCTTCACCTGCTGTTATGTGACAAGCTTCTATAAACACACAACAAAGCCAAGAAAAGAATCCACAATACTGAAGAAATCTAAGCAATTTATCAGTTTCAGCAAAAATGAAAACGTCGTTCCATTTGGTCTTCATTTGTTCGCTTCATTTGTTGGTTGCACAATTCCAATTTCGCTCTTGGTCAGCGTGTATTTCACACACAATATACCTTCACATGTCCAAGAAGAGAAGTCCTAAACTGTCAGGTTTACTGCAGCTGGCAGCGTCTTCATTAAGCTGGCGTAAGCGTATTTCGGTGATAACCTGAAAATTGCACAGCACACAGACAGCACATACATCTACTATTGCCAAATCTACTCCAGCCACTCAATTGGACTTGACTTAACCCGAGTTCGCTTGTCTTCGCATACTTACAGCGCTTGCTACCAAGGAAAGCACCCACCTCCGCGTTGAAAAGTGGTATTAAGCCTTTGGCACTGATTTCACTTCGATGATAAGTGGAAGGTGGTGATTTTTCGGTTTCTTGGTTTCTTGGTCGCTTTGTGCGCTCTGAGCCACCACAGACTTTGCGGTACTGCTTTGTGTAAATTTGGTAGCAAATATTTCAGTGCAAATTTGAGGCTTTAATTTTTGCTACCGTAGCAAAACTTAACTGTTTTCTGCTTCGACGAGGGTAGCGAGTAAGGTATTTAAAAAAGAATATTCTTTATACTGACCAGCACGGAAACAGGTGAATAAATAAGTTGTGCTATGAGTTCAGTCACAAAACATTTTGATATATTTAAGATGACAGGATGTCAAATAACATAAATAATTAATCATAATTGTATGGCTACACGATAAGTTATTAAACTTAATAATCTCTAAATTTAAACCTATCTTTTCAAAAATTACCTGAATTGAAAGAAAAACATTTCGGTAAGATAGTGGTGATTGTTGAAGCCCTCAGTCAGGCTTATCTCAATCACATTTTAATATGTAATTTACCCTTTATATTGTATTCAAATCGTATTCAAAAAACTTCAGTGTCTTCCCCTAAAATTGCCTGTATTAATCTGCAATACCGAATTGATTTATTTATGGGTTTTGGGGCAATGGTAGCAGTGCTGAATAGTTTAACATTATTTAGATTGAAAGTAATTTATTATAATTCCGCTTAACACACTCATTTCGATTAATTTTGCCTCAAATGTCTTAACATGAAATTATGTCCAAAGATGAAAAATTTTACTGTGGGTCAGTCAGATAATTTAGAAATATTTGGAGCAATCGATAAAGCTGATTGGTGCAGTTGAAAGCGGCACACTTCGCATATATCAATCTGGTATGTTTTTCATTTAAGTGTTGAATGATTTTCTTAACAAACTAAGTTAGAATACATTAACACTTGTACCTGTATTAAATTTGGCAATATTGATGAATGTACTACTAATGGTCTTCGTACTAGTGCTGTTCACATTATTCGAAGTTTTTAAAAATTCGAAGTTCTTCGAATATTCGAATATTCGCATTTCAACGAAGTCTTCGAAGTTGGAAAAAACTTCGAAGTTTTTGTGAGTTTTTGTTCTCGAAGTCTTCGAAGTTTAAATGTAGTGAAAAACTTCGAAGACTTCGAAGACTTCGGAAGCAAAAGGTGAAGTGAGAGCGCAAAATGCAAACAAACGTGCATCACACAAATTATTTGAGGGATGAAAGCATTTGCTTCGTTTGTACGTTTTTGTTTTTTTTTTTTTTGGTGTTCTATGCAGAAAATTAAAAACATGTTTTTTTGTTTTATTTTATTACATAAAATTTATTTTATTATTAAATATGTATTATAATATACATTATTATTAAATATGTTATTATTAAATATTTTTTATATTAAATAAAAAATTCACATTTTAAATAACTTATATTTATTATTTATATTTAAAAAATCATATTTGAGAAAATTTTTATTATAATATAAAATATATACGTAATAATATGAAAATATTGATATTGATGGATTTTATTAGTAATGGAATTTTATAAAAATTTTCATTTTCCTTTAAAAAGAAAATCACAAATTAAAACCTTGAAAATTAGTTATGGAAAAATGAGTTTTGCTCATTAATGCCTAATTATTTGACCTGTATGAGCTGTGATGATCACGCAGGTAAGCGCAAATTTATTTTTGCATTATAAAATTTTGAATGTTTTGTTGTAGTTACAGTTATTTTACTGTTTATGGAAAATTTTTAAATCCCTTATTCTAGGAAAAGAAATACATAATATTATAAGGAAGTATCTAAATAAAATGTAAATTAGTGTATAAGCAAAATTGTATAAAAGAAATTCCATCAAATTTTCATGTATTTTA
>NC_051846.1:212679545-212695111 GCF_002237135.1 Teleopsis dalmanni | reverse complement strand
AGTTTGTGTATTTGTGAGATATAAAATTTTGCAGGAAACGCCGAAAGATACGCGCACGCGACTCCTAAACACACAACGTCTGCTGCGTGCAAGGACTTTTTGATTTCTTTATCAAACCTTCGCCGATTCTGTTTGTAGTTACCCGAATTCTGCTCGAGGTCTGCATGTGTGCCTGCTAAGGATTACTCGTACAAGGGTATGCGTAATTTTGAAATTCGCTCAACAGGAAAATGTGAAGATAGTGTGAAGTAGTTATGAGTGGAATTCCTAAGGACTAGCTGAATTAATTTATAAATTCCAAATTTATGGCTCGATGAGATATGCGCAAACATCATGAAATATGTTTTCAATTCCGACTGCGAAGGAGTGAAGTTATTAGCTGTTTGTTTCTATAACAATTGTTTATATTCTAATATCTCAACAGCCACTTTAAAAACTTAAATATTCTTAACATAAATAAAATTTAATAACACTAATTTAATATCTCGAAGAACTGCACATATTTATCAATAAATATTTACAACAGATCACAAGAAGCTTAAGTAAGGAAAGCTGATGAAATATATAACATACTAACCACATACTAACCGAGCCAAAAGGCCATTGTAAAGAAATCATAAGTCAATGAACAGGTGAAATGAAAGGGACTCGATCTTCCTCAAATAGCTACAAAACCTTTTGATTCCATTTTTCCTCTCCCTTGTAATTTCAGGGAGTGGGAGTAATAAGCATAACTAACTGAATACTGATAACTGAAAGCTCCTTATTTCTATTGAGCTTTCTATTGAGCTATTGTGGAATGAGTAAAAGAAGCAAGGGCTCATATGCTGGAAAGTAGATCTAAATAACTTTGAACATGAACGACCAGGACTAATAGAAATTATAGTCGTGCTCAGCTTACCGCCATGTCATCCCAAATTCCAATGTCTCGTAAAAAGCAATATTGTTTTAAAAACTCCTATTTTGTTTTTAGGTCCATATTATGAAATTCTTGTTGGTTTAAATTTAAATAAATAAATTGGGAATGACGGTAAGAGAGAAATTTTGATTAAAAATAGTTCACCAATGAAACACTTTCTTTACTTCGTCACTCTGATCATAACAGTGTGCCTGAGTAATAAATATCAGATTTTGTACTTATTTGGAGTAAATATGTGTGGAAATAAATACTTATATCATGGCTAAATCTCGCTTTTAGATTCAAGCATACACTCGTTTCAAATTCATTCTTTGGTTTGCTGTTCATGAAGTCTATATGTATGACTATGAAGTCTGTATGTAAACTACAATCTGGTAATTTGTAGCTGTCTAGTACTGACTCCACTTGAATATAAAAGAACTATTTTCACTAATTTATTTAAACTGAGTAGGTAAGAATATCTTCAAAATTTTTGATTAATAAAATTAAAAGTAAAATTTATATCAATACAAGTTATTTTATATCTGAGTTCGTATGAGCTCGTTTCAAGAAACGTCAATTTTTTTTTTGATTTTTGGTACGTTTTTTCATCTATAAAATTTTTGCTTGCATAATGAAATTAAAAATCCGAACGCCTGGATATAGGACAGTGGAGGTCAGCGTGGAGCCCAAGACTCTTGTGAGTAAGTTGAAGTCATTGATATGGGAAAAATCTGCTGCAACTATTAGACCGTGTCAACAGGAGCTCTTATGTGCGGGACGCATAATGAAAAACTCGGAACCTGTTGAGTCCTATGTTCTCAAAGAAGGGGCAACGGTATATGTCATAAAACGAAAATTTCCAAATAGTGTGGCTTTGGAAACAATCGCGGACTCATCCTTGCCGTCAATAGCAGATACAATCGCGCAGACAACAGCAGCCAACAAAGAAGGAACGAAAGGCGCAACTTCTCAAAAAAAGCCGGATACACCGTGCCATACTGCAAATTTGAATTACCGTCAAATTTGCTTACAAAGTGACTTCGACTCTCCAGAGCGTACTTTGCGTTTGTTCTTTAATGGTCTTATGCCGAAATTGGTAAACTTACGCATTGCTCAGAACCACATGATCCAGAGAGCGATAAATACGTTATTCACTGATTATCGCTTTAAGATATTTGTGCATATGTACCGTCATCGTCCAAACGTTATCCAAAGATGCTTGGATGTGATCTCCGAATCTTCGTTCACACTCCGCAGAGTTGCTGCAAAGTATCAGGAAGAAGTGCTGGACTACATCAACCATTGTCCCTATGATGAGCACCTGCGCCCAGAGGGCTTCATTTCATCGCTGACTGACAAAGACCTTTCTGAATTGGATCGATTAAACTCTATTGGTATTTCTAGTGATATCATCATTCAAATATACTACGTTCTGCACAAGAATGAGCAGAGGACTTTGATGATTTTAAAGCGTTTGATTTCGACTACTAAGTAGAATATGTTTAACATTTTTTAACACATTTTCTAAAAACGTCAAATGTTCACTTCTAATGTATTGCGTAATGTGTTGATAAATTGAATAGTGTTCATTAGGTATTGATTTCTGTTAAATTCACAATCATTTACATCCGAACTCACTAAGAATTCGAAGAAATTGATTGACACCCTACAATTAATAAAAAATTAACTTTTTGAAATAATATTTTTATTTTTATGTTGGACACTTTATAGATTGGGTTGAACTAAGAGTTAAGTAGAATTTAAATAATTGTATCTGTAGCTATCATATACCCTTCTAAATCGTCTTCAATTTATCGTTTGAAGGACGTTATGTCAAATCCAATCCCATACCCATACCTTTAAGAACCATTATCGTCCAGTACACTCCAGTCATAATTTAATAATGTCTTCTTAAAATTTATATATTATCTATCTAATTAGTCTTATTATAGCCTATTTTCTTTTATAGAATTTAGTACGAAAATATGTTCAATAATGTACCAAACATACTCAATATTCTGCAATTTTATGTGGATTCTTGTTATGAAATCTGTGCTCATTTTGACGTGTTCGATACTCGTATATTTATATTTTGTAAGGTATGAGTTTCTGATGAAGCCTATGTTTCCAAATTAAGTACAGATTTTGGTTTTCATGATATCATCTCCGTCTACAGTTGCAGGTATTATACTTACTTGAGAAGTCTTCTTTCTGTACAAGTTAAAACTTGTTAACTTAATTGCTCTAATCACTTCCTTTACTAGGTGTATAGAATAAGAAGTATATTAATATTAAATCCGTTTTGTTTTATGAAAGATGACTGCTCTCCTTCGCAACTACAACTGCTCTGGTAGTTTCACAAAAAAATATATACAGTATTTCTTATAAGATTTTTGCAGTGCGAGGGCTTGTCATAAAGCCCAACCTAGTTTATGGTGTATTCCTTTGTTCCAACTTGATAGTGACAAATACATTTCACTAACAATTATTACTAGTAATTTTTATCCTACATTATACAAGCTTATGTTCAAAAATACCATTAAGACAATTTCCAACTCCAAAATAATATACTACGTTATATGCAGCAGATAACTAACCAACATAAATACCGATAATATAAACACATAATGAAGGATCTAGCAAAACCGAATATTCAAACAATAATATGTCCATAAGGTGTCCAGTATTCATAAATGAACTACAATGGCTTTCAGAGATACTATATAGGTATACACTGATAGGTTAAGAATACTGGAAACCAGGGACCTTGAAGTTTTTTTAAGGCCCTATTTTTTGTCAGACAAAAAAATAAAAAACAAGGATCCTCACCTCTTCGTAGTTATTGTTATTTTAGTCATCCAAATAAATTAAAAAAGTAAAATAAATGTTAAATATCAACCATCTTTGGTCCATTTAGGTACCAGAAAAATGAGAGACGGAAGTTATCAGTCCTGTACAATGACGAACTTTAAAACCTTTGTGAAGCAGACGATGATTTTACATTCCATATATATTACCGACTACGCTGAATGGATTATGCAGTCCATTTCAGCGTTTTTCACTATAGGAAAATATAATATATTACAAATCAACTGTTCACCACGCGAGAGGTCTTGAGCTACTTGCGTAGTTGAGAAGTTGAGAAGTTAAATCCATAGCTGAGTATTTCCAAGGCAAGCAATGAATTTATGTATCTTATTTTTTTATGTATCTTAATTTTTTACTACCTTGAAAGGGAATTTGCAGGGATTGATTTGGTTCTTATATGAAATACGAAATAAATTTAAACGTTTCGAGTAAATTGAATCAAAATCAAACCGATCGAACCAATCGAACCAATCGAAGCAATTTCAAATTCCGTGCAAGAATATTTAATAAAAATTTCCCCGGGCAAACTTCACAATTTCAATTATTTTTTATGATTTCATGATTTAACTACAAATTCTAGCAGATAAAATCATAAAAAATTCATGGGAATACGGCACAAACTACGAAAAATTTCCAACTGTATTGAGAATCATACCCAGAGTTAGCATACTAGCATACGGACTCCTTCGTAGGTTGCAATAAATTCACTAGAATCGCTTATTGGAGCAATCATAAGCAATTTATTAAAACGGATGCGGAAGTTAAAGTTTTATGCCACGTCTCACGTACCAACGCGAGATGCGAATCCTTACTTCAAGTTATGGAATAAAGCAAAACACAAAAAACAATATTTTTAAGGATAATCACCACAGCATGCGGAGTGTGGCGGTGTTCAGCAAATGTAATGCGGTTGCAGCACCCGTACCCGTGTCCGTACGTAGGCAACTGAGAAGTGAGCGGTGTAAGCGGTAGACAATATAATCATAATCATTTTTATAGTCCTATGTTGGAAAAATTATACGCCGCCGTCAAGCAGAGAAGTGGGGCGAATAAAAATTAGAGTTGCAAGAAAACGCACAAATTGGCTGGGCTACCAGGTGAGCCCCATTTCAAGATTGAACAAGACGGCTAGGTATGAGTGGGTGGCAGCAAAGTCGTATAAATTCTGTGTGGTTTGAGATATGAAAATTCGAATGAATTTAAATGAGCAACTTCACTGCTGCCAATACCAACTGCAATCATATATTCCGCTTATTCCTGCCACTCCACGAATTTCGTTCATTGACGTAGGCGCTGATGCCGGAGTTTACTTTAACGCTACCGACGTGGTGCTCATAACTTTGTTGTTAGCATTGCGTCTTTGGAACCCAACGAAAAGTAAATAGCAGTAAAGAAGTGCAGAAGTCGAACACAATTTGTAGTTACATTAAAATGTGTAAAGGATTATCCTGCAGGAAGCGGAAGAAAGTTATGGCATTTATGTGCCTCCAAAGCAGATAAAAGTGTGACTCTGTGTGTTTGTGTTTGCTGTTGTAGTTTGCGAATTATGATCCTCGAACACGTACCTCTCGGTGCTAGGCTTAAATATTCACATGAGCAACAGCCGCCAATTGCCAATAAAACTTTTGTGGCTCATGAAACTACCAAAGGATACAATATGGCAATCTATGTGGCATTAATAGTGAGGACTACATGCTGCCATATCATTAAGACATATTCAGTGTTTATGTGTTTATTTGCCTTACTAAGATAATTTCTGCTCTGAAGGTAGCTTTTGACAATTCGTTAAATGGCTTCGCTTGAATGGGAAATCAGCTGGAAAAGGTCTCAGGCAATTCGAATAGAAGTCAATTCTTACTCCATTTGTATTGTGTAAATTGAAAAAGTATTTCTTGTATGTTTGTTCGAGAATTTTATTGCGATAATGTAAAAGCGGAAGCAAACAGGCGTATGTGTTGAATTTAGATAAGATTTGAACTCGAAACTATGCAGTATAATTTAAATTAATAATAACATAATATTAAGTCAAAAAGGATCAAAGTCAAAGTATAATCAGAAACTTACAAGTTTGTAAGTTTCAAGATAGAATTATAGATTACATCTAATAAATATGTGTATTACACTGCACCTCGATATAGACAGATTGTAAGAAAATTCATTATTGAGCAGATGCTCATATCCTGCGTACAGCGATTTGACAACAACCTCTGTTAAATTTCATTATTCTGAACAACTTTTTCTACTGAGTTTTATAACGATATAGCTAAGCTCTCGTTATATCAGACTAATGATATTATTATAATTTATGGAGAAAATTTTGAAGAAGCTCAATAATACATAGTCGGTCAATTTATGTTGCATTATTAACTCAGCAAATTTACCATTATACCATTCACAAGGCACTATAAACTCAAGCACCTAAATCCAATCAGCTTTAATGCTATAAAGTCGGAGCGAAAGAAAGTAGTAAAATTCTTGTGAAGAATATTCGATCAAATATTACTGCGGAACACTTAAATTGACGTATTGCCAAAAAAAATGTCATCGCAGGGATAAGTTAGGGTTGTTTCTCAAAATGAGTTCAATACATTTATACAACAAATATCATACATTATTTTCTATAGAGCTGTGGTCTATGACCTGTAATATTTTAAACATAGCCAATTTCTCAGGCAAAGTTTATTCAATTACTTTCACATGCTTCTTTAAAAATTGAGTTATTAGCATTTTTTTAATTTTTAAGAGATTTATCGAATATAATAATATTAAAAATATTAGTTTTCATCTTATCTTATTCATCCATGGTAGGCTGAAGAAACTCAGAAGAAATGGCTGAAGGATGGCTGAAGAAACTTACGACCAGAAATGCACTATGAGGTCACTTATCATAAAACTCTTATAAGAGTTTATCCAATGTAGAAAATTGAAGAACTAGAGATATTTCTTGGATGCGATCCTGATCCCGATCTTATAACAGTCAGTATATCCCTAAAATTGTGATATCAGAATGTGTCCTTATAAAGGGCCAAAGTCAGCTGTATTTTCTTGTAAAATGGACACCCACTAATATTGTAAGGAACATTTTTTTGCTTCAATCCTACAATTTACACTGATTTAAATGAGTTGCACTTATAATAAATTTGTATAAACAGTTTAATACATGACAGTTTTAATAAACAGTATCCAAAATCATTTATATTTTTTTTTTATACTTTTTATATACTACGTGTATTTTTTACAGCAATAAATTATCTATTTCATCGACTATTGCATAAATTTAGTTATATAAAAAGTATCTCTGTGATAAAATGTAAACATTAGCAAAACATTAAACCGAGTTGCTAATGTGTGTATTGTTAGACCTACTAGCTGCAATTGTTATCAAAACCAACAACATTTCCATAAAAAAAGCCCAAAGGACATACACAAATACCCAGACAACCATCAGAGCATTTTTTTTTTAATTCTAAACAATGAATTATTAACAAAAGATAAGGGCGAAATGACCGGAAAACAAAGGACCAAGGGTCGTTATATGCAAATAACACTCTTTATGGACAATGCTTATCGTAAACTGTAATAAAAAATTAAATTATCATTGAAAAAGTTTGCTTTTTTAACAATTGAAATACAAATTTATTGATAAAAATTGTAAAACGGGTTCGAAATAATTTTTTTTGATATTTGAAGAATTTACCACACTTAGTAGGAACCTGTAGTTATCTGTAGTTTCAATGGAATTCTTAAACTGTGTTATTGCCTCAGCTTAGTTCTCAACACAGCCGAGATTTAAGCGCCCATTCTTATTCCTTTGAGAGCAGTGAATATGTGTATGTGTATTGGCATAAACCATAACTTCTTCGGAGGGGTAATATGGGCCCCATCAAGTAAAAAATCCAACTAATGAGTTTAAATATTTTCAGAAAACTTGTTAAAAAACGAATAGATCTAAAAACCATTATGCTTTCTAGTTTCAATAAGGATCTCTTGCAATTTTACCTATTTTGTAATTGTTTTTTTTTTTCATTTGGAAAGTTTATTTTATATATCAAAATAAATAATGTTTCGAATTCGACAATTACAGACAAAAAAAAGTTTAATTAAAATAAAAACTAACAAATTTAAATAAATATTTATACCTTTTTTTTGGTATTTCAATAGTTCGGGTGGCAGAATAAAACGTTTCAACTACGGAATTGTCAAAAACATAGTTTTGTATTAGAACAAAATTCAATTCGAAAACAAAAAATTAATTAAAACTAAAGTTGTTGAAATAAATTAACATAAAATGACTATGCACCTTTAGCTACACAATACCACAAGGATAAAGGATAGCAGACTCACTTCTTTGAAAACCGTTTGAGGTTTTGTGAAAAACCGAAAATAGCAAATTCATTATAATTAGTGGATACATTCGAAGTGATTCATACATTTATTAGTTATAACTTCTATCCATATTTCATTCTACAAAACTTAAATATACAAAATACATATAGAACTTACGGGCGCAGTGTTTTCAACCGCCTGCTACTCTCTTTAACACCTCTACTAACAGGATCTGCTAAGACCTTACCTTAACTCTACTAACACTACCCACAATGACTAAAAAAGAAACAATTGCAATAAAAACCTACATTTTAAAAAAGTTTCTCCCTTCCGAGTTTCTTTTGCTCTTGTTACGATTTTTGCTCCCTTATCAGCTCTTACCCCTTGCAAACAGAATATAAATACAATATATATAAAATGAAGCATGGGATGAGTGAGTGATTAGATGGAATTGAAATAGTACGGAATGTGTTGATGTGAAATGAAGTACGTAAGAAGGGAAGAGGTGAACATGACTATACTGTATTTTAATTCTAAAACCTTGTCATGAAACCACATACCAATCGAGTACAACTGTCTATATTTATCTCTCTTCGTCGGACATAAGAACGTGATGATTCGTCTAAAACGAACTCTATTATACACCTCTCTATATACATCGTATATATATATATTTATTTCCCTTAGTCGGGCATTAGAATGTGATGATTCGTCTAAAACTAATTCTCTTATACACCTCTCTATATATGTCGTTTCATAAGTGACAGTTACGTAGTCAATCTATTATGATACATTTCACCCTGCAGACTTTAGATTTGAGATAATTTTCCTCAAATATAAGTATAGTATAATCCATTTACATGTTTATATTCCATCTCCTAAAATTTTCTGGTACGTCCTTAGTGGTAGTTACAAATAACAACTTAAACAGCAAAATTTCTTAGTATCTCTTAAGGGCCTTATTGAAGATATTATCATATGTAAAAATGAACCAAATGCACCCTTGTCGATTCTATTCGAAAACATTACGCTGTATTAAGGCGGAGTTTGGACCCTCATCAGGATTAATGATACCTGAACTAAATTAAACTAAAACACTTCTTACAACCTGACACTTAATATAACTAACTCGTTGGTATTCCCAGAATTGATACATGAAACGAACAGGGTTATAGGTTTTTGTGATATTAAAATAAGTAATGAAAATATTATTGTATATATAAAAATAATATGAATAAATTTCAGCAAAAAACATTTCAATTCAATCTGTCAGAATTTTCAACTACCGAAGTGAAACATTTAAAATATTACTTTTTTAAATTTATTTTATAATTTTCATTTTCGAGCCGCAGATGTTGTAGGCAGTTTTTGACCATAAATCATAAAAACACAGGACTTGAATAATAATTACTATAACTTTTTTAATATTTAAAAATATAAATATAAATAAATTTAAAAAAGCAAAAAATAATCCCTCTCCACATTTAATCTAAAGACTTCTAAAGGTCACTCTTTGAATAATCTGTGACTTTATGGGTTAATTTCTGTATTTGTACTAATATCTTCTAAAGAATTTTATTTAATATGTAGTGAATTAATATTATGTAAAATATATTTAAATTAAATTACAAAAATCTGTTCTTAATCCTTAGAACTACTTTAAATTGTAGTAAACTTGTTCATATGAATGAGTAAGTAATAAAACCACATAACTTCGTTTATTTTCGTATTTACACAGAACTTTATTCAGATATTAATTTTCTCGTCTTTGACTTGGTTCATTGGTGTGATCCTTCCCTTTCCATCCACATAAATTAAAGCCTGAAGTGGTTCAGTACTGCAGCATTCAGTTTAGGTATTTAACTTCATTCGTTTTTTTTTAGTTTGAGGTTAAATTGCCTTCTTCATCTCGTCTTTGTCGAAGACGAATTGTGCTTTTATGTTTGCTAAGTAAACTAAAGTCAGACGTCACGTAGGAATGTGTCACTTTGTGTTGGTATTGAAATGTCAATATCACTAAGAAAATTAGGGGATGTACGTACTTAACCATATGTAGAATTTGTTTTCGGTTAGATTAACAGTAGCAACTCTTTGGGAATATTAAATTTGGAAAAATATTTAATGAACACTTGTGAGAAACTAAAACAAAGGTTTTAGTACTTTGCCAACTCCTCAATTAGGTATGAATTGATGAACTTGTTTAAAATCGCATAATTAGTTAATTTTGTTGATAGTTTTAAGGATGTCAATTGAATGTCAACCTAACCTAACCTAAAGGATGTCAATTATTGATTAACAAATATTTTATGTAATTAATTTATTTATTATTTTATTTCATCTTATATTTACTATAAGGTTAAACATTTAACACTAAGTGTTCCCTGTTTGGCTATCAACAACCCTATAGAAGAATGTTTTAATTGAAGAACCTTAATGCCTTTTCATTGAAGATTTCAGTATACCAATGTAGTATATATTAATTACTTAAAACAAGAAAAATTGACAAAATTCTAATTTCAATAAAACAATTTAAGGTCGTGTGCGAGTTAAGCTAAGTTGCGTTCTAAATGAGTGAAATTCTAAGTTATGCCGATAATGTAGTGATGGTCGATACATGTTGATAAATGGCTAAATGTGTGCAGTGCAAAAAATCCCAAAAAATCTCCCATTTGGTTTACCATCAACTTAGCCTTACACTCGCTCGTCCTAAGTGTACATGGCTTTGTATGTTTAAATGTGAATCCACGATTAAACTTTAACTCAGTTCTATTCCTGACAAATACAATCTAAAAGACTTATATGGATAATCAAATCATTTAGATATTTCTAAAGACTACTAAACAGCTATTTGGTCAGCCCAAGAATCTACTTTATTTACAATCAAATTTTTTGAATTTGGAAACTTTCACACAATTGTCCCGCTTTCCTTTCAAATGCATTTCTTATCCTTTAAATCTTAATTAATTACTTGACACCTTGTACATATATAATATATGCTAAATTTTTTAGAATGATTAATATGTTTTCGAAAAATCATCTGTTCGTCATTAGTACATCATTTAAATGGAGCTAAACAGACGTTACATACAACTACAATTAGAAATGGATAGCATATCTAGGAACTTAGTCTTTCTGAAAAAGTTTGCAGTTGTCTTTATTACTTGCCATGTATCTAAGCTCGTTAAATGATTTGGATGTCTCTCTGAATACTATTCGCCTCGATGTTATCTTTAGATCTCCCCTTCTTCTTGATTCAATCGGGTTTCACTTTAAGGCTGAATTAACTATACTGCTCGTATGTTTTCTTAGAGTAGACCATATTTCCTCTTTCTGATATCATTTATTATATCAATTTGCTTGGTAATCTCCATAACTCTGGCATTAGTGATTGTACGTGTCGAGAAAATACGTACATATGTACTTTTGAACACATCATAATAATATAAAAAATAATTATAAAGACTTTGTTTGGTAACTGGGTGAATCGAAAGAAACAAAAATATGTAAATGCTCTTTCATAACACTTTTGTCTCTCATAACAATATGGTCAAAATTTTTGCTCACTTCAATTAATGCTTTGTATACGACTTTGTCAGCAACATCCGGAGAGTTTAAAAAGAATTTTGGACGTCTGTTGTTATTATGAATATTTTTTGGCTCTGCCGCCATGATCCTATATCAAAACAAGAGCATTAGGAGTGATATGAGCCTGACTCTACGACTGTGAAGCAGGTTTTATACTGAAATATAGTCATTTTTAAAATTCAAATTCAATTTAAATTCAATTCTTTTATATCTGTTCCTCCATTACATTAGGTCTGTTCGATGAGCTACTCATAGTAAACCTCAAGTAAAACACATTTAAAATTTACAGGATAATACACGAAAATTTGATGATGGAACGCACTTGTGTATACACAGTGTTACTCAAAGTTACTACGAGTAACTTGTGGAACAGACGTTTTATGAGTACAATCATGTTGTGATTTTTGATATTATAAGTATTATTAATATAACATGATTTAGAATATATTCTTTTTGTGCAATCAGATAATGCTCAAAAAATAATAATTTTAAGATAGTAATAATATCAATTAAATATAAATTGAACTTTAATAACTGTGTAACCACCTTTACTATCAATTTAAATTTAAAAAAAACATTATATTCAAAATTTTATATATTCTCAACAATTTCTAAAATTGCAAGCAACTACTGTCATTTAAAATAACAGCAATTCACAATAGTGGTTATTGAGAACCAACACAATACAGTACATCAGCTGTCAAAAGTTTTTATTGGAGCCGCTTATAAAAATTATTGTAAATTAAATTAGAAATATAAATTTATGTTGTAAACTAACAATTTCAACACAATTGCAGTTCGTTTTAGAATAAAGTTGTTATATTATACAATATAAAAAAACAATGACGACTACCACCGAATCTTTGGTTAATAAATTGCAAGAAATATCAATTGATGAATTAGCTGCCAGACACCGCCGAGAAAAAAAAGAGCTACAGGCTAAAATACAAGAAATGAAAAAGTGTGCAAAAAACGATAAAAAGAAACGTAAGGAATTATTGGAAGAAATCACTCGATTGGAAAATCATTTAATACAGCGACAACAGCAGGAGTTGATGCTGTCACAGCAAATATTGCAAGAACAAAATCAAATCCTTTTGCTTAATGAAAATCACAACACTGAAGAGCTCGTGGACAATAAAGAAAATGCAGAAGATGAGGAAAAACCAGAACGTATTTCTAAAGCTCAAAAACGGCGGAATAAAAAAGCAAACGAAGCACGTCAACGAGAAGAGGATATACTTGCTGCCAGCAAAGACGCGAAAAACGAACCCAAAGCGGTGGAGCAACGAAAGTTAGTAGCAAAACTGAAAGAAATGGATTTGATGATTTTTGAAGTGCCATCAGATGGAGACTGCCTATACAATGCCATTCGTCATCAACTTGGTTTGCATGATTTACATGGTTTTACCGTTGATGAACTTCGTGAAGAAACTGCCAAATACATACGTGAAAATAAGGATACACTTATATGCTTCATGACTGACCCACATACCGGAAATCTATTGGACGATGAACAATTCGAACACTACTGTAAGTCTGTGCAAAGCACACCTGCCTGGGGTGGTCATATTGAGTTAAAGGCTCTGTCATCTGTACTTGAAATACCAATCGAAGTTATTCAAGCTGAAGGTTCAAATACGGTACAGGGAAACGAATTCAAAGGTCCAAAGTTAACAATAACTTACCACCGACATATGTATAGTCTAGGCGAACATTATAACTCAACGGTGGCGTTGCTTTTGGAAGAACATACGGATGATGAATAAATACTGCATTTAAAACATATTTAATAAAATTGTTACGAATTTTTAAGGCTCCTAAAATACAAGAACTAAAGTTTTTTATTTTTATGATCCAAAGTGTTCCAATTGGTGTGGACAATGCCAAAAAAAAGTCAAAATTTAATTATAAAAGAAACTTTGTTTCATCAACGTACGTATCCTTAAAATCATTTCATATACTGCTTAAATAAATACGCAAGTTGTAATAAATTCAATTTATGAATAAAAATTCAATTTTTTATAAAATAAAATTTCTCAATTTTAGTTATGATGTGGCGGTGCATCTCCACAGAGCTACATATGCGGCTTTGTAACAAAACTATAGTAATTTATATAAATATACATCATTTTTAAAATGTATTTTTATTTTGTAACAATTTATAGCGGTTGTGTATAATTTTAAATTAACTATAAATAGAATACCTATTTTAACTATATTTTAATATTAAATTTTGTACAATTAGAAATATTAGTTTTTACTCTTAAAATTCATTGTTTTACAATTACAATTTTTAATAGTCATTTACTAAGTTAAATAATATATCTATTTATTTATTAAAAATATGATTGGAAGATTTTAATTATTGTCAAAAATTGCAGATATTGTTGAAATATAATATTTATAGCATTGCATAGATTACTTATATAAAAATGTCTAACTACTTTGCATCAGTGTATTAGGCTATAAGTAAAATTTTAACTTTTAAAAGCATAGATGTTTAAATTATGTGTTTAAGTTAAATTTTTAATCCTTCTTTTTGTTTGGAGTATTTGGTTTCTTTTGTTTTGTGGCGGCATCAGTTTTAGACGGAACTTCGCTTGGCGTACTTGGATAAATGGCGAATAGAGATAATTGTATGGCACTCAGTACAAACAATAAAAGGTTTTGATACTAAAAGAAAACATTATGAATATATGGAAAAAATATATGGTTTTTGTTACTTACCGACATCGCAGTATTTCTAATCGAAATACCGTACAAAGTCCAAGACGCAGCAACCAATGTACCAGTAAATATAATTGGAAATGGCATGCCTTCGGTACTTTTCTTCTCAATTATTTTATTGATTTGCAACAGTGGTGAACCAACTAGCCACACCAAAACTGTGGTTATTATCATACTCAAACGGAATTCAACTTTCGCAGGATCTTCAAAGTTTGTATAAGCTAGAAAACCCATTGTAATGACTGTAGCTATTCCAATTTTCTTCCAAATATCTGTTCTAAACTCCTTGGATGCATACCAGTAAAAAACGAACATGAACACACCATTAAGTACTAAACCAATTAGATTGGTTCGAATCATGTGTATATCATCCATAATAGCACCAAGTTTAAGAGTCAGAATAGTGCTGTATAAAATAAAAGTTAATATATTTAATCATGATTATTTCAATTTGAATCTAAATTAAAAAATTTATTATGATAATATTGTATAATGATATATATTTAGGTCTGGTCAGCGCTACAAATCCACTTGATTAAAAACTAAATTTTCACTTGAAAATTCTCTCACTATTACCCACATTTCTACTCGAAGGTTACTCCCTTATTGCAGGACAAACTACTATTATTATTCATTATTATTATCTTCTTGAAGATTATAAGGAGCTATTCCCATCAGCAACTAAGAAAAATATAAGTTGCTAACATGGGCAGTCATATATATTCATATTCGTATAATGTTGCACAGCATATAGAATTCCTTTCTTACTAGATATTTTATATCGGATTTAATCAGATATTCATGTTTAGCAAGTACTAACACATAATGCTACTAATTTGTAACTGGATTTAAGACCATCAACGGAAGGAAAAAAAGCCAACATTCATTTATTTGTTCCCAGACAAATTCCAAACCGAATAATTTCTAATGCGAAATGCATTCTTGTTCATTTGTAATTAAATTAAAGTTGCATTTTTATTCGGTTGTTTAAATTACAAGTAACAGGTTATTTAGCATATTTCTATTGACGAGCTTAGATTCATAAAAAAAAAATTAATTGCAAAATTAAACGAATAAATTTTAAATTGCGTACTAAAATTTTATGTGCTGTACATGTGAATATGATTTGGTTATAAAATCTAATAAGAACCCTACA
>NC_051846.1:212658864-212679445 GCF_002237135.1 Teleopsis dalmanni | reverse complement strand
AATATCAAAGTAACTTCACACACAGCTGAGCACCGAGTTCAACAAATCGTGATGATCGATCGCCGATCATAATGTATTCAATGAGACTGTACCGGCACCAAAGTAGCAGAGTAGCAGAGTAGCAGAGTACTAAGATACAAAAATTGTTAATTTATTTAAAAAACACCTTTTTTACTACAATAATACTATAATTAGTTAAAGTAATTATACAAACAAATCGGTTTATAGCAATAAAGACAGAATGTACAGATCACGATATTGGAAATTTTAAAAATTGTTAAATTATATTATTATTTTTATTAAGAAAAGATTAAAAAAAAGGAAAAAAATTATAAACTTATTACGGGATCTTAGATCATATATTTCAAGCGGAAGTAATATAATCAAAATTCGCTTCGACATGCTATTAGAAAAAAACATAAGATAAACTGTTATAAGACTCTTTATCAATAACCAAGCAGCAATTAAGATATTACATTATCTACATATATAACTAAAATAGCCAAATTCTATGTCGCATCTATAAGCGAGATCAGATTGATAACAACAGACCTATTGTTTCTTCGACAGCAGTCCAAAATGCATATACGATACTTGTATACATCTACGATATGCGATACGATACGAATATTAAATTATATACCACTATACCTCTCCACATTGATAATAGTATAATACCTTATATGTTACCTTATTAAACTATATACCATTATACTACTCGATATTGATTATGGCATAATACCTCCTAATCGTAGATTATATAAAGAAGTTCATTATAACTTCTTCAATGGTTTATTGAAGGGGATAACAACCAAGGGCTACTGTACATTAAGATTTAAAATGACGTCTAAAAGCAAGGTACGCGGTGATGTATCCTTTGAAGATATCAACTTGAAGTCATTGCTTACTTATTAAACTATTTTTCAAACGGAAGTTGTGGTAGACCATCTTTCACTATTATCGCAATTAAATAACTTTGCCCCTATGAAGAGATGATAGGAATATTAACATTTTTGAAAGTATCTAAGCTGTCATAATGACCTTTGCTATTGTTTCCAGAACAGATAAGGTTTGATCATATCGAGCTGATGTATTGGCTATGTATATCAGATGCCATATGATATACTATGTGATCATCAATCACATCCGATACAAGCATCCTTTTAGATTACTCACTACTCAATTTCTCACACATTTGGAGCACGGTGAGAAACACCAACCAAACAAAGACTACATCGTAGTTATGCGTCGGAAAAAACAAAAGATCAAGATAAGAAGAAATATTATTTATTTCCTCTGTTACTGCATCTCGTCAGAAGATGCATACCCAATCACGGGTCATTATTTCCCAACCCCATATAAAAGTATCCTTACCTAAATTCCTTATTGCAATTATCGGGCCCTTATAAACTGTCGTTTGATAATGACTTTACTTTCAAGACCTAAAATAGCCATTTGCTTTCTGGAAAATACTACTTTATTTGAAATTCTACTACAATCTAACTTACTAACTATATATATATTTTAAAAACTCAGTTGTATACAATTATGCAAAAAAAAATCAGCTGTGAAGATACATCAAATAAAAAGTATCTAACAAGGCAAACTCATTAACCCTTTGCACAGTCTTATTACATTCACATAAAAGCTGTTGAAGTGCATTCAGTTTTTATGTCTTTAGTGTTACTTCAGTGTTGCTTGAATGTAAATGTATTAAGCTTAAAACTATAATAAAAGCTAAAATGGAAATCATCTCAAGATACATAAACGCAAAATTGCTGAAAGTACGCTTGAGCGCAATATCAAAACCACAACATGAAACTCTGGCAGCACTTAGGTTCAAGCACCGACTTCAATAAAATGAAAAGCTGACACCAACAACTCACAAACGAACATTAGATACAATATCTGAAAACAGTACAAAACCTTGCAACAGTGCCCCCGTCACCTCTGCACACCGCAACCGACTATCAACAAGATTTGTGAGTTTGTAATTTGTAATTTGTGTAATTTTATGTTGGCAAATAAATAAGCAATAAATAAATAATGCGATTTTAGCAAACAATTATGTAGCGTTCGCAGTTACTCGTAGATACTTAACTGCAGCTATAAAAGTATCTACATGCTTCTAGAAGATAATAATAGCTTCGGCTAATGCAAGGGAAATCACAATGGGGCTTCGCGCTAAAGAACTCATTAATGATGGTAATTTTATACCATTAAATTGAAAACGATCAGGTGCGGAGTACAATTAAAAGCTTTGTAAGAACTGCACTTTCCTTTGTTAGTTTCAACCAAGAATTTTCAAGAAATTCATAAATTTATTTATGTGATTGCCTCACAACAAAAGCACAATTCGGTGCATTCAAAGTATGTAAATAAAATAATAACAAATATGTAAAACTATTGTTATCACATAATCAGCCGAAGAATCGTAACCAATTGAGCAGTTGTGGCTAGAAGATTCTTCTTATATTCCCACAAACAGCTTTACTTCATACATAAGCCACAACGTGATAATTGACGGTTGGGCACAAAAATTGGTCACTGGAAATTAATGCACACCTCTTCAGATACATCAAGCACGATTTCAATTTATGGCTACCAAAGACCAAAGTCCAAACGAATGGGTTATTCACATGCAATCGTGTTTTTTATTAGAATGCGGCGTTTATAATTAACAGAGAGGAGATGTGCTATAGTACATATACTTATGCATGTATATACTATAGTATATTAAGAACTTATGGAAATACATGGACAATACAGGATAGTACAAATTTTAAGTTAATTTCATTATAATTAATTGGTTTTATATGTATTTTGAAACCAAATCTCAGTTTTCTATAAGCTCTATAACATAATTTGATAGAGATCCACAATAAAACTAGTACACCGAATATGTAGGACTGTTATGTATCAATAACATATAGTGCATGACTGCAATCTCAACTATAGAACAAACAACTCAAATGATTTGCATGCATTCTATTGAAGAGATTAAACGGAGCTAGATTAAAGAAGAACGATGGACACATAATTTTTGAAGAATACATTACAGAGATGCAAAACGAAAACGAAAAACACTTTTATATAGAAAAATAATTTACTTCTTACAATAGTGAGCTTCCATTAAAGCAAAGCACAGCAACCATGGATTCACAAAGTTTTTAGTATAAATGCTGCCATCTAATATTCTCCTCTTGGCCCAGATTAAATCCGCCTTCGAGTTAGCGATTAAAATATTCCCAAAGTGAGATCTACCTGTCGTAATAGGTGATTGAAATCCATTGAGCACCAACCTGCACTGTTTTAGAATATAAATAGTAGTTCCAAGTACTATTTTGGTACCGGTGCAATCTCTAACCCAACTGAGTTGGCTCTCTAAGAAAGTGTTGTGATAGCTGTAGTTGACAACTAAATAGAGTGTTAACATTCATACTTTAATTCAATATGTAGTTGCACTATCAAGCGTATACTGAGACTTAAATAACATGATAGGGTCTATCTTCTCACCAAAAGGAATGTTATATGTAAATATGTAATACAATACGCAATTGGTAAGGACGAAGTTATTTACCAAACGAAGTTAGCGTTTATTGATGAGTTATCTTGTTTTGAAAACACTATTGTGTTAAGCTTTCACGTCAAGTAAGCGAGTAAATCAACTCTAAAGACTGGTTCAGATCAACAACAGACATGGTTATTGTTCCAGACAAAAAATAGCACTAGATGTCTATTCACCTCTGTTCGCTGGAGGAATGGTATTTAACCGCAGTTTGTCGTTATCTTTAGGACAAATCATCTCTTTAGTTTGACGGGTACAAAAAGTGTCACACTAATAGCGACTTCCTGCATGTAATAGCACTCGTTTGTCATAGGCCTAGATGGAACCCAATTTATTTAATAAAAAAATTATAGTCCACAGAATTACATGATTGATTCGTTACTTACGTTATAGCATTTAAAAGGTAAAAATAGCCTAGAGAGCAGTAGAGTTTAGAAGGGTTTGAAACGAGATATTACAGTCGCAATGCTGGCAATAATTTAAAAACTAATAAGATTTGTCATTCCCATTAAGGTAATTAAAAGTATCGCAGATTCATTTTTATCTTATTTAATCTTTTGCACTTCATGTATTAAGTCGGATATACCATATATTTTTAAAACCTTTTAGTTGATAACGAAATATTCTAAAATATAAATTCGAAATAGCCATGGAAATGAATTGAATAAAATAAAGTTAAAGCAATAAAATTTTATTTAGTAGTATTTTAAAAAACAGAAATGATAGAAAATAAAATTATTAATATGAAAAGCTGACAGGAGCAAACTGGAGCAAGCACGATTTAACTCCACAAAACTACTAAAATGCATCTAAACTTTTTTATGATTTTAATGGCTCAAAAAACTTCCAAATCCAAAAGTGCGACAAAAGCAACAAATTTAAAAGTTAAATTTGAAAAAAAAACGTAAAAAAAATCACATTAGCACATGTGCAAGTTTTATGGTGCAAAATAAAAAAAAATAAAATTTGCGATTTATCTGGAAATACACTGCAAAAAATGTTGCTTCATTTGCTACCACTAACACAAATCGCGGTGATATATCAAGTTGCTGAAAACACGTTTAACCGGGAAACATCTCTAAGATACTTTTTTTTGCTTTTTCGTACTCTTCCACGTTTGTGTGTGTTAACCTTTGATTTATTGGCAATTTTTGCCAAATGTCTTGCTAGCTTTCACAACATTTTGTTTACCTTATCTCAGCTGTTTTACGTTTTTTTTATAAGTTTCTAATTTGTTTACAAATTCATTGAATTTATTAATTTCATTTTTTTATATATATATTTTTTTTGAATTTATTTATAAAGCAAACAAATTAACTATTTTGAGCACTTTTTACGATCACTTTTATTCGGTGTTAATTGCCAAAGGCACTGCTAGTCTGTACCGCTCAGTTCAACTCCAAATTGACGCACTTAACAGGTACAATGAATGTGAAACCTAATTGAAGATTCATGTTTGCACTCCTCGAAGTGGCATCAATTGAAGATTGATTTTATGGAAGTTATTAAAATATTCGCAATACTGACATAATTGAAAAGTCCAATAGATTTAGTTTCGGTAAAAATATTGATTGCTCTACTAATTTACACTAGTTTAAGCACAATAGAATTATTTGTTTTATATTAAGTGAATGACGTCAATTTAAAACTCAATTTTTTAAATTATATTAATTTATCATGCAATATAAATATATGCAACTAATTGATATTAAATAAGATTCTATTAATATGACCTATAAGCTGATATACATCCGGTTACAAAACATGGCTACGAGTAGGTTTTATCTAGTGTCTTCCATATACTGATATCCATTTTGAAATGATTTATAGTACATATAATTCAAAAAATTCAAAATATCCAGATATTTCTATACTGGTTTTGCATCAAACGATTTGAATATGGGTAAAGTCCTACTATTAAGCTATTCTCTTCACTTTCAGTTTTAAGTAAACATTGTAAGATCCGTATTTACAATCTGAATAGAATTTTTATGAAGAGTCTATAGAGATAAAAATTCTTCTCAGAACACAACACTTACCTGGTGCAAATTCTACTACAAACATACCCATCAACTGCTTCAACTAAAGAAGAACCTATTCAGTAATACGGTATTGTAATCGATGTTCAGACAATAAGACTTGATTTGTGCTATAATGACTTTTGCCTTTATTGTACTTCCACAGAGGAAGAAAATCAAGTTATTTTTTATTGCCCATCATTGAATAAAAGAAGATTCGAAATCTTTGGGTCTCCTCTTCCTACTGCCCTGACAAAGCTATTTTCCTTATATAGCTTATGTTATAGATTTTACAGATTCGTTCACTTTATTTGTATAAATGAGTTGTGTCTTTTTTTAATGTTCTCCATACCTTGATACTGCGATCCTTATAACTTTTTTAGTGCAAATTCCTTGTCTGGCGTATGAACAACGTTAATATGTTGTGACTGATCATTATCTGTGTTCAAGCTGGTTATGGTTCACAAAGTCAACCTGTTATAAACCATAATGAGTTACAATTATTTCTATTACATGTCTTTAATCATAATTCTTAAAAGATTTTCTTGTTTTGTTTTGAATTGTCCTGGTTCAAAATATTTCTTTTCAACCACGCCACCGAGTATCTTGAGGATGCCATCTTAGTGCTGCATGTGGAATGTCGTCGCATGGTTTTTTTTGATTATCAAACTGTGATCAAGTTTTATACTTTAATATACTTTAAGAGTACAATACTTTTAGAAATCAAAATTAACAACTGACTGTTACTACGTATCTAAGAATGACGAACAATATATGAATGCATTTTAGTGCAGGAATCAAGCACTAATACCATATAAGTGTATAAGTGTACATATCTGTATATTTTGTTTTTATAAAGAGAAAATTTGAAATACGTATATGTAAATCTTTTAAAACAAGAATCAGAGACTAAATTTCTGGTTAGTAAAAATATTTATAAACTATAGAAATATTTCAATTTTTTAACCGTGTAAAGCGCATTTATCCTTTCTCATTTTTATTGCAAAAGTTTTTAAGTAACGGCAGTAATAGAAACGATAACTTTTTCACATATTTAAAATAATTTGATGTCAAAAAATATGTAACTACAAATAAAATATTAAAAAATAAATTAAATGGAAATTTTATTTAAAAATTTCTCTAAACCAATTTTATTTAATGGAGCATTAATTCGAGCTCGAAATAGTCAGCGGACGAAATATGGCAGCATTTTGAGTTCAAATTGAAATTTCATTTTATTAAAATATCTATAAAAACTGAAAATACTGAAATTATGAATTCATTAGTAATATTCTACAGCACCTGATCACAGCAAAAAAACTCCATTGTATTTATAGACTTTTTTTGAACGACTTATTCACATATTTTTTAATATTTTGGAAAAATAATGCAAAAACTTTTAAAATCCTTTTTTGGTATTAAAAAAGGTATATTAAGTCCCTTTGAAATTAGAGTGCATTGTGCTGCAGATTGCAATTCAGTGGAATTTTGTTTTTAATACTTACATACATTCTACATACGACTACATACATACATGCCAATGTATCGTGTAAAAAATATTTTCAACTAAAATGGTTAAAATTGCACTACATATGAGTTATGAATCCTGAACCAACAAGCCACTGAAAATCCAAGCCAACAAATTTTTAGTTTTTTTAGCGAAATTAATATTCAAATGATTATTTAATTAATTTATAGAAGCAAGTACTTCTTTATTCGATTCTATTATAATATTTCATTTATTTTTATTTTTAATGATAATGTTCGCCATCTATTTATTATAATATAATGAGCTAATGATATGCGAAACCCCTAACATAATTTACTAAAGTAAGTAATACGATTATTGATTATATCGTGAGATTTTGCGTCAACTATCACGAGATTAGCCCAACATCATATACAATCCTCACAATCTTTTTAGATGCATTGTGTGAAAAAATAAAGCTCATGAACTAGACCTAAGCGATATAGAGTAGACCTTAGTGTTTTACCATTGATCAGATATGCACGCTGCTATAAATCATGGGATAAGTTTACGAACATAAAATTAATACACACTATTAAGCAGTATTCAATAGCTGCATATGCCTCTATGTATGAACTCGGTATTTCCGTAAATATAATATACTCTAGCAGAACGCCATTGATTAATGTCATTCATTCAAGTCCATCCACACCTTATTTTATCGTGTTAGTCTTGAAAAAGAATTACCCCCATAATAGCATAATATTGCCCAAATGAATCCAGTTCCTTTTGCTTATGCTGACTGCATCGATACCATTGAGCGAAGCTTCTGCTGCTATCAAAAAAGAATCTATCAAAACAACCACAGTATTTAATAAGGATCTAACGAAGTAAACCCCGGTTACTGGTAGGATGTATATCTTCTGAAAGCCTAGCTAGTGACTATACCTCCTCATAAATGAATCACGACATCGAGATTGCGCAGAGAATATACATGTATCGGCTTCGAAATCTTGTTCATGTCATGAAGATTGAAAACGAAGCTGCAGCGAAAAAAATGTTTGAAGCGAGAGTTAGGAAAAGACATAGGGAATCCTCAAGTCTTCGATGAAGTGTTGGAATGTGGGGAACACTAATTGCACGTGATGTAAGACCCGGGAAACGAGTTATTAGAACTAACTCAAGAGAAAAAATGTTTATATATTGAAAACTAATCAAATTTCAACAGTTCTAAAGAGCCATTTATGATAGTCTTACAATAAGAGTAGGAAGTATATATACTTCCATCAAATTAATAAAGACAAAACTGACCTTTCTTAATATATTTATAAAAATTATATATCAAAAAAAATTTTTTTACGTTTTGTGAACCGAAATAACTTCCAGACTAGATTTAATATGTCGGATAATAAATGTGCCTCAATCATTTAATGTTGCTATTATTAGTCCCTTGCTAAATTATAACAACTTTAATAAAATTCTCGAGGGAATTGAAAAGTATCTGAGGCATGACGAAGTGTGCCACACACACGAGTCTGTGCCACACAAGATTAAAAATAAATTTAAAAAGGAAAAACTATTATTGAAGAAATTCTCTCTGAAAATCCCTAATATTAAATAGAAAATAAGCTTAAATAAATTACATCGCAATTTAATTTTACAATCTCGAAAATATTGCATCAAACGTCAATGCACTTGTCGCTTGAGATTGTCACAAATGTCTGATGCAACTTAGCATAGTTTACACGTCGTCAGTATGCGCTGGTAATGAAATGAGAAGAAAAAACTCGAAATCCAAAATATAGATACAAGATACATTGCAAGCATGTGTCCACATCCATCCATATTCCATTATGTGTGAGGCTTCGTTGGCTTGGCTTAACGCCAATTGGCGCAAACACTGCAGCATTTTTCAAATATAAAAAATTCAACATATTTAACAAATTAAACAAATTTAACAAATTATTTCATTCCAACTGAAAGTGAAACTAATGCGAATCTCTAAATTTAAATCAAATTAATTTGTTGTTCAGGCTCGTTCATTTCATATTCACAATTGCCTTAAACTTTCTGCTTTGCTAATTGCAATTTTGAAGTTACAACGCAAATGGCAAGCAATTTCAGTTTCAACTCTTCTTCAGCTTCAACTGCACGTCCAGCGAGACCATCGAGTTCTAATTGAAACGTTCGCCGTCTCGAGTCGAATTTGCGATGTTTCCTGAAGTTTTGTTCATAAATTGTAAAATTAGTTGCGGTGACAGTTTTATTGCTTTATTTAATTGTAGTTAAATGAATTGCATTCCTCTATTCTTTTAATTTGGTTTTAAATAAAGTCTATGGAGTACGCGTACTACATTAAACTCCATTGAAATGTTTACAATTTATTTTATTATTCTAAATCCGTTTCAAATATCATTGACTAAAACTTTTTAAAATCCATACTCAAAAATACGCTACACCATTTGCTGAAGTAATTTAAACATACGAGTATCTACACTGAAAACATCACACAGCTATGAGTGGCCTTACTGAAATTAAATTACAAGGTGAATTACAAATTACAAGGTACAAGGTCAACAAATTTTACAGATGGGTAAGCGTTGCCTAGACTGAATGAAGTACCAGCATTAGGAATTCTGATATACTTTAATGAGTATGCTTATAAAAAAAGTATCATCCATAAGCAATGCTTAACGACAAGCACTAAGAAATTGTGCAAACAACTTTCATTGAATTTAAAAACCCAAGAACAAAAATAAAAGGAACATAGTAGCAAATATAATTTTTATTTTAGTGGTACTGAATTTGATTATGTGTATATGACTTTCTTAAGCTGTTTGATTTTTGATAAATTTTCGTTTCAACCATTTTTTTTTTTTAAAAAAAAGTTTTGAAATCGCCTAGTAGCCGGTACTACGGCCAGAAGAGTTCTATTATACCAATTTCACTATTGATTAAACAAAGCCCTTTAAAGCATTGTGAACAAAGTCCAGAACTAAATCTAGAGAATAGCTCTTATACTGTTCTGGTGACAGAAATTTGATATGATGTAAATTGCTTCTGTTGATTATTAAAGCTGGACAGTCACAAGGAATATGCATAGTAGTTTTCTCATCTTCGAGGCATCATCTGCATTCCGAATTAGCGAATAATCGTAGTTTATGAGGGTGATGTTTTAACCCTTACTTTACGGTATAAAATTATATAGGTATGTAAAAGGTTTAAAATGTTCACTTTCTACCAACTTTAAATCCACCAAGAAAAAGAAAAAGTATTGAGTTGTTCGAATGTTAGTATCTAGTAAATTAACTTTACTTTTCTCTTTCTTAATTGCTGTCGTAAAAGTTTATTACTGACTACTCATAATAAAAACTTTAACGTTATATGTACTAAATATTAATTAAAAAATATTAAAAAATTATTATACAAAACTAAATTAACAAATACTATTGAAATATCTATAATTTAGATAATCGATTTAATTTAAACTTTTCTGAAAGTATACTCAATCGCTCAAACGAGAATGTGGTTTCGCAGTGTTAGAGACATTTATAAACGTTCATTAAATTTTTATATATTAAGAAATTAATTCTTAATTACATTGTAAATATAATAAAGAAAACGAATATGTAATATTTTTTTAATTAATAAGCGAGTTACCTAAACCTTTTTTGTTAGATACACTGACTTATCTGCTATCTTTCTAATATTTGAAAGTTCATCAATAACTCTGAAAATTCATCAGTTCAAAATTCAGATACACCTTACAATAGACCAGTCAATCGGTTCTTTATTTACTCAAGTGCTTAGCCATTTAACTTCTCATTCACAAGCGGTTATTTCAAATTTACAGTTTTACGCCATAAACCTATTGAATTTTATTCGAAATGGACCAACCATGCAAGCAATTGGCAAATTAAAATGAATGGGTAAATTAACTGAATAGTCAACATTCTGCAGTTGCAATCGCTAATTTCAGTGAATTTTCCAAATTTTCGATTGTTTGCCATGATAGATTGACAGGTTCATTTGGCAATCATATCACCCGTAAGCCCACAGCAATCACCCCATTAAAATCGGAACCGCTAAAACGGCCTTTAACTGCGATTAGTCCTGGCAATTGGAGAGTTAAAATTTATTCGAACTCGTATCGGAAATGACTACTACGTCCTTTGTAGCGAATACTTAAAATATTTATTTACTCTTTAGATACGAATTTTATTGAATACGAATATGTATCTGAGAGGCTTTAGAAACGCATTTGTATTTTCCAACTGCTACTTCAAGCAAGTGTGTGGCTTTTTGCCAAAAAGCTATCTCGTAAGGTAGTAAAGGATGTAAAGGATGCAACTGCAGATGCAAGTATCTATATAAGTTTTTTGACAAATCACATCCGAGTGCATGGCAACAATTTTGCAGCATAAAGCGACGAGAAGTGGAAGTAAGTTGCACTTTAATTTGTGGTTGAAACCTAATTGCAGTTTCAGTTCGAGTGTATCATTTCATTTAGTTTGTATAAATTAAGTTGAAAGTTATTTCGGATTCAGTGTCAATGAAGAGCTTTCATGTAAATTCAATTGAAAAATTAAAATTGAAACTTAAATTTAAAATCAAATAAGAATGTGTATATGAAGTATTCCTCTCAAGTGAATTTTACTTCTAAATTCTACTTAGAAGTATACAATTTTGTATATTGTAACATAAAGTATCTAAGATTACTCAGACTACTTTCAAATAATCAAATATGAAATTCACTTAAAAATTAAATAAAAAGTTATTCTCAAAAATATTCTCATATCTCTTAATAAATTAGTGGTCAATAAAATTAAGTGAAAATATGTCCATAACGAAACCCCAATTTAATGATATCATTTTTTCCATAACAATATTCCATATCAAAGTCGAGAACTGGAAAAAAGGCTGCAATAAAATCGTTCCTCCTCTATGTTTCCCCAAGCACGCAAAGTAAAGATAACATTTATTCTGGAAATTTATGCCATAATTTTCATTGTTTTCACACATCGCCCATAAAAGCACTTACAACAGGGGAAGGGACATGAATGAAACTTAGGCGACAAATGCGTATCCTAGTGACTTTATACTAACATAAAAAAACAATACACTCAAAGAAATTGCAATGTATAATAGATAGTACTATATAACATATAGATAGATACATATGGAGACAACTAGGATTTAGGGTCATGTTATGTAGAGTGCCATGGGCTCGTGCAAAATGGCTCGTTTGGGCTATGACGAAAATGCATGTTATGTAGACTGTCACAGAAATTATAACAATTTACTACTAAAAGACACAAATGTTGCCATTTATTAGTGAATAACACTGCTTTGTTTAAGTGACGAGGCACAGATAGTATCGGCTCTCATGACCGAAATTGAACCGATATACTGTTTTTTTCTCTCACTCTCAATGTTATAGTTTGCATTGAAAACAACAACCCATGACACTCACCATAACATGGCCCAAAGACATAATTTTAGAGTATGCTAGAGTAGTGCGAGCAACTAAACGTTTGTACTATACTACTACATATATGTACTACTATACTATATACATAGTAGTATGGTATAGTAATATATAAAATTTACTTAATTTACGATTTACTTACAAAAATAAACAACTAGTTCTTAAAACAATAGCTCGGTTTAGGGACTATATATCAATTCATGTATGAGCGCATTAAGGCGGAATCATCAAGTTGGAAATATGATCCTCTGAAGGTGCTTAGGGAAGCGTAGCTAATCTAACCGTTGTTTATATTGTCTCATCATGTATTATTATTTCTAAACCAAGTAGTCCTTTAGGTACAAGTAAGAAAATCCGATCTGGAGATGAAGGAACGATCCGTAAATAATAAAATAACTATATTAACAAAATCATTAACAACGTTGTAGTAACTAATTGATGAATTGATGAACTTTTCCTTATTATAGCAACGTCTAAATAACCAGTCGTTGAAGCATCGGCGTAATGCCATAGCACGGGCCTAGTAATTTAGTATTCGTGCTGACTTTGGGTAGAGTGTTGAAACCCAAAACTTCTCTCATTATTTTTCTATCTAATCTAGACCATAAGGTCCTAGTGGCTTCACAGTCTTCATGTTTAATTATATTTAGATCGATGGCCGATTATTTCAGCAGAGGAAAAAATAACACCACTGTAGTTACTATACAATATAGTTTATATAGATTATGTTAGCTGGTTTTTGATCGGCATTGACTTATTTGGTAATTCGGTATTGTAGTAATCATTGTAATGCCTACCCTCTCGTGGCTATATATATCTTTGAAACAGTTATGTTTGAGGATCTTATTGTGTTCGAACATTTACTTACAATAACATGTATCGTATAATATAAGCATTAGTATAAACGCAACCAAAATACAATCAAACATAATTTCATATTCCTATTCGAATAGCTCGAGCATCTTCACGCAGCTCGAACAATTTTGAGCATTTAAAATGTTCGATCTAAATGGCGTAGTTCAAGTTTATGGTATTAAAACTACTCGGCTATCGTAAAACTTGAACACTTTTAGGCATTATTATTTATTCAACATATTTACTAACATTTTTCTTGTTGTGTACACATAATACTTTATAAAAAGAACAATATTAATATTATTTCTCCCCTTTTTTCAACTATTTTTCTTGGTAATAGTTAAGTACTTCAATGGAAAAAATGGTCGAAATGAAGACATGGACTATGTGTGGGCGTTAAAAGGCTCCAATGTGCCACAAAAATTTTTCTTGTTGACATTTCAAGTGGTTCTGTGGCTTTAAGCAAAATAAAAGTGTCACATATGTGCGCCTACTAAGGACACTGTTGGAAAATAAACAAAAACTTTTTAAGGATATGTTTACGCGTTGAGAGAAATGTGGAGAGAAATAAAAGGAAAATATAAGAAAATTAATGCTATTTAAATTCAAAGTTTTTTGAGCAATAAATAAAGAAGACTATATATTGAATTAACTTTTCAAATCGATTCAATCGGAGGTGACTGGCAGAGGTGAAGAAATACAATTAAATGAATTGTAAAAATTATAATAAATAAATTTATGTAAATCCAAAACATCATATCGCAAATTTAGTACCTTTCACTTGCAACTCAATCATTAATGTTTAATGAATTCTATGGAGAAGATGCCATCACTTAATATTAAAACTTGCTTACACCAACAACTGAAAATTTTAAGGATACTTACTGACCATATTAGAAACATGGATTTCATCATAACTTTACTATGTAACAAAATTTAGTATTGCAGGCTAAGAAGACATCAGAAAGAATACTAAAGTAGACCCCAGGGTATCGTAATCATACTCTTAGTGGTATCATGTTTGAACGCAGTTACGTGCAACATAAAATGCTTCACAGATACATACATTACGGTCTTATCTTAACATAGTCCACATAAACATGTCATTGGTAGTGGATGAGGCTTTTAGCCTCCTGCCAATACCATGGTTCCTGCTTCGGCTTAACTGTGCACAAACGGTTTGTTTGTGGTTTCGACCATTGCCACCGCCACTGCCACTGCCTCTGCTTCTGCCACGGACATTGCAACTTGTTATGACTGCTCGTACTGGTTAGCGTGCCGTTTAAGTGTTTTGATAATATTTGAAACATATTTGGACACAATGCCAATTCATCACCAACCGTAAAACCATAAAACCGAGCAAACGAGCAAACGAGCAACCGAAATTTGTGCAAACTTTTCTACATTCATTGCTCCTGGTTTTCGGTTCCTTGTTTATTTGTTTTATTTCAATATTTTCGTGCTTGTTGATTTTTAGCTTCATTATCCTTTTTTCATCAGCTTTATTGCTAGATAGAATATATTTCCTTCCGTTGTGTCAATTGTGGTAGGAGTAAACGAAAAAATATGAGCGTAACATGCACATTTAATGGTGCTTATTTCAGTGTCCTGCTCGTTAATCCTAGTGACATTATTTTTTATCATGTATATATTTTATTGTTTTCCTTTTTGCCAGAGGATGTCCACATTGTTTCACTTATTTCGTAAAGGATTCCTTATATTTATGCTGGTGCATTTTATGAGCATCTTGTTGGTTGTTGATTGGCTCAGTTCACACTTAAGTATATCAATTTATATCCAACATATTTTTATAACACATTCCCCAAGGAGCCTTATTCCTTATTTTAAAGCTCACAGACTCGTTAAAGATATAAACAAGTAAGGCAATAACATATTTCCTAGATATAAGAAGTATATATGTATATCAATGCACCTAAAATTATTGATAACAGGACATAAGCCATACAATTGAATTGGAGCAACAAAATGGCATATACAAATTTCATTGAGCCATTCAGAAATTATTGGACTTTTCCTAATAAAATAAAATTTCTAGAATAATTGCGTCTATTAGGTTTAGGTTTGTTATCCTCCGTTTATGTGATATATGCAGAAATATAATAATTATTTCAAATCTGAAAAAAATGGTCAATAATTCATGAAATATTTTAGCCTAAATGAGAGTGGTTATTTTATAAAGAACTACTACTTTTATTATCTAAAAATTCATCAATGAGAGAAATATTCTCTTTGATAAATTCTGAGAGACTAAAAATGAATATTCGATCCTGCATTCAGACTCGAAGCTAGAACTTCTTCTTCAAGAAAAAGAAGTTCTAAACAACTAATAATTTACCCATCTTTGGTGTTGACTATTAAAGTTTGGAGCAGTAATTACAACAATATAACATAAGTCTACAGTAATTAAAACGCAGGATTCACCGAATATCCAAGACAATTCTTAAATACAGTAAAAAACTCAAAGAAAATGAAAACAAAGATGTCATTTCTTGCGAAGATCATAGTATAGATAAAACCCTTGTTATAAAAGCCGTGGTAAAGTCACATTAACGATACAACAAATGTAGAACTGCAATATTTACAGATTTGCAGACTTTATAGGGACAATATATTAAAGTAAACCGAAGAGTAAGAAGTTGTAATAACTAGATTAATTCTGTAATGATGAGAAAGAAGAAATCATGAAGACTGACTTTATTACTTTATAAAATGAGCTTAAAATTTTTTGTTTGTGCTATGTTACATTATAATATAATTCATTATAGATAATGATCAAATTTTATAAATGCGTAAATCAAAAATATGGATAAAGGCTTAGTATAGTTTTACGTATATTTTGACTTACATTTGTACTTCAAATTCTAGAAGATCTCGAATCAAAATAATTTTGAAAGTTCTTTACTAACTTAGTTGGCCATTATAAACGTGACTCGTCCTTGACCGTTTCCAGAAACCTCCGCCATTGCCTTGCAGCCACCTGTTGGTAGTACAGAGTGCCTCCATATTGTTGATCATCCGGTTCTTTTACCGTAGTTGTAGTCGGAGCATTTTCTTCGGCTTGCACGGGACGACCAAATCAGCGTAGCGTCTGAATTGTAATGCTTTTAACTATATCAATATCGTGGTAAAGCTCAGACTGTTCATCGTTCCCATCTAATTCAATATTTGTTACCAATACGTAAGGGGAAATAGATTCTTCGAAGAATTTTTCTTTCAAATGTTCTTAACACCTTCTCATCGCTGTTAATTATTATCCAAGCTTCTGCACCATACAGCAGACTTATAGAGCTTTATTTGTGTTAGCCTAAAGAGAGCTATATTTTTCAATTGCTTTATTATACCGCAGTAACATCTAATGGTAAGCGTGATTTTTCGTTGAATCTCTGACATCATTTTTGTGTTAGTTCCCAAATAAAGAAATTGTTTCATAATTTTGAACTCATGGTTGTCAATAGTGGCATGGATTCCAAGAGGCTAACTTTCTGAAATCTAAAAGACGGGTAAAAAGTAAGAAAGAGATTAGATTTATTTGCTCTCTTCAACCGACCGATCGCTTTAATCTTTGTGTCTACTTCGGTTGTCCTCCTGCTCTGGCATATAGGCAACGTTTTTAACCGCAGTATTACAACAGATTATTATTTTTGCACAATTGGGCTTTTGTGTGCAAAGCCACCACTCCAACTTAAAACCTATCCTACGAATCTTGCTGTGGCTAGAAAAACTTTTAAATTGCAAACTTTACGTTTCACATTTAAAAAGTTCTTTAATAAATTTTGCTGGCATATTTTTTTAATGTCTATTTGGTTTTCACACTTTCTTCGGTATAATTTAATGTTTTAGTAAATTCAGACTTTCCATAATATATCGCATAAATCCGCTCAATACTGAAGGCAATGTAGCACTGACAGCGTGCAATTTATTCCGCTGCTTAGTTTTCCTTGCTGCCTCCAGCTTTCCTTTACTGCGAAACCACCAAGAAAACTGCAGAACTTCAGAACTTCTGCTTTCATCTCTGGAATCGAATAAAAAATTATAAAAGTTCATAACCCGGGGCTCACCAAAGCGTGACTCCTTCAATTCATACACCAGAATTATTTTTCGCGTCAAGACAACGCCAAGGTGTAAATATAATTAAAAACGATCCACCCACTCTCCCCACATATGCATTTTTGTGGCATAAGCACACACACAATCACACACACACTCTGCACACAATAAACTAAAAATAAAGCTAAGCTGTAAGTGCAAATCTACTCTCGTTTACTCCACGCACACACACACTGCCACCACTTTTGCCTGGTTAAGTAAATCGTAAGTGTAAATAGCGAATGACGAATGTAAAACAAGAGCGAGTTATCATTCCTTTTCTTCCCAACAACAACAAAACTAAAGATGCTTAGCACTAAAGCTGTGGAAATTGTTGCGTCTCGCTTTCGTCTGTCATTTGGCTTTATAAATAATAACGGTAATGCATGCCAAATGATGGTGCAATTTAATTTATACTCATTGCGCTAAAAAGTATGCTTCTTTATATTTAATACCAGTTGTATTTCAAATGTACGAGGTGCGCTCGAAAAGTTTCGCGTGCAACATGGAACGGTAATTTTTTAATGTTTATTTTTTAATATAATTTTCTTCGAATTTATTACGTGAGGGTTTTCAAACTATTTTTTTTAGGTGAATATTACTTTATTTGACTAAAAGAGTAGAAATCTTGCCATCCTAGCCAAGAACAGATAAAAGAGATGACGTCGTCAAAGTCAGATAACCGTTGCATTGTGTTGATAAAATAAAACTCTTTTCTTTTCGAAATAAAGAGTAGTTGTAGTATGTTGACGTTATGCCTGTCTTTTCAAGATAGTCAGCTGACAATATGCAGTTGTCTTCTTAGCTGACAGCTGCCCCGCAAATAGATAGACTTTCGCTTTGTTCCGAGTTATTCACAATTCTCAGATTATTCTTTTGTCTAGGAGGATAGTAGCAAATCTACTACGATTTATAAACATTTATAAAAAAATAGAAGCTATGATTGTTGTTTTTTGTTTGATTGTTCTTTTACTACAAAACGATAGCAATTGCCTTTTCGGCCTTCGACACAATCATCTTCAGACCCTTGTGACATTTTTGAAACCAGTGTTTCCATTGTTCTTAATCTCACAAATAGGTATAGTGGAAAGTTCATATTTTATAACACGTAGGATTATTCGTAATAAGTTCACATTGTTTTATTCTTCTGACGCCACTTGAGAAACTTAAGTGATTGCATTTTCGGTTAGTAAAAGCGGCTGCAGTAAACTACTTGATTTTCATTTGATGATATTTCATTGACATATGAAACACTTTTTCGATTTTTTTTGTAAGTATAACCACATTTACCTAGTACAAGCATATTTAAAACTTGCCATCAACTTTTTTACTGTTGCACTGACTGTACAAAGTTCCGTTACTTCATATCATTTGGATATAATTAACAACAGCATATTATTTTAAGCATATTTTTCCGTATTAACGAATAATTAAAGTCAATCGATCATTTTCGAAATAACATTTTATAGCATTGTTAAAAAAATCCAACAAAATATTTTTCCAATAAATGGACGTTGAACTAAGCATGAGTCCAGCCTCAAAACTTTTCGTCCAACCCTCGTAACAAGAACTCAACACCAATGATAACTCGCTGTATTTTTAATAAGTATATCTTATGTACCAGGCTTATGTTAATCTATATGTAGAAGTATTCTTGCTTGTGTATGAATGAGTAGAGTTAAAATTTATACATCACATGCGTTAGATATGTATATATTTTTCAATTTTTAAACATTACTTAACGCTGTATTAAAGGAATTTTATGCGAAATACTGCCAAGATTTTGACATCTTTGTCAGATTGGATTGAGTATGTCATGGAATTATGAGTTAACATTTTCGTTACGACATTTTCATGTCTAAAACATACAATGAACTTGTCAAATTTTAAATCTTCAAGTCAACTAATTTTCCATTAAAAGTGATTTAACTAAAGATTCAACATTTTTGTTAAACTTCTTTACTGGAGTTAATAAAATTACTAAATTAAAAAGGATATATAAGAAAACCACTTAAAATGGGTACGAATATAACAAGGCGAGTTAATTATCAGACTATATAATATGTGTTCTTTCAAATTTATTCACTACTTAAATATTCTCAGGCAACCAAGCTGTCATTGATTTCAAAGTACAAAAAATTCAAAATCCTTTTCAAAGCCCATTTTCAAACTCACTTGACAGAATTGTCAGCCTTAGAATACTTCCAGTAGACTTATCAGGTTGCCTTCTGAAAAGAATGTCGTTTGTTCATTAGATATTTGAAACTTCTATCATTAATGTGGATCCTTGCGTCTGACGTACGTACTGCATCACTATCATGATATCAAGAAGGGACATTATTTATGCTTCATTGAGCTTTGATTCACATAGTTGCAACTGTAATCTAACCTGAACTTCATATGTATTGTTGTTTGGAACAACATAAAAAATTTATTCAGAGAGAGTTCATGGAATTCACTAAGATTAATGAGGAGAGTAAAAGCGACACATTTCTCTTATACTCTTCAACTGTAACATTGATTACTCTCATTCGTTTACCTGTCGAAAATCTAGAATATCAGAATATTTAAAACTTCTAAGAGGAGTTATGTTGAGCAATGTCAATATGTCGTCAAAAAAGTTGTGATAGTTCGGCAGCATTTAAGTTTTGTACCAATAATCAGTCTAATATATTCATCTTATATCTAGAAGTATATTAACGTCTAAACAAAAATTACAACTTTCTTAATGGTAATAATACTTGCTCTAAACACGCTGTAATGAAATTTATAATATATATTTTTCAGAACAAGTACCACTACTTACATTACCCATCCTTAATCCACCGTGGCATAACTAAATAAATAGAGGCATCTCTATTCCTGAAATTTTTCTAACATCAAGTTGTCATTCCGAAAACACCAGATAAGTGGTTACCAGAATGGGCGAAGTCAAGTTGAATAGATTTAGTGTGGCATGTAGTATCAATGAAGTAGTGACGCTTGTAGTTCTATCAACAATAAGTTGTGACTTGCATTAAGTTCAACCTTATCTTTTACAATTAATAGTTTTGTTCCAAAAAAACAGTCCACCAGAT
>NC_051846.1:212646790-212658764 GCF_002237135.1 Teleopsis dalmanni | reverse complement strand
TTTATTTTCATTTTAAATTTCATTTTTACAATATGATGTATCTTAAATTAATATATAAATAAATATAAAAATAAATATAATTAAAATAGCGACTGTGACATGATGTCGTCCGTCGACTTATATTGTAATAGTAGTATTAAAAGTAGTTGTGCAATAGTGAGTATAACAATACACTAGTATAAACACCTTATAAATGATAGAAGAGCCACAAACTATATATTAATTATTATATTGTGATATTAAATAATACCGATATGCTATACAATTTTTAACATATTCTGCTACTCTACCCATTCTACCTCCGAACCGTTTAAAACATTTATAATGCCTTCATAAGATAGAATAGCTTTACCAAAGCAAGCCAATCGGAATTCTTGTAGAATAGGACAACGACCAAGAAAATGCACAATATCTTCAGTCTCATCTAAATTACACATACTACAGAGCGCAGATCTACTCGTATATATATCAAATCTGTTTCCATTTAGCTGTATCATGCTACTTCTTGCTTTGAGTATCCAGGTGATATTTTTAATATGTGTTATGTCAGCTATATATTCCTTTCCTAGTGATGGTGTTAAGTCTTTATATATTCGGTTAGTTTGTTGAGATTTACTTATATATTTTGCCCTCAAATCAGCTTTCAGAAATGTCAACAGCAGTTCATTATTTGCCTTCCAAAGATTTCGCGATGCTGTTTGTTGATTCCAATTTATGCCGTAAACATTTCCCAGCTCATTTAGAACCTGCACCCAAGAAAGGTTAAGATTTAACAATTTTTTGGTCAATTGATTGGGTAATCTTTCGGTACCATATATATACATGGTTCTGAAAATGTAATTGAGGTGCAATTTTAAGGTATATAAATATCCATCTTCCGCCCCAGTCTCTAACATTAAAATATATGTTGGCGTAAATTGTGGCATTCTCAATATTTTCTTTAAGAAGTATAATTGTAGTTTATCCACCTCTTCGAACAGAGTATAACCCCATACTTGAGCACCATATGATTGTATTGCTCTACTTATTGCTAGAAATAGATTCCATTTTGCTTTTATAGGTATGCCGTTCCTACTAAGAAAGTTGTTCCACGTAAGATTTATACTATTTTTAGCTGCAATAGTTCTCCTCCCTACATGCTTCCTAAAGTTCATTGTTGGAGTCAATGTCACGCCTAGATAGCAGTATTCATTCACTATTCTTATTTCTTCTCCACCGAGATACCATTTTTCTTTATTTGCCAATCTACCTCCTTTTCGAAAAACCATAATTGCGGACTTACTTAGATTGATTTCTAAATTCCAACTACGGCAGTATGATTCCAACTAATAAATCATTTTTTGCAGCGTCGTTATATCGTCAGCCAGTATCACAATGTCGTCGGCATACATTAAAATTCGAATGTTTAGTTCTTCTATCTGTATGCCTCCTCCCAAAAAATCATGTAAGTCATTGAGATAAAGAACAAACAAGTGCGGTGATAATATACAACCTTGTTTCACTCCGCTTACAGCTGAGAATTCATTAGATAGGTCTTTTCCAGTCCATACTGCACATTTAGTGTTCGAGTACACATTTTCAATAAAACGGACCATTTTAGTTGAGACTCCAGCTGCGTGAAGCTTATAAATTAACGCCTTTCGAGAGACCTTATCGAAGGCTGCTTTAAAATCTACAAAAAAGGCATATGTTTTCTTATTGTTTTTAAAATTTATCTGTACTATTGATGACAAGTTGTAAATATTATCCACTGTAGAATAATTCTTCCGGAACCCAGCCTGAAATTCGTTTATTATTCTATTACTTTCGGTCCAATTTGTTAGCCTGTCTGTTACTACACCCATCATAATTTTTGCAATACAATTCATAAACGATACTCCGCGATAGTTGCACGGTGATCCTACATCACCTTTCTTATGTATGGGGTATATTATGCTTTTCACAAACGATTCATCAACTATACCGCTGTTAAACATGTCATTACAAGCTATTGTTATATCTGATAAGAGGTCATCAGGTGCATATTTAATGAATTCGTATGGTATTCTGTCTTCTCCCGGAGCTTTGTAATTTTTTGTTCGCTCAATAAACTCTTTCACTTCTCTTAGTGTTATAGTTTTGTCTAGCTCATAAACTTCCATATAACCGTGAGCATATTGTATATCTAACGATGTCTGTGACGGGTTTAGTAAATTACTGAAGTATAATTTCAGCATATCTGCCTCCATTGTAATCGTTGAACTTGTATTTCCATTTATTTCTCTCGCAATTTTCCACCAGTCTTTGTTTGTCTTTACATTTTGTATCTTAGCATCCAATTGTTGGTAGTATCTCTGTTTGGCTTCTGCACATATAACTTTATAGTGCTTATTATCTTTTAAGTAAATCTCTTTGTTCTGGCTGCTACTTACTTGTCTAAATTTTTCTAGGCTTTTGAATGTTTCCTGTCTCGCTTTATGACATCTCCAGTTAAACCAATTTTGTTTTTTCTCGAAGGAGTGTTCCCTAATTTGTGTTTCTTTATGGGCCGATTTAATTACATAAGTTATATCCGTCAGAGTTAGCAGATCTTTATTCTGTTTTACATTTAATAAGGTTTCACTTATTCGCTGTTTATATGCTGTTACTTGCTGTTTATTCCATTTCAATTTTGGAAGTAAATTTGTATTTGTTCTTACCGTTTCTATATCTGTCAATCTTAACGTTAAGACTATAGGAAAATGGTCAGACCAGTGTGTGTTTCCGACTTCAAACTTATCGATAAATTCAAGTATTTCTAGGGAGACTGCACAGATATCATTTACTGACATTCCAACTCCACTACAGAATGTAATTTCTCCTTCCTCATCACCTTTTGTCATTCCATTCGCTATTACAAGTCCGTTGTCACAGCATAAATGTATAAATCTATGTCCACGAGAGTTTTCCACTTCGTCTTTAGATTTCCTTTCTTCGAATCCAGCCGTAAAGTTCGCTATATATTCCTCTTCCAAGTAGTTTTGCATTTTACCAATTCTGACATTCAGGTCTCCAATCACAATAAGATTTTTAATTTCATTTTCCATAAATATTGTCTCCAGTTTACTAAATTCGTCGGACCAGGTTGCGCTTCTTATGTATAAAGGTACTATATTTATTTGAGTGTGTCCGAATTTTATATATATTACATGACATTCCTGAATTATTTTAGTATAACAATTAATTCGTAGGTTTGCCAATTCCTTTCTTATTGCTAGCAGTATACCTCCACTATATCTTCCATAATTATTAATTCTTGTTGATTTGATATTATAAAACAATTGCAACAACAAATTATAATTTAATATTCAAATAAAATTTATTTTAATTTTGTTCCACCACCTTTTTCTCTCATCAAATAATATATACTTTAAATTTATCATCAAAATTAGTTGGATAATCTTCACACGCCAACACAACAAATTATTGTTTTACTTTTCTTATTTCTCGGTTTAAAATCTGAGTAATCTCCTTCTATTCATCCATAGTTGTTGCTGCTCTTCTTCAATTACACACCCATAATTTACTCAAGCCCTCTTTTCTCTGTTTTCAGTACTTCATATTTTAGTAAGTTTTGTAATAAAACATGTTATTGTATTCACTACAATCTAGCTAATCATTAAAGGGTCCTCTTTAAATATATTGGTCTTGAACTGTTCAAAATATGCGTCAAAGCACTTTCCTCTCGATTATAGCAAGTCTGCAAATCTGCTTAAAGATATTTTCATCTTAAAGTTTTTAGATAATACTTTTGAGCACAAGTCCATTAAATATAGAGAGACTATAATATAAACCAGGGCTGTTCAGAACAGATAAGTTCGCAATCAAGAGATTATCCTATATTATTTATAGTTTTTCATAAAATTTCAAATGTTCTACCTTCTATTGTTATGTACAGTGGTGTTGAACCAGAAAGTAATATAATTCCATATTATGGTTTTTATGCAAACATATACACATATTTATTTATTTATTATTATTAAAAATATTTTTCATAATATTAATATCTGTTTTGTTCTTTTCTTTTACAGGTAAGTTTTCCTGCAAAAATCAAAATGTTTGAATAAATCAATAGTTGAATAGCCGTAAGTAATATTGTTATATTACCTAAACTTCCGTCAATTTATGCAATCATCCATAAATCATAGCTTTAACCTAAACAGGATTATGTATATAGATGCAAAAGTACTCCTAGCATCGTTTTGCATTTAGTTGACCCGAAAATCGGTTAATACCCAAAAATGACAATGTAAGAATGAAATTCAATTACGTATCAAAGAAAATCTATTTTTTTTTTTTTACAAAAATTTTGAATACATTATCTCGGTCTTTGGAAGACATAAATGCTAGGATTGCTGCCTTTCTATGGTAACAATAGCAATAACGCAAGATTGCGGTGCCTGTAAGGAAGACATACCGGCTACACTGAGGACACAGAGCGTGTGTAACAATTTATGCATGCTTTTGCTTTCAGCTGCAATTCAGTAAAAATTTCATCTTTGGAATCATCACAATCTGCAAGTTAACTTTTAAATTATTTCGTCTTTTTCTTAAAGTAAGTTGAGATTAACTTACAGCTGCTGACCATCGAAATAAATAAAAATATAACCAAAAAAACATCTTAAAAGATTTTCTTTAGCCGGAGGAACTCAAGAGCACGTTGGGACCACAATGAAAATATCTGTGCATTGTGGAAAAAATTAAATTAAAAAACCAAATGAAATGAATTCATAATAAATACACTTGAGCAAATGTTAAATGCAGCAAAAATCGAAAGAGACTTTTCTTTTCAACTACATAGAAAAACATTAAAGATAGAAAAGTAAATACTTTATTTTAAATGTAAATTTTAAGAAGAAAATATACAAATAATGTCTTTCAAAAGCATTTCAAGAGTAACTCATTTGAAGTTGTGGTTTATCTTCTTTTCATAGATGAAATGTATTTATATGCATAAAATATATATACCTAGAAAGGAACAACGTAGAACCTAACCTGCAGCAATTTTCAATTGTTGCAATCCAAAATTTTCTTTGAACTTCACCACCTGTGAATTGTCTAAGAACAAGAGAACTACAACAAAGAGTTTCTCATCAGGAACACAATATCTGCAAATTTAACTAAAAAATATACAAAAATAAATTTAAAATAGTAATAAATAATAAAGGACGTAGTCAGTTATGGTGGGAAATGCGTTTATCTGTGCGATCCATTCATGAATTTCATTTACTGCAAGATAAAAGACAAATAGATTTCTGCAAATCATTTTGAATCGTAATTTCGAATTACTAATTTGTTTAAATTTTGCGAACAAAAGTCCCATAATTTTACGCCCCTGACATTTGGAATTGTTGCGCCTGAGCAGCCGGACCAACCGCACAGCGTGGGATCGTTCCGTCTACATGCCGCTGCTAACAAGTGTGACCGTGACAAATTGCGTGTGGCAGTCGAAACCTATACTGCTGCCTCGAGCACAGAAGCGACATTATTTTCCGCTCAATTTTTTATTAACACGCTTTTGTGCTGAAACAGATATAATCTTCCTGCGTTCGCTATACTTTGGCCAGGTGCTTTATATCACATTTGGTCAAAGTATTTAGTGTCCCTTTATCTTCTTCACTTTAAATTAACAATAAAATATTTTTGCTTGCTATTTCTTTCATATTTTAGATTTTATATTGACGATAAATAATCGGCCCTTATGGGTTAGACCATCCACAGATTTTACTAAGCATAATTTAAATATAATTTTTCTTAGTTGAGACTGTTTGCCATTGTTTGCTTTGTAAATATAAGGGATATAATCATTTTCAATTTTATAACAACTCAAACTATAGATCTCTTAGAATAAAAATGTGGAAGATGACAAATATAGAGAAATATCATATTTTCTGCTATCATTTTCAACGAAACCTTTGAGACAATACCTTAAATCGTTAAAATATTAAGTCCATCGTGTTTTATTTAAACATATATTCAAACAAATTTAAGTCCATCCAAAGCCATTTTTAGTATCTTTATTAGCAGAGATAATTCTCTTTATGCATGAAGTTAGTAATCAACTGAACTCTACAATATATATTAGGAAGAAAAATAATATATTTACCAAATACCTGTACCTGGTTACAGTACTGAAAATGTGAAAGAAGAGAAAATTATTTAAAAAATATTTGTAGCTCATTGCACAATGATGGAAGAATTTTGCAAAAACTTTCTGTAGAAAACATTTTGTATGTCCAAAAAAAAAAACAAATCTAAATTTCAGATTTAATTGTGGACCCAAAACTCTTCTTTTTCCTTCCATCTACAAGCTCTTCGAATAATGAACACCAATTAATTGATCAGAAACCGATTCTTTAAAGGGCATGTAAAGTCATCTATAAAATTAAAAACTGCTTTTCTTTCCTCTCTGCCATTTTTTGCTATAATTTGTGTGAAGCTACAAAGTATTAAGAGAAAAATGGAAAAGTAAATGTCCAAATAATTAATCTTATATTTTTAATGGCAAGACGCAAAGTACAGAAAAAATTGCTAAAGGAAGCAAGTGCTACTGCCAAAGTGGAAGAAAAATAATGACCCATTATTAATTAAAGAGATAAGCAAAAAATGTGCCACTTAAGAAATTGCTAAATTGAGCTGAGAAGGAACAAAGACAACTTAACTTTTTTAAAAAATATAAAAACTTAATTAAATATAATTTATTTAAAAAAAATATTTATTTTTTATTTTGGATATTTAATATTTATTATTACTATAGTTGGGTTCCTCCATATTATATAGCAAAATGTGAAGAGACCTTGCGGTGTGCGGACACATAAATACGAGTATAATATTACAAGGCTTTAAATAGAAATAAATGATTTTTTAATATAACTGACTAATAACAAATTTAAGTGATTTGTCGTTTCATTATTTTGTGAATTCATAAAACCATTATGAGTTTCAAGACTTGTCTACGTCTTTGTCTCAAATTCAAAATATCTTAATTGTCATAAATTATTACGGGTTTCTTATACAATTTAATAAACGATATTACAATATAATAGTAATTATACTCGTATGATCAAGAAACTATGAAGTTGTAAAGCGAAGTTGAAGTAAAACAACAATCTTATGATTGACGTAGGAAGGACGCCCAATTGAAAAGTCGCATCATCAAGCGATTTATGACATTTATGCACAATTTTTAAACTTTACACTCTTCAATATCAATGTTTCCATTGTTTCAACAAGATTTGATCTACTAAGAAACAATAAAATTGTAATCAACCCATCGCAAGACCACATCAGATACAAGAAATCTGTAGTAGTGCCACAACCACGCACAATCGTTTTCGTAATTATTTCTCATATAAAAGTCATTAATTTTTACGTTGTTTGAGTAATTAAAGCAGAGGAGATAGTTTTCTATTCTACTTTGTTAAAATTTTATTTATCAGACCAAAGGGTTTATTTACTTTTAGTTTCCCCAAATTGTTTATTTGCTTAAGTGCAGAGGGTCCTTGAAAATATACGTAATGGAATTCCTACATTTAGTCTTAAATTTTCATTAATATTGATAATATCTGCTGCTTTTTTTGTGATTGCTGCACGCAAACCTTTTTGTTGGTCACACAGTCAAATTGGAAGGAATACATGGAAAAAACAGAATACATTATATGATTATCATAAGATATCATACTTTATTGCTTTGCTTTATTTAACTGAATATCTTGTTTATTCAACTACCGCCGCTGCCACTTCAGTGTGAAATGATAAGAACAGAAAAAATTTCGGATCCAAAATTCCACTTCAGTGTTTTTGGGCCTTTTTTCTTCTGCTTTGTTTTTATTGCGGCAGGTTAGTTTATTTAAATGTATAAATAACTTCTTACTCCCATGAAGACCGATCTTGTCATGCGTTAAGATAACGTGAAACTGTAGTCTGGCTCTTTGTAGCATAATTGATAACAAGTTAATTTAAGAAAAAATATGTAAATTTCAATAAAAAGAAATTTTATTTCATTGATTAGATTAATGTGTAACTTTTTTAACAAATAGTAAAATTTTAAAAGCCTTTAATATCTGACATTGAAAATGTTCACATTAGTTACTAAACTTACTTTCTTATTGGTATACCCAACACAAATTGTTGTGTAACAAATCAATAAATATTTTATACTCGTATAATATCAGTTTCAAATAATATTTTTTGCAATTTCAAATTATAGATTTGAATGAATTTTAAATTTTACTACAGGAGAAACTTCTGTAGTACAAAAGGCAGCATCGTTGTTAATGCAAATTTATTGCATTCTTTTAAACATTGTTTTTGCATTTGCATTGCTGCTTCTTATACTTCTTCCTGCTACCTCTAGAGTAGTAAGAACAGTTCTACAATTAATAAATAGCAAATAACAACGCCGTAGAGTGTCGCAAAATTAATATTAGACGATCAATATTCGTTAATTTCTGAATCAGTGAAGATATTAAAATGAAATTTCTCCTAAATATGGTTTTTGAGATACACTTTGAATGTATATTGAGCCCAATCGACTTATAGGAACCTCCCAATTTTGGGCACAGACATTATCAACCTTCTTATGTTTTTTTAATTTCGCGTAAACTGTGCTAAACACTGGTTTAAAAAATACCGAATTTTGATGGTCTAATTTTAATTCGTTGACACCGTGTAACAGCAGGTTTATACTAACTAGCAAATAAAAGTGTCGTTGGGCTAGAAAATGTCTTAAAAAATCTTCTGCATAAAATTTTTTAATATTATAAGACTTGATTGCATGTGCAATCTATAGTATCCTTGATGTCTTCTTCACTGTCAGCATTTATCATAGTAAACTAAATATACTATTCTCAAACTATTTGTTCTACTATGTAAATAAATCTTCTCATATTACCTAACACGGTGCAGCACTAAATTGTTGCACACATAAATCCATATTATTTAATGTACTGCGAGCAATAATAATTGGAATTTATGCGCTTTACACACATACTTCAAAACCACAAAAGAGTTATTAACACTATCATTACTCAAACGCAAGACTCAACACAACACTACAAAACACAACAAACCAAACTAAACCCAACAACAACAACAAATACTACGCACAATATGCAACCCATAAAAGTGTAACAATTGCAAGATGCATAAGCATTTTGTAGACCAACATTTATGCACCTTGAACTGCACAGAGGCGCTGTTAAGTAAACAAATTGATAACAGGGAAGCAATAGATTCTCACATAAACTAAAAATAACTTGAAAAAGGGCCATGTGGCTTATTTGACCCATCAACAACACAAAAAATGACAAAACAGTCTAGAAACTGTTTGAAAATTATTAGCAAAAAAAAGCACTTGAGCACAGGCAACACTCAGTAATACCAATATTAACAACAACAACAGTAGAAAACATTACCATAGAATGTTTTCCAATTTGAATATTCAATTTGGTAATAATAACAACAACAAACAAATCAAAACAATAATTAAGAATAAAATAGGTATACTTCAGAAACTGCAACCAGTCAAACAATAAATGCCTTCTTCACCCACAGCCGCAGCAGTCTATCCACGTTTTTGGCTACTGTGTTAGCTGCACTACAGCTTTGTTGTTGTTGTTGTTGTTATTGGCTTCTCTGGTTTTCATTGGTCGTAATCGTATGCGGCTTATGTGGCATATGTGTGCATGTGTGTTACCATACGCTTTGTTGATTTTATATTATCGTATAATTTCTATTTAATTTACTGAATTTGTATGCGCTGTTGTTATAACTGATGTTGTTTTTACTTTTGTGTACCGTTCCAAATCTTAATTAGAAAAATGCATAAACAGTTTTTTATATGTGATATTTGTTTTTGCAGTAACATTGCTGGGCATACCCTTTCCAGTTGTTGTTATTAAGCATCTTTAGCATACGCATACACTCGTACATAAAATACATGAAATGGTTGATTTGAGTTTTGTGTTGCATTGTTTCTTTTTCCACACTTCTCTTTTTGTTTGTTTCTGCTATTAAGTTTTGGAAATGAAAGGTACTTTTGTGTTATTTTTTGATTATTTTTCACTTTTTCTTTTTACCAAATTTATATTCACTTTTTATTGTTTTTGTTATTGTTATTCAAATTGGTTTGAAATGCTCAATAATGTTAACATTTATTTTCATCAAATTTAATTATTTCTTATTAACATTGTTAAATATTTATTGCTGCAGTAAGTTATACATATGAATGTGTGTTCATGTATGTATGTATATGTGATGAACATATATATAATATAGCAACATTACTATATTATCTTATATTAACGATCTTTTTTAACTGTTTAACTGTTAAGTTTATGTATTAAATATCGTGACAATTATTTTCAGTTTGGTGATAATTACAAAAAAGGGTTCTATATGCATAAATATTTGTCAAAATTTCAAAAATGCTGTTTGCCCTACCCAGGCAAATGTAAAACAAAAATTTTTTATAGATAATATTGTTAAATATTTAATAAAACTCATAGATAACTTGCTGAATAAAAACATGAAATATCTCAAATATTAAACACAAATTTAAAAACATGCATAAAAATGCAAAACAGACTCTTTAAAAGCCATAAAATGAATATAAAGTCATAAATAATTTACACCCAAGCATTTAGCATGTTAACAAGACCGTCGTTGACACCTCAGAGCTGGCGAACAAGAAATTTCTTTGACAACCCAGACGCGGGACGAGATGCGGTATTAGAAGAAATTTCAAATTGGCAGTACTAAAATCAGAGATTTGTGTTAACTCCGTGCGGAATGTGTTGGTTAAAATGTTTAAATGGCCAAATTAAAATTTGTAATAAAACTGAATGAAAAACATGCAAGATGTGCATAAATATTGTACATAACAAAGCCCGCCCGCAGTGAAAATTTCGACAAAATCACATCACCAATCAAAAGAATCGCTTATGCGACAACTAACAACTAAAACCAATGCTAATAAAAATTATATTGATTTTTTATTGAAGAAAAATGCATATGAGATATGAAATCGATGTAAAATGAAATGTGTGACATTGTTGTATAATTTACTGATCATAAATCGGACATACAACAACAATTTGTTCGATATTAAGTGCGGATTGAGATACATCAATGCACCTGAGGAGAGTTTAATATACAGACGTTAGAAATTGATAAAAAAAATGCACTTAGCTTACCATATAATTTGTCTGGCTTTACGGATGATACAAAAAACTTTATTAATTACTTCACCGACAACTTGTGGCACAACAACATCCGAGCAATTATGTCGAAACACAAACTCAATTCAATTTGTAAAATCCAAACAAGGAATTTAACTGCATGCTTTTCTGCTGTCGATATGAAAAATTGAATTGATGCAATTCCATTTGTCGCTACTAGCAACATGAAGCAACTGCAATAACAGCAATAACAGCAACAAAATCAACAGCAACAACTCAACTAGAAACACTCCACATATTTAGTCATATTGACAAGTTGATGAACATGAGTACAGCAGCCAACAACCAAAACGACAATATTGCCACAGCAACACCAAGAGCATCGGGAATCTACCAATATTAACTACGTTGCTTAAGCAAATACAACACATTGCTGCAATGCATTGCTGCTGTTGCCACTTAAGCATATCTAAAAGATAGCAACTAAAGCAAAGCGCAAAAGCAAACACTTTTAATTTTATTTTTAATTAAATTAGTCTGCAATGCAACTAGTAATATCATCAATAACAACAACAACACCAAGAACAACGACAATGGCCACAGTGAGAGTAGCAACTACAGCAACTACAGCAACTACAGCAACAACAAAAACAGCAGCATCTGTGGCATTGCTAACTTAGCGCAAGCAACACAAACATTGAAACATGCAATTGGCAGTAGCAATGGCAACGGCAACTGCAACGGCAACGTTAGCAGCGACAATTGCTCTTGGCCAT
>NC_051846.1:212639301-212646690 GCF_002237135.1 Teleopsis dalmanni | reverse complement strand
CTGAAGAAAGATGTTCACCTACATAGGTGCTTTGCTCCGTGAGAATCTTCACGGTTGCGGGTGGGTTCACTTCTTCTTCTTCTTTTACTTAATTTGGGTTATTAAGTGAAGACCTCAATTTTGTTGAATAATTTTGTTAAAGTATGCAACAATATATTTACACTTACATTAACTATAATAAAATTAATATTCTTCACACAACTTTTCGGTCATAAATTCTTCGTCGGTTTGGCATTTCTTCGTTCATAATGGGTTACAATTATTAAAAAATATAAAAAATAAATAGTTCACATATGCACAGAAGTTCAAAATTTGGTAGGGCATTCCGTCACGATTTCTGCTTAAATGGAGAGAGATTTTTTTAACAACGTTTAATTGTAGTAAAGAGGGTGGAAGTGGGGTTATAAAATTAGAAGTTTTAACATTGTAAATATTTTATATACTCGTATTTAGAGATTTTCTGCGGAAGTTTTTTGTATTTTAATTTAGTGTTTTTAGTGCCGTTAGCTAGCAATTCTTAGATACTTAATTTTTTGTTCTGTATTTTAGTGGAATTATATAGAGCTTTAAGATTAAAATGATGTTTCAGAATTCTTATATTTTTCCCAGTTAGCTGATACTTTTTATATTCTAATGGTTTATGATTTAATTTGTAGTATCACAACGCGCTATTATTTTAGATAAAACAGTTACAATGCAAATCTATGAATTATGGTAAAAAAAAAAACAAATTTGCAACAAAAACAATGTATCTTGTGTAGCAAAGTTGTTTTTTGCTTTGGTAATGAATAAATTAGATGATCAAAGTCTGATTAAATTGCTTTAGTAATGGTTTTATTGTTTGTATTTAGTTATTTTTTATATATGCTTAATAATTATATATCTTTTAAAATCGGTTTTGTTTTTTAAAATTTTAACTTTTATTTCGATCGTATTTTTTGTATATTCCTATACGTATTTTGACAAATTCGCTTTTGCCTTCATTAGGAGAATGCCTAATATTGTATCTTTGTTAATGTATATCTTTATTAATTTCCTAAGAAGCTGGTAAAACTCCTTTCAACTTCCTTAGAAATAAGAAGTGATATGTTAGTAGTATATATTCAATAAACAATATTTTTTGTTTTAAAGTCAGAAGGTACGAGTATTTCAACTTTATTGCCTTTGATATTGATAGTTAGTTCTATCAGTATCCCTTACATCTTATAAGAACATCTGATTTGCACATTACATGCGTTTCTATATTAAATGTTTGCGGTGAGTAACATTAGCATTACTTAGTATTTACCTTACTTTAATCATTCCGAAATACTCATTTACATGATTTTATTAATCTATCTCAAAAACATAGATATAAGTACACTAATAATTAGACAGATCACTTCGATGTATTGACCATCGAACACATATAGTGTATGCGATTAATTTCAAACCTAATAAATCTTTGTTTGAAGAGTATTTTTTTTTAACTTGAAGGGACAATGGTAAATAAAAACCCATGATTTGCTATATCTGGAGAGTCATTGCAACTAATTCAATCAAATTAGGTCATTAATAAGTGAGTACAGTTAGTTCAAATTTATTTATACTAAGAAAAATTCCAGTTTATTTGTTTTTGACTTTAATAAGCAGTTCGCATTGCCTCAGGTCTTTGATATTGGTGTAAGGGTCGTGTACTCAATGGGAGTATGTCCAGATAAAAAAACCGTGATTAAACTTAGTTCAAATTTATTTAGACTGAACAATATATCACCCTCTTTTTCTTGTGTCCAATGAGTTGTGTGAATTACTAAAAAAACTTTGGCATTATCATTAGCGTAGTACAGTGAATAAAGGTACGTGCAGTTAAGCTACTAATGATTCATCATACTTTAAATTTAGACTGAGAAGCGTAACAGCGTTTTTGTTGTTGAATCCAATGAACACTTTGAATTACCTACGGTCTTTAGCATTGACATATTAAAATGTACTTGCAAACAGTTAATATTTCCTAATACTGATGTAAATCTAATAAGCACTGCCGTGGCGAGCATCACTATCAGCAGGGCTCTAAATATATCCAAGATGAGTATATTCGATCTAATATATTTTATTTTTGTAATACAGGGTATTCAGGGGTCGCCAGAGTTATGCTCGTGGCAGTATTGCTGGCAAGTGTGTTTCCCAGTTTAAAAAAATATAAAAATGATTATATAAAAAATATTATCATGTCATTTGTTTTACTTTGTTACTAAGTTTTTTGTGAGGTTATGTCTATAATAAATATACAAAACAACTTTTGATCTCAGCCAGAAAATATTTTATTATTGAAGGGATTATGTAAAGAAAAAGTTTACCTACCACTTTCTATCGAAAAATAGTGATAAATCATATTGTATTTAAATAATCAATAAACGAAAATAAAATATACAAAAAAAAATTATGTATATTTTTTAATTTGATTATTTGTAAATCTTACATGCCAATTTTCTGATTCACCGCAAATATTTGCAATGTAGATACTGAGCAGTTGGCAGAGGGGAGAGAAGGGTGACGAAATTACTTTCGCTTTATGCTGCACGGACTTCTTTTCGATACGATGTTAATTTATTTCAGATTTGCGTATGCATTATGAAAAATACAATATTTAACATTCCCAAAAATCTTATAAGTTTTTATTCGTATATGTATGTTTATGTAAATACTTGATTTGTTTAAAGTTATGTTAACATTAACATTAAGATTAACATTAGCATTAACATTTCTGCTTCATTAATGAGCGCAAAAAAGAGATTTAAAATATGAAAATAAATTCCTAAGCGCAGAGTGACATACAAAAGCCCACATGCTCGGCTTTGCTTCGGTTGATATTGTAGGAGGGCTAAGAGTAAAATAAATATTCATAATAAACTAAAATATTAAAAAAAAAGTTTTCAAGAAAATCACTTTCTATTTTTCTAAATGTTTAAATAATTAATAAATGCTAATTTTTGTGAAATCGTTATGAATCGATTTATAAAATTTTTCTGCTTAATTTTTGTGGAATGCGGCATGTGTGAGGCACTGTTTTGGCTATTGTAACTTATACCATATACCCAATACTAGGTCTGCCTTTATTTATTTTATTCATTTATTTAGTCTTTTTATTTAATTTTGATTTTTAAATTTCTTGGTGAAATTGTAAATATTATTTTAGCTTTTAAATTTATTTATTAATAACACAAATACAAATAATAGAAATAAATGTGGTTTATGTTAGATTTTATTGAAGGCAGAGAATTACCAATACCAATACAAAACAAGTCTTATGCAAAATTTAACCCACTTGCGCTTCAATGCAAGGCACTTGGCCAATTTCTTATCAGTAAGCAACCAACTAACTGATTTCTTAAACCAAATTCCATTTTTCCAGAAACGCTTCTGGTATTTATGTGTTCTTAAGAATTCATTTGATTTGCACTTAAAGCAAAAGAAACAAGAGAAGATACATTTTTTTTATATGCTCAAGTGATTGGTAGAAAGTTTTGTTGAATCACGAAGTCTGTTTTTTTTCTTCTTAATATTTTTGTATTATATTTTGAATTTTTTTTTTAACAATCATTACGGTTTATATTTTTCACATATGCATATGAGGAAGCACAAACAAAAACGTCTAAAACAGTTAGCCAACTCAGTATGGACTTATGTGGACTAATAAAGAAATAAAATAAAATTTATAAGAGCTACAAAATTAGAAGCACTGCAACACAGTAACGCTGAAGAAATTCGAACGAACCTCTTTAGATTTCGCACTTTTTGTGTGCGCATATTTCAGTGTTGGCGCTGTGTTAAGTGCTAAAAGCAAAAGTAGTAAAAATAATAACAATAACAACGACAATAACAATATTAATGAAAAGAATCACATCGATTGCAACAACAACAACAAGAACAACAACAACAACACTCATGCTACTTAACTTATCAGTGTAGTGGATTTACGAGTGTCATTCATGGCGACTCAAACTACTTATGTATGTTTACGGTACTCGTTGTGGCAACGAGTTGCAGCATGTTTGATTTGGTCAATTTGATTCTTATTTAGTTTTTTATTTCTTACTCTCTGCATTTTGAACCAATTGTGCTAAGCAATTATTTTTACTAGAAGCTCATATTAAATATGGCTATGGCTAGAGGCCAAACATAGCAATCGAGCTTGTTGTTGCTGTAGTTTTTGCTGCTGACCATTATTATTTGATTTTTTGTTTTGGTTGATATTGAATTTGGTCACACACTTTCTATCCGTATGCGCAACAGCTACAGCAACAGCAACAACAAAAGAATAATAAAAATAACAACAAATTTATAACAAAAGCAATCAGAAGCAACAACAATATGAGCAAAAAATTTCACCGTGAATTACAAACTAAGAAAAAAAAACAACAATAACAAAAACAAAACAACCAATAAAGTAGCAGCAAAAAATGTCTGTTTCTTCCACACATTTTCCATAAGTAAATTCTTATTGCGACGTGCTCTGCCGCTGCGTACCGATCGCCTTTTAACGTCTCATGCTAAGCACATTCCTACGTGGATTTTAAGCTTACACGCTTATACATACATACGACAGTCAAGTGCTTGTAGTTTTTACAAATGTAAACTGTAAATTTACATGTGAACTTCATTAAATAATTTTGTCGTTTGTCGTTTGACGTTTGACGTTTGTTGTTACCAAAAATTATTTGTCTAATTTGTTTTTTCAATTTCACTCTTATTTCAACTTTTTATTTCAGCTTTTTGTTATTCTTATGTCCACTCTTTGTTGTTTCTTGAAATGTGTGTCATTAATTATTAAATAAATACTCGGCCGCTCGGTTGAGCTCTTCGCCTAGTCCATTAGGGTTCACTTATGATCACATAAGTTATTAACAGTTTTTGCGTGCAGAGTCAATATTGGCTTTAACCTTTGCGTTTTTATATATATTTTATTTTAATTTTTTATATATATTTTTTATTTTTTTTTTGTATTTTTTTGTATATTTCATTTCGTTTTCATTTTTTAAGGTGTAAAGTGGTGAAATTTAATGGCATTTCTTTAATGACTTTTCAACATGTCAGTGGCGTCATTAATTTTTGTTTTTTGATTATAAATAGTTTGGCTTATCATTATATCTATTATGTATTAAGATATTCACGTAATATGCACAGATTAATGTTTTATTAGAAGAAAATATTTTTTAGTTATGTTGCAAAATATCTCTGCTAATTAATGACGTGACTAAAAATGTTGTATCTTCATTGCTTGTTGTAGCTTCAAGCTACGATTTGCCTGCTAACTCGTTTTAGAGTTTACAACTGCTTAGAGGTCATTTTACATAAAAATAATAAAGATTGCCATAGGCGTCTTATGGTAATCATAGTAATTTTGCTAGCGGCGCATTTTTAATATAAGATTTGCGCTCTTGTCCAAAGGGCGCCTTCTTCGTTTTTACCTAACCCGCTTACATAATAGATTTTATAAATGGAATACTTTTGCACATACTTTGATGGATGATTAGATTTAAAGGAATCATATACCAAATCATAACAACCAACGTATAAGCTTACAACATTTTTGACAATAAAAATCTTTTCTTTATCATTATCTATAAAAATTATATGTAAATATTTGTAAGTTCTGTAAATAGACAATAAAATATATGCTGCTCTAAACCATGATTGTGCTGAAATGGATCCAGTATTTCTGTAAAACGCCCCTCTAAAGTAGTTTTAGTTTATCCAAATTATCTTAGAAGACTTTGTCAGAATGTTACAGAATAGATCCTAACTGTCGTGGTATTATTACTTCTAATAGTAATAGAAGTGTGCAACAAAAATGAAGTAGTTTTTCTTTTTTTTTTTTTCAACTGCTTTAGGTTAATTTGCGATCTTTAAGTTCAAATTCGCAACCCGTTTTTCTTTTAGACAACTGGGCAGTAAAGGGTTAAAGTTTAAAAATTTAGATCTTAAACGGTAAATAAAAAATATTCATTTTAAGAGACATGAATTACGTATTTTCGTGGTTGTCTTACAATTCTTCCCAAAAATTCTGGAGTTTGGGAAACGATGTCTTAGACAAAGATGTTTACTGAAAATACGAAATTAGTATCTCTTAAAATAAACATTCTTTATTAACCCTTTAAAACCATAATTTTTAAACTTTGAACCCGTGTTCAAATACTGAATGTATTCAGTAACCTTTAAAAGTTAGTGCCTTGTGTTCACTTTAAGTCGGTTTGCATGAAAAATGAACTGTCTTGATTGCACTACTCCTTTTTCTGGGAGTCTGTGTCCCTTTGATTTCTATTCTATTGTATTTCAGGTATTATTACACTGTTCAAGAAAAATATTTAAGTATTTCATATTGTAAAAATTTTTTATAACCTTTAATTCTGTTCACATCTTTAACATTTATATTCTCAACTTAATAATCTTTTTTTAGATGAGATTCCAAATAGCGCTTCTCTGCACTTTTCTCGCTTGTCTCGCTACAAGCAACTTAATTGAGGCGAAAAATGTTTATAGACGCGCAGATAAAATATCAGAACATTTTAAACAAATCAACTTGGCAGAGGATGAAATCGATCCAAATGTAGCGCCAGAACCCCCAAAAATTGAGCATGTAGAAACTGAAGACGTAGAAGATATTACAGGAACTGCACAACCAGAAGATGAAATAATTGATGAAGCTGCATTGGAAGCACTAAACAACGCAGATACGTCGGCTAATGAAATTATTAGTTCAAATGGTAATGAAGTAGAACCAGTAGCAGCTCCAGCTGCAGCAGTAGTGCCAACTGCAGCACCTGTTTCAAGTACTAGCCCTGCTATTTCTAGTACCACTCCGGTAAAAAATGAGGATGATCCCAGTGCTATTAGCAAATATTGCAAATGTTCAGATACGCACTGTGACTGTTGTCGTACTTTCGGTTTGCCATTGATTCCAATTCGTGGTCCTGGTTGTGCAAAAATTACATATTTAGGTGATGAAAAAATGTCAGTCTCCATAAAATATGGCGATGTTACCTTGGCTACAAGAACGATTTCTGGTAAATAAAACAATAATATCTAAAGTTTTTTATAAATAATAAAAATGTGATTTGCTTGTATACACGTTGAAAGGTAAGAAAGCTAAGCCTATTTGTGTGGGATTACCTGGTGGCTATTCAAAGTTCTGTGGACGTGTATATGGTCTTTCGAAATCTAAAGAAAATTTCAAAGCTTGCTTAGGATTTGAATTGCGTGCAGAAGATGAAATTGAGGCTGCATTGCGTGTATCGTGTTTCAAATTTGGACCGGAAGGTTTAAGAGTAGCTGATGCTGAGCCATTGCCAAGTGAAGTAAACAAAGGCGAAGACGATGATGATGATGACATTTTCGGCTTTGGAGGTAATA
>NC_051846.1:212634912-212639201 GCF_002237135.1 Teleopsis dalmanni | reverse complement strand
TTTTTTTCTGCTGCTCTCTAGTAAATTGATCTGTTTCTAAAAAGTAGAGAACAAAAACTTAACTAAACCGAAACTGGTTTCGACTATGACTACGACGCTACGACTAAGCGACTAAGCGACTAAGACCGCAAGACTAACAGCTAACAGTGCTTAAGGAACTTTATATGTTTTCACTTAAGTGGAGTTTAATACGAGGCAAGACTAGAATTTTTATAATACTGCTGCTTTGCCTTCTATGCAAATTATATTTTAGTTCAATAATTTTTCTATTACATTATTATTATATTCTATTTGGTTTTTCCTACTACAAATTTAAATAAATTATTTTTATATTTTATTGTTGTAAATAAAATTTTAAATTTACTTTCAATTCATTTCGAGACGCATATTCATGTTCCAAATAAACCCCGGCCGATATGCGAAATCATGCAACCATAAATTAACTAAAACATTTCATTATTGTTGCATTTATTATAATTATTGCGGTTTCTGCTGTTGCTGGCAATGCTGGCAACGCTGGCAACGCTCTTGCCGCTTTGCAACAACTATTCGCTGCTGATTATGCAGGGTATAAGTTAATTCAGCGAATTTTGCAAATGGAAATTGACGTATCTTAATTAAAATTGCACAATTGAATTAAACATTTAAGCATGTTACTTGTTCAAGTTAATGAAAAATTGACCATGTTTGTGGCATGATGAATTTTTTTCCATCATTCCCAATTTATACACGAAATTTTAAGTGCATTTTAAAATAGTGAATATGAGCGGAATGTTTTTTTTTTTACAACGCTCGGCTATTTTAATTTATAACACTGCAATTGTCAATGGTTAATTTCAATTTATATATTTAATTATATTCATTTAGTTTTGATTTAAATTTATTTTACATCCTACAGAGATTGGTAGGAATAATGAATTGTTAATCACTCTAAAGAAAAGGGATTGACTGAGTCTTTGACAGGTCTGGCAGATGGAAGATGGATTACTTATGGAAACTCTATTAAGAAGTATTTACACAATTCTTAAGAAGGTCTACATGTACTACTTTCATTAATGTCTTTAAATTGAAATAATTTATTTCATCATCGATTTTTTTTGAATTAGAGTATTTCCAATCTATTCATATTAGGTGATTATGTGGCGGGTATCGTTTTTATTTAACATCAATAAAAAAAATCTAATTTGGTTACTATGTTTGATCAATAAGCATAAAAAAGAGATGCTTATGATTTTCGAAGACTTAAGTTTATAAGGTACAAGTAAATTTTAGGAAACGCCGAAGCCATTTGCCATAAAATGCTAATGGTTTCCGCATAAATAAGTTTGTTATCGCACCAAGTTTCACACTTGTAGAGAAACTCTGATAACACATTAGATTATTGTATTGCATAGATGTATGTGAGGATATATAATTATATCGTTCTAATAATCTAATGTATTTAATCAGGATTTTGCATCCGATATGGATATAAATTATCACATCTTTATAAGAAAGCGCTTTTTAGTCATTAAAAATACAGGCACAGGCTACTTTAGATCGTGCTTTAAGCCCTATTTTGTCATTTCTTTTTTGCTAACATGCGCAGCTTATTTATAATGCAATATGCTTTCCGTGACAAGTTGAGAAAAGTTGATAGACACATAGATTTGGACTAGTAACATGCCATTCTTTGTTAATTTGAAATCCGAATAAGCATAGATTTTTAACTTGAGACATGAGGGGTTTTTGAAATTTTAAAGAGGTTTTAAATTAGATGGGTTCGAAAGCATACAAACTCCTATAGAAAACAAAATAACATCATTGTTGTTGAAAATTTGTTTTTGAGTTGAGCTGATTGAGTTGAGATGTTCGCAACACAATCAGTCCTGAAAGCAACCCAAACTTATGCATTTTACACGGCAATAATAAGAATTGGAATACTACAAAACCAATGTTAACCATATATAATAATAATTGGTGAATAAAAGTGCCATTAAGACAAAGAACTACTAACAGAAAGATCTATATTATAATTTTCGATATTCAAAGAAATTTTCAAATTTAATAAAATGAAAATAAACGATTGTATTTATCCACTATTTAAAAGCATTTTAATAAAATTCATAACAAATATTTAAAGAAAAAATCAACAAGTGTTGCAAACATACATCATTAATCTTCAATTTTGATTGTTTACAATTGCAGCAACAATCCAAGAGCGGTGTGCAAGCAACTTCTGCAACAATGCCAACATTTGTTTAATGTAATAAATTATGAACACGAAATAATAATGGTAATAACAATAAAAAAACTAAAACAACAACACGAAAGATACATTTATTTAATTAAAAATAAAATAAACAGAAATTAAATGAAATCAAATTTACAAATACAACAATAACATTGCAATTGCTCGCTTGCTCACTCGCTGCCTGTTACTCGCTGTTTTCTGTTTGCTGCTTGCTGTTTACTGCTCATTGCTCGTTGCTCGTTGCTTGTAGCTTGTTGCACGTTGCACACACAATTTATGGGCAAATAAATTTGCTTTTCATTCGTGCGGCAATCATAACAAGCAGCAAAAAGAAGCTACAACAATTGCTCGCATGAATAAATAAATTGCTTAACAAAAAATGTTGTAGCAACATTTGCTTTATTTAAAAACAAATGAAATGAACTTTGCAACAATTTTATTGTATTCAATACATATGCCAATTGGCAATATAAATATATTGCATTTCATAGAGGCATCACATACACTCCACATATAACATATGTATGTAAATATAAATAAAAGTGTATGGAGCGCTAGTACAACACTATATTATTCGCCATTAAATTGAAGATAAGGGCTTCAATAATTAATAATCGCATTGTAATCATTATTTCATATACGAGTACAATACAGATAGAGAAGCATAATTAGACTTGAATTGCTTTCTTTGTTTATCTTATCGGAAAAATGGGTCTATTCTCAACCACTTGCTAATTAATTCTCTATACACACATATTTTCTATTTATAAAACAATGACGAGATATTAAAATAAATACTTTTAATACATAATAAATATATCTAATTTACATAATCTTTTACATTACGTAGGTCATGGTCGTACATTTGAATTTAGCGCAATGAATCTATATAATAAGAGGGTTTGTTTTTATAAGATAACAGTTCTGGAACTCATTTAATTAAAATAGTTAAAGAATATACATAAAATAAATTAAGTTTTATATGTTATACATATGTTTGTAGCATCAGGAAATATAGGTGATATATAATCATGGACCTCTCTAATATAGTATATTGATCGATTGGTATATTTTGAAAAAACGAAAAAAATAAAATTTAATCTAAGCATTTAGTAGAGATTAGAAAAATGTGACAGAATGTGTCTCTTCAATCGTATTTTTAGAGAAGCAGCAATTGCTTACTTCCAATAGGTTTTTAGTGTTTAATTGAGTTTTCTATGACTTAATTGTTAAGGATACGTTTATTCCTACCGATTCCCATTTTTATGCAACATTTGCCTTCTATGCAAGTCTAAGTATTGCGATGATTGTTTATTTGGCTAAGGCCACTCGTTTGATAAAACTTACTACGATATCATTAAAAACCCTGACTAGCCTTTATTTTGATAACTTATGTAGTTCTTAAATAAGAAAGAAAATGAGTCTAAATAGAATTGCCTAGGGATAATAATACTATATGGTTATTGTACAATAAGAGAAGAAGGAACTTTGAATTCTCGCCTTATAAAAGTCGAACACATACATATATAGAAGCAATTGAATTTTGTAGTTATTATCAGTAGTAAATTAATGTATAGAAATTAAGTTTATTTATATAGAAACTATAGACTAAATTTGATTTAATTTATGACATTCTCCTACGAAACGCAGGAGGGTATAGGGTATTTAAAGCGAACTGATTTTAAAAGGCAATGCAGTCGTTTAATTAAGTTTTATTGAACGTAAGCCCTGAAATCAACCGAATACTGGTTTTCATCAATCTTAGAAATTTCACATATATAATAGAGATAATAAAATATAAATATCTAATATAAAATAATTAAAATCAGTATATTAATTTATATTTACGGAGAGATTACAATCAAGAGAGAACAGGTAATTTTTGACATCGTTTCATTGTGTGTACTCACCTGAAAATAGAAAAGAAGTATAATAATTATTAATTAATAATTTATAGAAATAATTTTAATATACTTTAATTTTTTTAAATAATATAAATTAATTAAAATAAATTAAATTGTTACAGAGCTTAAAAATACAACATATTTTACTCAAA
>NC_051846.1:212337151-212634812 GCF_002237135.1 Teleopsis dalmanni | reverse complement strand
ATAACCAATGTAAACATTAAAATTACTTACTTTCTATTAGAAAGACAAAAAAAAATTTAATTCATCCCCTCCAGTTACAATTCTTTTTGGAAAGATTGCTCAATCTAACTAATTTTATGTGTTTTAATCTTTATAAAGTTAGATCGATGGATATCGATGACGGGCATACTGTCCTATGAAAAACGTGTTGCAAGTAAATTTATTAATGAACTTTCACAGCAAATTAACAAAACTCCAAGCTCGAACATATAACTCAAGTACGGCTTTGGGTCAGTTGATTAATGAAGGGCACGAGTTCAACCCTTGGTACTTGTAGTCGCAAAAAAAAATTTGTATGAACAATTAAGTATAATAAATAATGCCAAGACCACTGATGATGGGTATTTGGTAATACTCAAAACAGCTGTATGGTCAGTCAAAAAGCTTATTAATTAAAGCAATATAAAAATAATTTTTGTTGCTGCTGATCACTAGAACAATTGTTTCTTCTTATATGATTGTAACCGATTACTGTCATATGTATGGTTTGAGCGATGTTTCTTAGTGAACTTGATTTATCATTTTGAAGTTTGCTCTTCGTATATCCAGTTTAACAGTGGCTAAAAGGTTGTTGCAGCTCTACCCAAGTCATCAGAAGATAATCTGATATATTTTTAATGTTCTATTATCCTTCATCTTTATAGCACCTCTCGTTGTCTATTTAGATGTTCAATTTTCAATTGATCAATTATGTATATAGATATGTATGTTTTTAAATGTTTTGCTATGGTAATTCTTCCTTTTGTAGGATTCTATTATTATTAGAAAATAATAAACACTCATATTTTCTATATGTATACATATGTATTTAACCTTATTCAAAGTTTATGGGCCTAAACTTCATAGCAATAATTTCTTTTAACTTTTATATGGTTGGATTTGGTTTGTTGAATAGATACATATGTATGTAGCTATACTCTATAAAGTGATTTATTCTATTTCTATATTTAAGTGCCATTCATTCTTTTTATTGGAAACGTAAAAATAAATCTCTTTGATTTTAGTTAAAACTTAGAAAATATTCCGGTTTATTTTTGTAAACAGTATATGATCACTACCTATCTCTAACATGTTCAAAACGATCGTTTCATATTGACCTACATATACATATATTTTAGTAGTCTATATAAAAAGAGCACTATATTTGTTAATCTTCGTTCTGAGCTGAGGCTAGAAAGAAAGTTCTAATTTTTATAGTAAATCTGAATTTTGTGGTACGTCTATATTACATTATTTGTTGCTATAATCTAAACGTCATAAATATACTATCTCCCACCTGAAGATATATGCACATAAATCGGGCCTTTTTTTTCGGTCTCTTTTGTTTTGCGTTCTTCTAGGTTTTTCGATCGTTGGTGGTGTCAGAAGAGTTGTGCGTTGTGCTTTATGTGGATGCAAACACATATTAAAAATGCCTTTTATTTATTTATTTATTTTTTAGTTCTTTAAATAAACAACAACTACTATACTAACAACAATATCAACACCCAGCAATGGGAATTGTACAATGAGCAAGAGCAGTGTGCAGTGTTGTTGTTTAATTAGTTTGTATAACAGAGAAGCACGATACGTCATGTCATTTATGTTATTCTGTTCTGTTGTTGGTGTTGTTGTTCTTATTACTTATTGTATAAAAATTTTCCTTGTGCAAATATTTATTCTCATTTCCAACTATTTTATTTATTTTTTTAATATTTATTTGTTAGTCTGTCTCTCTTTGTGTTGTCAGTTTCTTAAAATTTCTTTTCTTCTTTTGCTATTTATTTTTAAATTTGAAGTAATCAAAGTGCGAAAATAAATTTTTAATATTGTTTATCTAAACATTTAATACAATTTCTAACTGGAATGTTTTTAGGAGCATACGTCGGGGTGGGGAGTTTGTTGTGCTTTTGGTGAACTTAGTATTCCCGCGCAACACTCGTATGAGTCATCATTATTCTTGGTATTTAATTCAAATTCAGTTCATGTGTGCCATTCAACGCACAAAATACAAATATGAAATTAGTTTTGCCTTTGCCTTTGCCTTTGCCTATGTGTTGCTGTTTAATTTGTTTATTTTTTTTTCCAGTTGCTTTGTAGCTGTTTTTTTCTCTTAATAACTATAAAAAATAAATAAACTCTTTTGTTTGCTGTTAACTCTAAAAAGTGGAGAAATAACAATTTTTTTTCTTATTCATAAATCTGTTCCTATGAATCTCTGTACGTATGGATGTGTACTCTCAAATAGTGAGTCGTCTGCCATAAAAAGTTTGATAATCACTGAAGAATGTTTGGATTCAATTCAATTTTTATTGTTGGTTGGCAAATGGCTCTATTTACATATATTATCTTATTGTTTTCGTTGTCCACTTGAGGAACATAATTCTCTTTCCAATAGTTCCAAAATATACATACATAGTTCATTGAGAGGTCTTTAAATACGTTAAAAAGGAATCGTAGTTTTTGTCACTGTGTATAAAATGCAAAATCCCTTACATCCCAAAAATGGTTTATCGTAATAATCTCAATCGTATACTGGCCTACTTAGTCCATATATTTAGTTATTCTATTTTAACATGTTCAACGCAATTAATCAATGTTCAAAATGAAATAAATGATAAAAGACGTATCGATGATGTAGTTAGAGACAATATAAACTGATTATATCAATTGCTTAAAAATAATAAGTAAAAACAATAAAACAATAAATGTGAATGTAAAACAATAAATAAATGTACAATCTAAACAAATTATATACGGAGTTTAAACTAATTATAAAATTCGAATATTTCCTAAGACCACTGATGATGAGTAACTGGCTATATTCGAAATAGGGTATGGTCAGCCAAAATCCAATAAATTAAATAAATTTTTGTACTTGTCTTTTTCTTGCTATTCGAATCCGTCTAACTTTTATATAGTTTCTTTTCGTCATAAAGACGCGACACTCTCGGTAAGAAAAAAATTAATATATAAAATTTGCTTTTAAAAATGGAAAATATTAGTTGGGAATACACTGATCTCCAAGGAATGTATAATTAATATAAGAAAGCAGAAAAGGTTTTATAAGTTTTATTTATTTTTTCAGTTTTAGATATAAAAAACTATAAGATTTGATTAATTTAAATAAAAAGTATAAGGAATTGCAGATCCTTTTTAATTTAACTTTAACTTATAAAACAAATAGCACCTGTTCAATTTGATATGCAATATGTTTGTTGTCATGATACTTAAAATATTTGAATATATTATATTTTTCTCAACATTAAACATTGAATGTCATAAGAAAATTTAGGAAAAACTCTCTAAATATTTAAAATCTAATCTATCATTAAAATTTTTTTGTTTTGGGACCGACAATATATTTAGGAGACCATTTTTCGGTGTACATCTGCTTTAGTGAAATGCTGGCTAATTTGTTTACATATGTTCGGATTTGTTGCCAAAAATCTTAAAACAGTTTTGCCAAGAATATATAATTACGTATATACCACATGCACTATAGAACAGATATACGTCCATATATAAATATACCGATATGTATGTAATATAAACTAAATGAGAGTTAAAATTAAAAACATAATTACAATTTTATAATGAAATTTTTTTGTAGTTCACAAAAACAAGAATTTTTTTATTATCAATTTTTTTTGCTTAATAAACCCACAGACCTGACAAACGTGCATGACACTTAGTCTGCTGATACGTTCAAAGAATTTCGCTGAATGGAAATAGATTTCTCTGAAGAACACGTCATGTGCCAATTGTTATTTAACAAAAATTGTTGTCATAATTTTGCAAAAGAACTTCCTCTTCAAAAAATAACAATGTGTAGCAAGAATATTGCACACCATAGTTTTTAATTATTTTAAACTCAGAACTCAAAAATCAAAAATCAAAAATATCTTTTCATTTTACTCAGAAATCACGCATAGAACGTATGTTGGCGGTTCTCGAAATTGTCTATGATTGTCTTCATTAAGAGCTGCCAATTTTTGCGACACACATCGAATAAAAAAAATCAAAAATAAATAAATAAAATGAATATACTTAATTATTATTTATGTATTTCAGTAATTTAACACTATTTCTGAAATTACAGTAAACAATTAAATGTGAATCTAGTGAGGTTTGTGCAATACTCGTATTCAAAATTTTGCTGGCGAAGTTGTTTTCATATGCGATGAAAGCCAGTAGTCGTGATTCATAAATAATGTATATCTTTTCTTTCATTTTCTTTGGCATTCACCTTGGTTTTTCATCTGTTTATTATTATTGTAATTCAAGATATTTTTAAATATAATAAAATGTAAACGAATAATTTTGACACACATGTGTAAGTAATGTACAATATAATTAAATCAGAGGTATGTTTACGAGGTAACCATGAGTAACTTTTATGGAATAACAACAGACTTCAAGTATATTTAATATATAAAATTTGCTTTTAAAATTTAAATTAAATTAATTATGTTTGAGTACAGTTTATTTTATGAGTTATGCTGTTGTAAAAATGTGGTATTGGAACCCTCAAAAACCATCTTCCTAATATTTTAATACGAATGATCTTTCATATTATAATCACATTAAAGATCATAGGACAGAACAACCTTAAGTTCATATAAAAAAAAATCTATAAATTAATAAATCATTACTTTTTCACTGCTTTGTGTGCATTGACAAATATAAATGTCAGTAAATATCAAGATCACAGGAAATTATTTTATGTAAATGTATGCTTGCATTCGCAAATATGAATGCAAGTAAATATTAAGTTGGCTTGATTTGTTTGTAATATAATTTAATCCTTTTTTTAAAAATAACAAGTGTTCGTTTTAGTACCAGATAAGACAAAACTAATACTAAATTCTAAATATGATTTATTTTATCTTAAAATCATTATTAATATTAATAAATTTTTATTGACCTTTAATATTAACTAAAAAAGTTACCTTAAATAATAATCCGTAGAGAATATGGATATGGATTGAAAATTTTTAATATCAATCTTATATATCAGTAAGAAATCATGAAGGCATCATGATAACACTTAGAAGGATCGGTAGAGCTTCTTGCATTCATAGCATTATAAAAATATTACATACGTATTTCGAAAATAAACAAATATATTTCAATTAAAAAAAAAAAATAAATAAAAATTTTAATTCTCAAAAATAATGAGTCTATACACCCCTCAAAAATGAGATCTATAATGTAAATATCTTTAATCAAAAATGTGCAACATAAACTTAGATACTAGATTACGAGTAAAATACACATTCTGTGCTGCTGCTATTTAATTTAAATTTATTTATTATTTTGCAGACAATTGAAAATTAGAAATATTTTTGTATTAAAACAAAATTACAAAGTACAAAGTAACTTTGAAATAGTTTTATAAATATCTGCTTTCGTAGTACAATATATCTCTTCTTCAGTCTCTCGCCGTTGCATTTTGATTATAAGATTTGTAGAGAAATCTATTAATTTTTATATTACAAAGCATTTACTTACAATCTAAAGTCATTGAAATATATTATGTGGCTAAAGGATTTCGTAAACGCATTTGAGTCGGGGACCAGAGTTTGCAAAGAAATGCTAGAGGTGCCTGAAATGTGCTTGCTTATATTTGCTATTATTTGCCTGTTCAGGTTATTGAATCTGCCTGTAAGTAAAAGTTTATGTATAAATAGAATTGAGTATAATCACATTTATATTGTATATATATTTAACAGGGGTAATAAGCTGACTTGACTGCCATAAGTATCCCAGTTATAAAATTAATGATGGTAACAGATGACTTAATCCAGACATCACTTGATTAATAAGCTGGAAATGACATTTTAGTGACATTACATTTTGTATAGATTTAAAGATTATAGTACTATCACCATCCTGTATCTCAAGATCAATTTAATAAATAAGACATTTTTTACTACGGATACAAAAATTTTTATTTATTCCAAATTTTTTGCTGTTATTGTAAAAAATAATAAAAATATGAGAAAAATATTAATAGGATATTTTATGTTATAATGTGCACCTTTAAAACCCAATTCAAAGCATACTTTAGGTCCATATTCGGTATTTTATGTGGTCTCACATTATAACAATAAGAGCAAAAAATGTTATCTTTGCGTAAATTATCATAGGTGTCCTATCAGAGTCTCTTGGCCACCTTTTTAGCCAATTCACTACCTTCGACTCCACAGCGACTAGGAATCCATATGAGATATAGTTCATTATGTTTGGCAACATTGTATTCAGTGGTAATATTTAAAAAACTCAAAGGTTTAGTGCAAGCTTTAAGTGTGCCAATTCTCGACAAACTAATAAATCACCTTTAGTATGGTAAAAACTTCTAAACGGACTTCTAGTGGAAAAATAGTACTTAGGGTCATCGTTCAAATATCACCCAAATCTGGTACTAATCCTTAATCTTTGAAATTTTTTATAGTGAGAATATTTAGTGGAGAATATTTAGAGAAATATAAAAATGATATATGAACTCTTTAAAACAGGAGTTTCAAGTCTTAGGCTAAAAAAAGTTGTATTCTTCGACGTATGAGCATATTTAGGTCTTTAGACGTTGGGTTTAGTTTTGATTTCTTCTCTGAAAGTGTAAATTTTTTTCAATCATAAAATTTAAGATACGATACAGTGGGATCAGTTTAAGAGTTTGCATTTGCTTTACATATTGATAACTATTTAAATTTTAAGTTTCTTTTAAATAATATTTTTTGGTGAATTAAATTTAAATTTTATGTATTAAAAATATTTGAAATTAATGACACAATTCACTTTTGGGGAATTTTCTGTCATTTTATGTGACAAAAGACACACTTGACGGACGGCAGCGCCTGTAAAGATTATTTCATGGCGAAATTTATTCTTAAATTTTTATTGAGCATCAAGCAGACACATAAAAAGCTAAGAGAAGAGAGCTTATTGTAATTTAATTAATCATAAATATTATATTTGGCGAAATTCCAAAAATACACTTCATGCGTTAAATGAAAATCAAAAAGATTTGAAAATTAGTAAAATAAATCTCTAAAAAATAAAAGTTCTAAATTGATTTTTCATTGCGTAAAAACTTTTATGGTATAATTAGTTTCTGTGTAGTTTTCCCATTTTAGATATATAGCAAATCTAGGCTAATATTGATAAAGTGATTTTGTTGGTATATTTGCCAAGATTTTTATTCAATTTTTAAAAATGAATTCAATTACAAATGCAATCATTTCGCAGGCTTAATACAAAAAATGAATTATCATAATAAAATAAGTAAATAATATACTGAAACAATTATTGAAAATTATATGAATAAAGTACAATCTATCTAAATATCAATTTGTAGTTATAGCAGGAAAAATATGGAAGAGGGAAGGATAAAGATTACTATAGTCACTGCTATATACCAGGCAATTCACCCATTTTTCAATAGTAGGCAATGCTGTGTACCCCGGGATTTGAACAGCAAGACTTATAATTTAATAACACTTGCCTGCAAGATTAAGCAGCATTAAGCAATGACAAGAACATAAATCTGGCAAAAGACTGTGGTTACATTAACTAATGTCGAATATAGACGGATAGCATTAAAGAAAAGGAAAAATAGACCTTTATTGACCTAACGTTAATTCGGCATTGCTGTTAAACATAACTGTTAAGAATTAAATCGGAAAACTGTTCAAGTAGTATAATCTATATTTTCGTGAACTGACAACCAATAGTTTTATAAAAGTTTCGTACTGTCTATAATACCAAAACTAATTTTAAATTAGAAATAGAATTAGAAATATCTTAAAGTAATGTAAATTTTTATTGCAATAATGTGCCCATCATAGTATTGTGAATAAAGAGTACACTATATGTGTTATTATATTGTATTTCCATCGAAATCTATTAATCTATTTATTTATTAAGAGCATGTTATTAACTTATATGCGTTAAGTTTAACGCGGACCTGTTCTTTTAAATGAAATAAGAGTATCTCTAATTATTCATTTTAGTGCCTATTTGTTCTTGAATTGTTTGACGTGTTTTATGGATTTACTAACAATTGAAAAAGCCCTCTTAGACGTACTTAACTGCAATCCAATAGTTTAAATCGTAAAAAATTTTGGACTTTGCACTTGAACTGCCATTTTCCTTTAAATAGGTGCTCAATTATGTTTTCTAAAATATGTTTTTTTTTACTAAAATTCATTAAAGTACCCGTACTCATAAATGGAAAAATAAATTACGTGAAAATATTGCTCAATTAAACCAAACCAACTTGAAAATGGGCGCGTCTTTAAAATTGCTTGTTAAATTATTTTAAGAAGTTCTTAACTTACTGCTCCTCCCCTGTTTATGTTTATGTTTATGGTTACGTTTGTGTGTCTCTGTGTGTTTCTTGCGAGTAGAACTTTTAGTTTGTGCTTATCTGCATATAAATTAATTTGGTCTAACTTAACCCACCTTCAGCACCAATTACTCGTGGTGCATTTGCCTCTCTTTCTTGTTCATGAAGTCACTGGTGCACAGTTTTCCAAGTTGGCCATGTTCGTCCATGTCCAGTTCTCCTCTCTAATTTATGAACAATTTTTGCAAGAAACATAAAACATTTTTGCTTAGTGTGAAATTATTAATTATTTTAAAAACCTTTGTCTTTGTCTTTGTCGTCGTCGTACTCGCCTAGGCGATAATTTATGCCAAAAGGTTCACTGGTTTGGGTGGAGAAAAAGTCATCATTTGAATAATGTTTTCACTTTTCGCAATGTTTCCATTATTTACGATTAGAATGAAAAATTTTGATGGTTGGATTACAAAAATTCTGAGCATATATCATCGAGCCCATATGCGCACTTTATGATATTAATTTTCCGCTGACTTTTTAAATGAGTTTCAGGAAATATGTTCCTTCATACGATTTATGTAGATAAAGTTTGAGTTAATATGCCCGTACATACATACTAAATATTATGTTTCTTTCTTTCAAATGACAGAACTTTTACTTAACTTCTTTATATATATATATATAGGTAAATATTAACTTTTTATTATACCTTGTGGTATTAATATAATTTGTATAATTATTTAGTGTCATTGCAAAGCAAATGTCATATACAAAATTAAAAAGTATTTATTTATTTAGATATCATTTCATTTTCTGAAATATTGAATATACAATATTTGTAATATTTATATAAATTCACAAATGTCCATATTAATTGAAATAAAGCCGCGTATCTATATAAATTTAGTATTGCAATCATATAAGAATTACATATAAAGATCATAAAAAATCTTTAACATATAGATATGTTTTAGGGAACATCTGTCTTAGATGTTTTCAGAAAGTCACTCAGTCTAGAATAAAATGTTATTTACGTGTTTGTTCACAATTCGCTAGCTTCATGGTTTTCAAATCCTCAAACACCTGTTTATATGATCGAGTGTATGCTCATTTTAATTTAAATGATTATTATTTACAAATGTGTTTGATATATAATTCAAACATTTTCTGCATAGTACGTAGATTAATGAGAAAAATAATAAAAAGCAGAAAACCCATAATATCAACAATCCCTACAATGCTTTCTTCTGTTAACTCGTTTGATTTAAGCATTCACTCAATTAAAATCCATTCATTTGCTTGCTATTCGCGTTTATTCGTCCGTGATGGGATAGGTGTCATAACAACAAAGAGAAAGGAAATACATCAAGCTTGTCGCTGGGCTCGATTTGTAAATAAATTACTTTTTAATTTAGTAGATTATGACTTAAAACACAAATTGATTGACATTATTCTGATTTTACTCAGAACTTCAAACGATTCACAATTTATGAATGCACCTATGGATTTTGAGTAAAATATGTTGTATTTTTAAGCTCTGTAACAATTTAATTTATTTTAATTAATTTATATTATTTAAAAAATTTAAAGTATATTAAAATTATTTTTATAAATTATTAATTAATAATTATTATACTTCTTTTCTATTTTCAGGTGAGTATATACAATGAAACGATGTCAAAAATTATTTGTTCTCTCCTGACAGGTATCTCTCCGTAAATATAAATTAATATACTGATTTCAATGATTTTATATTAGATATTTATATTTTATTATCTCTATTATATATGTAAAATTTCTAAGATTGATGAAAACTAGTATCGATAAAGTTAAAAACCAAAACGCTCGGTTGATTTTAGGGTCAATAAAACTTAATTAAACGACTGCATTGCCTTTTAAAATCAGTTCGCTTTAAATACTTTATACACTCCTGCGTTTCGTAGGAGAATGTCAAATATTAAATCAAATTTAGTCAATATTTTCTATATAAATAAACTAAACTTCTATATATTAATTTGCTATTGATAATAACTTCAAAATTCAATTGTTTCTATATATGTATGTGCTCGACTTTTATAAGGCGAGAAATCAAAGTTCCTTCTCCTCTTATTGTACAATAACCATATAGTATTATTATTCTTAGGCAATTGTATTTAGACTCATTTTCTTTCTTTTTTAAGAACTACATAAGTTATCAAAATAAAGGCTAGTCAGGGTTTTTAATGATATCGTAGTAAGTTTTATCAAACGAGTGGTCTTAGCCAAATAAACAATCATCGCAATACTTAGACTTGCCTAGAAGGCAAATGTTGCATAAAAATGGGAATCGGTAGGAGTAAACGTTTCCTTAACAATTAGGTCATAGAAAACTCACTTAAACATTAAAAACCTATTGGAAGTAAGCAATTTCAGCTTTTCTAAAAATGCAGTTGAAGAGAGAAGAGTATTTGTAACACATTCTGTCACATTTTTCTAATCTCTACTAAATGCTTAGATTAAATTTTATTGTTTTTTCAAAATATACCAACCGATCAATATATTATATTAGAGAGGTCCATGATTATATATCACCTATAGTTCCTGATGCTACAAATATTAATGTATAACATATAAAACTTAATTTATTTTATGTATATTCTTTAACTATTTTAATTAAATGAGTTTCAGAACTGTTATCTTATAAAAACAAACCCTCTTATTATATACATTCATTGCGCTAAATTCAAATGTACGACCATGACCTACGTAATGTAAAAGATTATGTAAATTAGATATATTTATTATGTATTAAAAGTATTTATTTTAATATCTCGTCATTGTTTTATAAATAGAATATATGTGTGTATAGAGAATTAATTAGCAAGTGGTTGAGAATAGACCCATTTTTCCGATAAGATAACAAGACGCATCAAGTTCTAATTATCTTCTCCTATCCTGTATGGTCCGTATATGAAATAATGATTACAATGCGATTATTAATTATTGAAGCCCTTATCTTCAATTTAATGGCGAATAATATAGCGTTGTACTAGCGCTCCATACACTTTTATTTATATTTACATACATATGTTATATGTGGTGTGTATGTGATGCCTCTATGAAATGCAATATATTTATATTGCCAATTGGCATATGTATTGAATACAATAAAATTGTTGCAAAGTTCATTTCATTTGTTTTTAAATGAAGCAAATGTTGCTACAACATTTTTTGTTAAGCAATTTATTTATTCATGCGAGCAATTGTTGTAGCTTCTTTTTGCTGCTTGTTATGATTGCCGCACGAATGAAAAGCAAATTTATTTGCCCATAAATTGTGTGTGCAACGTGCAACGTGCAACAAGCTACAAGCAACGAGCAATGAGCAGTAAACAGCAAACAACAAGCAGCAAACAGAAAACAGCGAGTAACAGGCAGCGAGTGAGCGAGCGAACAATTGCAATGTTATTGTTGTATTTGTAATTTTGATTTCATTTAATTTCTGTTTATTTTATTTTTAATTAAATAAATGTATCTTTCGTGTTGTTGTTTTAGTTTTTTTATTGTTATTACCATTATTATTTCGTGTTCATAATTTATTACATTAAACAAATGTTGGCATTGTTGCAGAAGTTGCTTGCGCACCGCTCTTGGATTGTTGCTGCAATTGTAAACAATCAAAATTGAAGATTAATGATGTATGTTTGCAACACTTGTTGATTTTTTCTTTAAATATTTGTTATGAATTTTTTTTAAATGCTTTTAAATAGTGGAATACATACAATCGTTTATTTTCATTTTATTAAATTTGAAAATTTCTTTGAATATCGAAAATTATAATATAGATCTTTCTGTTAGTAGTTCTTTTTCTTAATGGCACTTTTATTCACCAATTATTATTATGTATGGTTAACATTGTTTGTGTAGTATTCCAATTCTTATTATTGCTGTGTAAAATGCATAAGTTTGTGTTTCTTTCAGGACTGATTGTGTTGCGAACATTTCAACTCAATCAGCTCAACTCAAAAACAAATTTGCAACAACAATGATGCTATTTTGTTTTCCATAGGAGTTTGTATGCTTTCGAATACATCTCATTTAAAACCTCTTTAAAATTTCAAAAACCCCTCATGTCTCAAGTTAAAAATCTATGCTTATTCGGATTTCAAATTAACAAAGAATGGCATGTTACTAGTCCAACTCTATGTGTCTATCAACTTTTCTCAACTTGTCACGGAAAGCATATTGCATTATAAATAAGCTGCGCATGTTAGCAAAAAGAAATGACAAAATAGGGCTTAAATAGGGCGATCTAAAGTAGCCTGTCGTCTGTATTTTTAATGAGTAAACAGCGCTTTCTTATAAAGATGTGATAATTTATATCCATATCGGATGCAAAATCCTGATTAAATACATTAGATTATTAGAACGATATAATTATATATCCTCACATACATCTATGCAATACAATAATCTAATGTGTTATCGGAGTTTCTCTACAAGTGTGAAACTTGGTGCGATAACAAACTTATTTATGCGGAAACCATTAGCATTTTATGGCAAATGGCTTCGGCGTTTCCTAAAATTTACTTGTACCTTATAAACTTAAGTCTTCGAAAATCATAAGCATCTCTTTTTTATGCTTATTGATCAAACATAGTAACCAAATTAGATTTTTTTTATTGATGTTAAATAAAAACGATACCCGCCACATAATCACCTAATATGAATAGATTGGAAATACTCTAATTCAAAAAAAACCGATGATGAAATAAATTATTTCAATTTAAAGACATTAAAGAAAGTAGTACATGTAGACCTTCTTAAGAATTGTGTAAATACTTCTTAATAGAGTTTCCATAAGTAATTCATCTTTCATCTGCCAGACCTGTCAAAGACTTAGTCAATCACTTTTCTTTAGAGTGATTAACAATTCATTATTCCTACCAATATCTATAGGATGTAAAATAAATTTAAATCAAAACTAAATGAATATAATAAAATATATAAATTGAAATTAACCATTGACAATTGCAGTGTTATAAATTAAAATAGCCGAGCGTTGTAAAAAAAAAACATTCCGCTCTTATTCACTATTTTAAAATGCACTTAAAATTTCGTGCATAAATTGGGAATGATGGAAAAAAATTCATCATGCCACAAACATGGTCAATTTTTCATTAACTTGAACAAGTAACATGCTTAAATGTTTAATTCAATTGTGCAATTTTAATTAAGATACGTCAATTTCCATTTGCAAAATTCGCTGAATTAACTTATACCCTGCATAATCAGCAGCGAATAGTTGTTGCAAAGCGGCAAGAGCGTTGCCAGCGTTGCCAGCATTGCCAGCATTGCCAGCAACAGCAGAAACCGCAATAATTATAATAAATGCAACAATAATGAAATGTTTTAGTTAATTTATGGTTGCATGATTTCGCATATCGGCCGGGGTTTATTTGGAACATGAATATGCGTCTCGAAATGAATTGAAAGTAAATTTAAAATTTTATTTACAAAAATGAAATATAATAATAATGTAATAGAAAAATTATTGAACTAAAATATAATTTGCATAGAGAAGGCAAAGCAGCAGTATTATAAAAATTCTAGTCTTGCCTCGTATTAAACTCCACTTAAGTGAAAACACTTAAAAGTTCCTTAAGCACTGTTAGCTGTTAGTCTTGCGATCTTAGTCGCTTAGTCGCTTAGTCGTAGCGTCGTAGTCATAGTCGAAACCAGTTTCGGTTTAGTTAAGTTTTTGTTCTCTACTTTTTAGAAACAGATCAATTTACTAGAGAGCAGCAGAAAAAAAAAACTAGTTAAATCAAGAGTTAAGAAAAATAAAAACTGGTTACGAAAATCTGCAACAGAATTCTAGACAACGACGACGACGACGACTACGACGACTTTCATTTCTTCCTGTGTTGCTGATGCATTGAAATGTGTTTTAACTTGGCTTAAAGGCATCAATCAAGTTCCCCTCATTGTGTTAGTGTATATGTCTTTATGCATAAATCAGCTTAGCAATTGAATGATTCTAGCAGCTGGCGCTGCATGGAACACTCAGTCACTCAGTCGCGACTGTCCGTCCATCGAGAAACGGTCTCACGCCTGCCAAATGCGTTAATACAAACGTTCCACAATGTAAACCTATCATTGCCAATAGCATTTAATGTTTCGATTTTTTCCTTCTCATATGTACGGGCATGTAGATAGCATTCTGTTTTTATCAAATATTCATTCACAATATTTAAAAATCTTATGAAAATAGGCTGAACGCAGAGCAAACACAGAAGGAAGAAAAATGTGTTCCTTCAGATAGTGAAAAATCTTATGAACACCACTTGCAGGTTCAACAGCTTCCAGATGTGCGCCATAACTGGTTTTTTCTGCTTATGAATACGCTAAATTTTGAAAGCTGAAGAGGAGCAAAGAGTGGTAATGGACTCTTAAAAAGTCAAACGCAGCAAAGCATGTTCAATCCGATCCTTTTTTCATGGGTGCTCTTTTTATAAATTCAGAAGAGGTCTGCAATATAAATGCAACGTGTAAAACTGCAACTTCATGCTTTTGTTATTGTTTGTTCCTTTTTTATTATTTTTTTTTTGAAGTGTATAATTTTTTTTCGCCTGCAATTGGTTTTTTATACATCAAACGTATTTGCATGACTTGCATGAGTCACTTTCGTATTCTCTTTTTCTGCTTTGCTTTTTCTTCTTCTTCTTTTTCTTCATTATTATTATTATTAAAACATTGAAATTGAGTATGTAAAACAATTGCCAATAATTGTCCAATTTGAAAAGATTTAATGACTGTCTCTGAACGTCTTTTGCAGGATGTTTTTACTTCACAAATTGCAAATTGGGCACTAAAAATAAATATTTTATTTTTGTTAAATGTACTGGAGTTGTACAACGTATGGGCGACACACTTGCTCTTATTTCCCCATCGATTCAAATGAGATAAAATCGTGTATAGTTCCTTCTTACATCAGTTTTTCTTGTAGATTAACAAGTGGCTTTATTACTTTATATGTCTTTCCATAATGTTTCACTTATTCAGTAATTTTTCTAAAATATTGTTATCAGTAACGCTTCTAGTATACGCTAAACCCATTTACTACAAATTGTAGAGATGTACGTAGATATGAGTAAAAAAATCATTATTTACAAACTCAAAAGCCTATTGTATATTATTTAAAATATAAAAATCACAGACTTGAAGCAATAAAATTTAAATAAATTGATAGAAACGGGGTACTAGCTCCCAACGGAGCGAAGCACGGCGACCATGATTGAGCTTTTCTGCTGCAACAGACCCTATCCGAACAGAAGACATTCCGTCTTCCGAATGAAAGCCAGAATGTCAGCCGTTGAGGACCTCCTAATGTCAGAAGAGGAGAATACTTCTCGACCCAATAAAATCCTCTTGGCCCAAGTCAAGACTGGGTAGTCACAGAGAATGTGATTGAAAGTCTCGTCTGCTTCTAAGCAGAGTCGACAATCTATCGCTTTGGACAGACCCATTTTGTTTAGGTGATAACGCAGTCCATGGTGATCCGTTAAATATTTCACCCGCAAGCTCAACTCAATTGGTAAAATGTAATTTAAAATAAATTTTTGTGTTTTATTTTTAAAGAAATGTTGAAAGAAAGAATAATTCTATTAAATTTTAAGTAAAACATTTTATTACACTAAAAATATTTTACATATTCTTAGGCCTTCAACCAACCCACACGTCGTCCGTCATTAAATTTGTCAAAAAGATATGGAAATAAAAATTATACCCTCATATATTTTATATTTTTATAGTATAAATTTGAAGTAAGAAAAAAAATATGTAAAAATTTTGCTTAAAAAAATCAATTACGAATTTGCAAATGAGGGTTGCAAATATGTATCTCATACATTTTATGCACAACAGAATTTTCATCCTAATGACGCCAACGATAAAAGAATGAAAAAAATTTGCAGGAAAAAAGCAAGAAACTCAAATATATCTTTGTAACAACAACTAAAGTATGTCATAGAGCAATGTTTACGATATTTTGATAACTCCCGTGTACACTCTGGAATTCCAACTGCTGAACATAGAACATAACATATATGAAAATTAAGGGTTGCTATTTATTTGCTGCCTCACGGTTAGATCCTTACACGACGACGAATCTAGCACACAAACGCGGCAGGAAGTCAGCGAAAGTCGTTGCAGTAGTCACCAAAAATAATAAAGTACAAAGGGAACGCATTTTTCAAATTCCTTGCAACATTTCATCGGTGAAATGTTGAAACGTTGAAACGTTGAAACGTTTGAGTGCTTAAACTAACAAATATAAGCGCACAATACTTGAATGTGGAATAAATGCACTTACTCAAATAGGGGATTGACATTAGTCAACATAAAAGTGGGAACATGAAGGGAGTAACTTAAATGCATTTCAGAAACAAATGCACATGCATATATGGTACATACGTGCTTATACGCGTATATATCTGCATTTGTACATTACATACTAACCTTACATACGTGAGACGGCATATTTTTCAGTTTATTAAAATATTCTAAAATAGCTGCAACTAAATGTAGTGATATCTACCTGCACGACTAGCCATTGACCGGTCATACAAGAGTTAATAAAAGCTTATGATGATTTATTCTACTTGATAAGAAGATATACTGCTGTCTACTAGCTAGATATATAATATTAGTTTTACTACATTTGGATAAGAGCAAACCTGTTGATTCAATAAAACCAACCCGGCTGTTTCACTTCAATTCTGGAAACGTTCAATTCTTAGACTCTTCACGTTCTGTTGGGAAAAAATTCAGCACTCTTATTTAGATATCTCTTAAAGATATTAGTCTTGCGGCAGGTTTGCTTACAAATTATAACAGATTAGGGAACCATGCCAGAAAATTAAATCTCGCTTTTAATCATTCCCATCGCAGTTGTGGAAAGAACGATGAAAGTATCTGCTTTGTATTTGAACCTGTCTTTTTAGGGTCTTTGTCAACTCCAGAAAATTGGCTCTTATAAGCATTTTAAGCTTTACCAAAGGATTCAGTGTGGTTTTTAAATCTCTGAGTTTTCTTATACGGTAATACAATGGACCCTAAGTGGAGCCTTAGGATCGCCAGTATAATTTAGTCTAATCTAATGTTAGACCTTCTGTTAACACATGGAATTTATGTACACTACGTTATAATCATTTAATGTGATAACAATTCATAAAATTCCTTTTTTTTGATGATATGAGATTGTTTTATAATAACATAATTTAATCGATTAACATTCCGTTTAAACAAATAAATATAATATTGCCTTGAACTACATGAGAAGACCATTTCCTCACTTGATGTTTATATTTTTTCTAATCTTATACTCGCAATTGCTAAAAAATATCGGACATTTTTATATATTCAAATTTGAAAAACTTTTTTTGGTCAATAACTCTATGGAGGTATTTAACTATAACTATTTATAAGATTTTACTTAACCTGTCTTATATTAAATATATCATCCGTATGAAAAGGTCTTTAGAATTTATTATGTTACTTTTATGTTGACTTTTATTAAAAGACGACCATGCGATATAAAGATGGAAAGTAGTCATAATCTTCAGACTAAAGATAAAAATATGCACACAACGTTATTTTTATTGTAAACAGTGACATTTTGCAATCTTTCCAAATAGTGAGATCCTAATGGAAATAACAATACTTAGTCATCGGAGACAAGTGCTATCGAAAAATAGATTCGGCTGCTTTTAAAGCTATGTGTTTTGTATCATATTATCTTTCATAAAAAAAGCAATATTTTAGATGAGCTTCGCTATTTTTTAGTGATATTGAAAATTCAATAATAATACTTTTGGTGTTATGAATGAAGTAGCTCGTCATGCATACTTCACTGATATGACAAAAATAAAAACTGCGTCTGGGTGGATATGTTGAGTATTCATTCGTCGTTATTATCAATAAATTTGCTTTTTTTTAAACCAGTACGTTTTAAACAGATTTTTTTTTTTTAAATAAGTAAATAATTACTCGTATTAATTTTAAAATGAATGCAAAAATGCATATTCATGTCGATTTCATGCCTGCTCGTCTGTGTATTTATAAGCTATTATTTATTTATTGAATTACTTATTCAGCACTTGAGCCGACATCTCATTCATACATTTTTTATGATATTTGTTATTATCACCGTTTTATTATTATTATTATTATCACAATGTGAAAATATTGACACAAAAGCAGGTGTAGCAAAATACATATGCGCATTGCAGCGTAGACATAAATCAAGTGATTACCATGAATGTCTCTTCTAAAATGCAAATAGAATAGAATAACTGCACGCCACATTATTACTTAATTCTGTACAGTATCTGCTAATACGTAAAAAGTATATCAAAGTATCATGAAAGTATCTACAATGAACGAGTACAAAACAAAACAGCTTACCAATTTGTTCGACATATGTATGTACGTGTAGAGTAGGAAAAAAGGCAAAGGGTTGCTTTCCAAACTTGCAAACTCAATAATTGCACATAATTACTGGTGTAACGCAAGTGAAGCGAGTTCTCTAACGACAGCCCTCTCTTCACCGGGAGAGCTCAGAGCTAGCAAATTACAAACAGTAATTACACTACGATTCAATTGTTATTATGCATGTACTATTTGTCATACTATTTGTCATTAAGTTGAAAAAAAGGTGGAGGGGGTAACAAAAATGCTACTGAAATGATTTTTTCTAGAGTAACAATTGAAAAAATGTAATTTTTATTAAAAAGTTTAGTTAACCACAAAATATTTTTTGAAAGTTCATAGTGACACACATTATCCTTTCCTTTATTCATTCACAATAGGGACTTCACATGGTTCCACGTTTCTATGTTCAATATTTCAGCTGTCAAATAATTTCCTGCTGTTTATTTATTTAAATTCTTTATTAGATATTTTCATATTTTGTATGGATTGAATTTTAAAAATTCGCTACAAATGGTGGACTGTTTTCTTTTATTATACTTTACTGATATATAGAGTATTGTTAGAGTATTATAAATACATATATGTAAATTTCATCCTTCATTATATGTACATTCAAAATCATTGTTCCAGAAAAGTGCACATTTATTTGACTGGGGGCCTTATAGTATATTTAAATAATTATTAAAATAACTTTTAAGAAGATAAATATACTGCAAGCATCATTATGATGAAAAAATTTACAATAATTATTAGAACAGATGATCTCACATTGCGACAAAGCCAATCTATTGCGCCACAGTTGTTTCTACTATCAATAGAAGTTCAGTCTAGAACCTTACTTCGTTACAGTTCAACCCGTCAAGATTAAACACTGCTTTAACTAGTGTTTTCAGTTTTTAAATTTGCATATAATTATTTACTTTATAAATCTGAAAAAATTATTTTTCTGATCGCATATAGTTTTATTCAATAAAAAAAATCAACTCAATCCTCCAATTCATACACTTTATTCTATTATTTCCAATGCCATTAATTTTCACTTTTTTATTATCATTTCCCAATTATTCACATCAATCCTAATGTCGTTCACCGTTTTTGAACGACAGTGCAATATATTTATTCACTGTAATAGACGCTTGTGTCGATAGATTTCAGTACATTTTTTTCCCTACAAGATTCGTTTTAGTGACGCAAAAATTAGGAACAGAGAAAAATGTATCTCTGCAACTGTAAATGAAATCATGCATGCTTATCCTGCTACGGAATATGCAATTGAAGCGAAAAGAAGTGTCTGAGTACGTTTCATTCTGCTATTCTAGAGCAGACACACTCAAAACACTTCCCAAGCAAAGTGTGGAAAAAATATTCATAAATGTATATTGAACCTTCAAAGGTTCAAATATAACCGAATTTTCCATTGGATTTTCTAATTAGAATCATAAAAAAGAAAAACTGTTAAAGGAAAGCAGAAAAAGATGAGCACATCTGCGATACTCTCAAACCTAGAACACGGCAATTGGAATTTATTATTAGTTATTTTTATGAATTTTCACGTTTTGTGCACACCGCAAGGACTCGGGAAGGGAAGCAGGCAATCGCATTGAAAATATAAAATTATTAATGGAATTAAGGAACTGTGGTGGAACTGTAGCTGTATCTGTAGCTGTAGCTGGTTCAGAGCAGCTGAAACATGTACGCCGACAATTTTTTTTGATAGTTGCAGAAACCTTCTTTCGTACACACACCTTCATACGTACATTTACTAAAATACAATAAAACACTGCCCTGCCCTATGCTACCTTACACTACCCTGTGTACACTGAACCTTACTTTCGATACCGCTTCACAGCCATCCTTCATAAAGCACAACAAGGATACGTACTAGTACGTAGTACGTACGTGTGTAAGGCGAGCAAGTAAAACGGCGGCGTTAGTTCGTTATGCAGACAGGCCAGCCTGTTCGTCGGTTTGTCTGTTATTATTCTATTTCATATTTACGAGATACTTTTTTCATTTATGTTTATTGATGTGCGTGCATATGCATTTTTCCGTAAATAAACTGTCGTCATCGGCAGTTGATTCCGGGGTTGCAGTTGCCGCAAAACATTTGAAATTGTTTTTCGTAAATGGAATTTTCGTAGAAAAATTCCTAACATTCCAAAGGGTACCCTTCATTTCACTTAACAAAAATTAATAGAACTTATGATTATTTAGTAATTAAAAAGATAAAAGAAAAATAGAGAACTGTATTCGAAGAACGTTGGCTGGCTAGCAATAAAGTTGATGACAATAAAGAAGGAACTGCAAAAACGAAAATCCATTAGGAGTTACGTGGAAAAATACTCGTATTTATTGGTGTTTTACATACAGTTCAAGACCAAATTATTTCCTTTACATAATTTAACATATATATTATTTTATTATATACATGTTTTTATATTAAAACCGTATAGAGTTTGAGGTCAAACGTAATGCGGTCTCGTAATCCGGAATTTTGTTATATCATGTTTGCTATGATTCAGCAAATTTACCGGCTGTGTTGTGACTTCTGTCAAATTTATTTTTATCAACGAAATTAAATTTTCCGACTCACTCATTTATAACATAATTAACTCACTCATTTATAAAATTCCACTCAAACTCATTCGCACAGCAAAAAAATAACATTTTTCCAATAGTCGTACTCGCATACCACGAGGGAGGATTGCTATGTGACTGCATATAATTCATAAAGGATCTCAATTCTCCTGATTGCCGTCGCCATCCTTTAAAGCGTTTTTTATTTTTTTCTATGGAAAACAGTTTAGTGGCAGTACTCATAAGCAACGGTCGCATGGACTGGCAATTATGACTGGGTATAAAGTATTAGAGCGTTGGTTTCCGCTATGTGAGATGTGATTTATTAAACGATATATGTTCCTTTTACGAAAGATTTTCGTATACTTGTGTTAAAATTAAAATAATTTAAATATTATTAATTATAATAATATATACAAAAATATTACTGAAATTCCAACAAAAATTATCAGTGACAGCTGCAGGCGTTAGTGTAGCTTTATTTTGAATTCCGAATTTCCGTAAACAAATGTTGTCAGCAACCCCCTAAATCCGATTTCCATATATTGTGTTTATATATTACAAATAAGTGCGTTTATATATATAAAATTACTTGCTTCTAAAGTGTGTTTATTTATAAATAAAAACGAAAAGTTTTCAAAATTTTCATTAAAAGTAGTGATCAAAACGGCTCCAACGTGGCGCCGTTATCGAAAAATTTGGATTATTTGGAGGAATTCCGGGCACTATCCGGTAAGTAATAGAAAATGATATATACCTAAATATCATCAAAAAAAAACTGTAATTAAAGCAGAAAACGACTAATTGATTAAATGTAATTAAAATACAAAAGTAATTGCCTTAGGTTGTTTATGAAATATAATAATAATACTGCAAGTTTGAAAAAGTTCATATCCCTCTAAGACAGTTCAAGCAGAACTATTTGATGTACTTCAATATAGGGTTGCATATTGTAGTATCAATCAGTTTCTTAAATACTCCTCTGTACTTGTGAAGATAGTTAATGATAAAAAATATAGTTTATTTTAATATATATTAGTATTTCTGTGAATTGGGAATAATTAGTCTTTAAAGGATATAAATCCAAGGTGTGAAGTTTTGAGTTTAAATAAATTAGGCGAACATATAGTTATAGTTAACTTAATATAAAAGATGTGAGAAATAAAGCTTTGCAAACCATTATCTTGCATGTTTAAAGTGTTACATTGGAGTTTATGTATCACTTAAACTTTTTTATAAATATATGACAATGAACAATATGAAAATGACTATCTATTTCATCGGATTTAAAATGACAAAGAGAAAATAAAATTGAATTTTTTTGCGTACCTATATATCCATTAAATACTAATTATATTAGTTGGCAAAATGTTATCACTCTCTTTAAAATTAAAGAAGTCTGACTGTGTATTATTCTATCTAGAACTATAATATAGAGCCGAAATAGGTAATATGATCTCATTTGTAATCAGAGACTATACCGTTTAATCGGCATTTTTTGCTGTAACGATTATGCCAAGAGAATATAGAAGTTTAATTAAAATATTTAAGATAGCCTTCGTTGAATTCTTCGATAACTATCAGAAATTGATATCGTAAGCCTCATAAGTGCACGTATCATAGTAATTTTTACTACAAAGAATACTAAATCACTAGATCGAAAGACATCTAACAATGTAAGGTCAAGGCAAACGCAACGGTCCCATTGATGGCCAATGCGATATAAACCATGTATGGTATAAACGTGATCACATCTCCACTTGTAAATTTCCTAATAAAATAACATGAACACAATTTAGTAAATTTTTTTCTTCACAAATATTGATATTGGAACCTTCATATATATATATATCATAGCAAATTTTAGTACAAAGAGTACTAAATAGTTAGAAAAAAAACATCTTAGATATAGGAGCTAAAGGAGAACGCACGAATGAATAGACAATCTACGCGGTGTTTATCGCACCTACTCTCTTATATCTATATACATACTCTAAAAACATGAAAACAGTTTAGTAAATGTTTTTCTTTGCAAGTGTTAATACAATTATTTCTTTTTGAAAGACAGAATTATAAATATAAAAAATTATTACAAATTGGTATGTAAAAAATGATTCATAAAATATATAAAATAAAATATATTCACTTTGCAAATAAATCATAGCTTAACTTCTATTGAACTATCCAATATAAACTGTATTGTCGCACATATATACAGTAAGATATAAAGTGAGAGAAAGAAACATCTGCTATTTGGTTCATTCATAAATTTTATGCAAAAATATCTATAGATATATAGTATATGTGTATATAAATATATAGACACATCACTCAAATAGTTTAAATGTTAATTGCATAAATAGCTATTGTGAATACCCTAATGTACCGCACCTCTTCCAGTTGCAACTGCATGTTATGTATTATATGCAACCCTTTACCCAAAAACGTCACAATGCATCTGTTCTATGCCTACAGTCTGTTATCAGCACTTGACATTAACCCTTTTTAAGATTTTTCAACAAAAGGCAATTGTTGTTGTTGTTTTTGTTTATTTTTTATTAAAAAATTTTACCACACTTTCACTATTTTCAATTTGTAGTAAAAATGTTAAAAAATCACAAAAAATATATATTCAAAAGAAGCGATTGTTTTATATTAAATAAACCGCAGTTAAACTTCAAATAAGGACACGCTAAGGATGAACTAAAGTAGTAATGAGGGTGATCTAATATTTTGAACAAATGCAAAATAAGCAAGAACAAGAGAACAACAGTTGAAATTTCCACATAAAAAGAACAAAACCAGACAACCATCATCATGTTCATCAAATTTTTTTCCACAGCAGATAGAAATTCTTTGAAACATTTCGCAAATCCCTTTGTATCTGTGATCCTACTTGCCTTGCGAACCCTGTATTGTCAGGAATAGAGAGCTTTCAAGCGCAAAAATTTCAAAAATGAAAACAAATTTTTGTGTCCTTTGCTCTTCTGCGTAAACATACGCACTTCAAACGCGTGTGCATAAATTTCGTATGAGATGAAGGACGTTGATTTTCCTTTTCCCAAGTTTTTGTACTTATTTTTTGCACATTAATATGACATCAATGACACCCTTGTCCTAAAATCCATCTATCCACCAAGCAAAAAAAAAAAAACACAAAAAACAAAAATAAAAGAAATGGCAAAAGGGAGTGAATCATTATGCTATTTGCTACTTGTGTCACATTTGAATGAATTGAATTGAACCAAACCAAACCGAACCGAACCAAACCGAACTGAACTGAACTGAAATGAGCTGAATTGAGCTCAACCCAGCCCTACTGTTGATATCCTTATCCTTATCCTTATTGCTGCGTTGTCAATTGAAATCCTTGCGATAATCGCAGTCATTATAATCATTGTGCGTTACGTTTAATTTTTCATTTCTACTAAATTTATTAAATGAAAAAGTACTTGAGTATGCATTCGAGTGGATTTTTACATATCAAAGCAAATTTAATAGATTTTTGTTTTTCGGTCCGCTCGCATCCATGAATGGTAATGGGAACAGACAATATGTTTGTAACTCTGAAGCGCTGAGATAATGTGCACTTCGATAGGAAAGTTAATTTCTTTTACGACTAAATTTAATAATTCGAAGATATGTTGTTTTTTATTTCAATTGCAGAACCACTCCTCATTTCACACACTCCCAACCAACCCAACAAACTCTTTTTGTGGTTTCGAGTCGACTCGATTCGATTCAGTGGTGTCTCTGTTTATTTACCAAAATCCAAAATATAAAAAACTTCATAACATTTTTATTGTTTTTATTCATTTGTTTTTGTTATTTTGAACAGTTTTTTTTACCTTTTCATTGGTATGCTTGGAATTTCAAAAAAGGTAGATGCTTCAAATTCTTATTGCCCAAAACAAAATTTGAATTTCAAAATTAATTTCTGTTTTGAAATTCCTACCACAGCTGCAGCTTTAACTTTAACTTTAACTGTACAAATGAGCTTCAGCTTACCAATCGGCGTTCAAAGGAAAACGTAGTTCGTTTGTGAGCTCATTTCGTATTACTGGTTTTCCCCTTTCTTACATTTGCATAAATTTATTTCACTTATTCCATTTATTTTGTTTATTTGATATGATTATATTTTTGATATGCTAAACAGGTGTCATTTTGACTGACCAGAATTCAGTTTTGTATAATTCATAAGTTTCTAAATTAAAGTAATTCTTATCTGATGGCTAATCTAAGAGCTCTAAAATAATGACTACAGATGAAGTGTTAATAAATCTATTTATAGAATTGTTTAAACGAGTATTGTACGTATTCGAACCTTTGTTGGTACTCTAACATAATGGTTATATTGGGGTTGGGTGCAGTTCGAGCACCATATAGTTCGATCACCACATTATGGTCGAGCATTTTTAGTTATATATGAAACAAATATACAATAAAATAAAATATAAAACATATTTGTTATCATCATTAGCGAACGTTTAAAGTATTCCATCCAAGTTTTTGAATTTAGAGTGTTCGAGAGTACTCGAGCTGCTCGAGAATCGTAATGATCGACACTGTGAGGTTCTAAGTATGTAAAAGACTATTGCAGACTATTAAAAGACTATTTCAAATAAAAATTTTATGTTAAAATTACAACATATTTTATATTATATAGTAAACGCCTTCACAAGGACACATCGATGGGACTAGCAATTTTGTCTGATTAAGAAAATCGTACGTATGAAAATTGAACGTTGGCGATTAACAAAATTGTATGGTTAAGACATATGAGAGCACCGTTTAACATAGTTTTTAATGTAGATCTGTTTTCGTAGAAGATATTTTTTTAACATTCAAAGTATTTTCAATCCTGACAATAACTTTTTTGCTTTCTTCGTTATCGTTGTCATTCTAATGATGTTGGTTTCTTTTTAACTTATTTTGTGAATTTTTGATGTTGTTAGCTAGCGCTTTATCTTGATTTTGGTACAATTTGGTTTGCTCGTTTTAGGTGCTGTTAGCTGTTTTTGACTTTTGCTTATTTTACCATATGAACTGATTTGAGAGCATCAAATATTTTCAATGCAATTCAGTAAGTAGAATTACTCAAATGATGTTAAACCTACTTGGATTTCCATAGCATATATGTATATGTATTGAGATTTCTTTTCCTTTGCGATACTTATGTTAATTAATTTTGATTTTCGATAAACCTACAACAGGTTAAAACATATATGCCCTGCATAATTGCTAATGTCTACTCCTCATCAATTTGCCATTAATCTTCACAAGCTAAAGCTAAAATGAAGATAGCAGTCAGTAGTCTGTGGAAAACGCGATTTTTATGAAATGTTAAGATTAGAATAATCCAGCATTTCGCTACGGAACCCTTCTGTACTCAAATACATAAGACGAAAAACGCGAAGAAAAACATTTCATTAAGCATGTAAAACACGTTTTCCGCGTTAGGGTTAATGCCTTACAAATTAATACGCAGTTTGTAAGACATTAAAACAACAACAGCAGCAGCAGCAGCAGCGGCGGCAACAACAACAATTTTGAGTCACAATGCAGACTTATTGACTGCCATTTTAAGCCAGGCTTGTGTTTATCTTATTAACGTTTTTGTTTTCATATTTTTTCTTTTGATTCGACGACGCATTAATTAAGTCGCCGCAAGAAATGTTAAACGGCAGAAATGAAAAAGTTTATTGTTTCCCATCCGACTAAGGAAATTTTCTATTTTCCGTACTAGCTGGCCTGGCCCTTTTCTTTGAAAAAAAAAAAAAAATAAACAAAATTTATGATATTTCTTTTATGGATGCATTTCTATGCCGATAGTTCTATTGTTGATTTTGTACTCTTCTTCGTTTTTCATAATGTTTTCCCGTTTTTTATTGTTAGATTTAATTTAAAAAAAGGGCGCCAAGATTTTTATCAATAAAAAGCAGTTTGAAGAAGCTATGTACATAAATTGTGATTGATTTCAAATTGACAGTTATTGAAATAAAGGTCAGGAGAAGGAAGGATTACTACATCTATAGAATAAATGTTTAAAATAGATTTTATGCAATTTTTTGTTGTATTGATAGTTATATCGCATATGACCACGATAGTCAAACAAAGATTTGAAGTCCTTAACAAAATATTTAGAACTCCGGACATCTCACTAAGTATAAAAAAGTCTGTTGTATACTAATGAGAGGGCTTAACGCTTGCAAACTTTTTTAAATGCTACTATGACTTCATCATATTCTACTGAAACCTTTAAAAGTTATCATTAAATAATAATACGTTATAATTCAAAAGATCCGGACGTTCACGTATATGACTAAGAAAATGTAAAGCAGAGAAAATGTATTATTGTTGTTCCTAGCAACTTCGTTCCAAATTTATTTGCTATACCTTGACTAGTTACACAAGCAGACTTTTCTACGTATGGAAGGATTATTCAAGCTACAAAAACAAGATAACTTTCTTTCTCTGTTTCGCATTCTGCATCTTCTTTCTTCCACTTTCTCTTTCTCATCTTCTCTCTCTTGTTCTCTATCTTTCTAACTAATTTTTTACTCTCTTTCTATTTATATTACTCACTCACTCTCTCTTTCCCTCACTATTTCTCTTCTTTTCTTCTCCATTTGTCTAGGTCTCTGTCGTTCTCTTGCTTTCTCTATCTCTCTCACTCCCATGATATCTTTATATCGAACTTATTTTAGCACTTTTCAAAAACTTCAGTATAGTTATAGTTTACTCTAGATCTATTCCATCTGCATATAATACCTTAGGTATTATTCTTTGCTTCTAACATTTCTTAAGCAATAAATTAAGCATCTTTACAATTAACTTTTAATTAAGTTGTTTATTTTTAAAACTACTTAAAAGAATTATTTAATTGTATGTTCTGAATATACTTTAGTATATATTAATTCCCAATCCTAATAAAATATTGAGTCATGTTATAGAAATACTATAAGTAATGAAAGACATTGTCATATTTTTAACTGATTTATGCGGCATATTTTCACTTAAAAATTATATAAAATATGTTATAGGCATGCACACTGCTCTATTACAAAGTAAGTACAATCTAAGTATCTGCTCATATGGGCACCGAACTTCATTGAAACGGCAATTTTTCCGTAATACCATTTGACCATTTAATCGTCGTTTCCTGTGAAACGTTACTTTTATCTGTGCTCATGCAGTGCCTGGCTGCCGTCACATACCATCAAAACCACTGCATGGATACGTTGCGCTCCTTCAATGTGAGACTACTATGTAGTTATATATTCATTATTTGCTTTAAACGACAGCGGGTGAAATGGTGGACATAGTTGGTTGGTTGGTTGGTTGGTTGGTTTGTTGGTCATGGAGCGCGCTGTTGTAATTGCAATACATCATTGTCACACTGGCACAAAGTACTTTATTATGTGCGGAAAGTTTGGAATTTGCACGTTTCATGCATGCATACAAGGATGTGTGTGCCTTTGAGCAGTAGCACAGCAGAACCAGCGCCAGCGCCAACAGCTTTGAGCAACTAAGTTTCATATAATATTGAAATTATAATAAGGATGAGAAAGAGGATGAGGATGACTTTCAGTGTTCCTGCTCCGCACCATTAAAGCTTCTAAATTTTATTTTACACATTCAGTTACGTGCTAAGCATTGCTAAATCACTGTGAACCAAAAAAAATAAAAATGCTTTAAATGATTATTATGCAAGTGTATTAATATATTAAGCAATTCAAAAATATTATAAAAAGAAGTATGTATTATAAATAATTGTATAATAAAACAAGTAACTTGAACTGCACGCTTCCTATGAAACTAAATATATTAATTTTAGTTGTTAAATTTAAGAAATATTTAAAGAATGTATTTTTACTGATATATCAGACAATATGTGTACCGCCTAAAATGTAGGCGGCATCCAAGTGTTGTATGTCATCATAACCTTTGACAGGTGACAACTACTGTCATAGCTTATTTCTTTATGCTCAATTGCAAGATACAGTTTTAAGAACTTGATGTTTCCGTTAGCTTTAAAGGTCCCAATAACTTCTGTTATTCGTTTTCTGTTCGGAAACGAAGTACCTCTACTCTAAGATTTGCAGAATGGGAACTTGCATATAATCTATATATATTCTAAAATAATAACCGCATACATATATGTCAGTGGTAAAAATATAACTCTATTTAATTTTGCAGAATATTGTTGTAGCATCTGAAATTTTTTTTGTTCTATATAATATTATTTATAAAAAACTAAGTATGTTTTACTTAAAAGATCTCTTTTACGAAAATTAAATTAAAAATAACGTACAGCTAATATCAACTTAGTTGTTAACTTCAAAGTATACGTAATCTAAATGTCTATTACTTATATATTTTAATTTTTTTTTGAATTATTGTTCTTTATTTAAGAATTATTATAAGTATAATAATAAATTCAACAGCTGTTTTCAAAAGCCACTTTTTATATATATTTGGTAGTATCCGTAGCTGTATAGTCAGTCCAAACATTTGCATATATGTTTAAATTTTGAATTTAAAACTTTCCCTATCATTACCCTTTTCAACTAAAATATAGATTTCTCAATTTTTCCTGTGTATGATTTAAAAATGAGAAAGATGGTAAAAAGGACATCTAGACCAGTTAGATTCGAACAACCGCTGGAGTAGTTGATGTGTCCCACTTTGGAGAAAAAAATTTAGACTTTAATTGATATATGATATTTATTATTTTAATAATCCAGCTACTTTTTAGACAGAAAGCAAAAAGATACGTGAATATAATACTTTTAATAGCGTGAATCTCGATAGCTATATAGACATAATAGATCGGCCTAAATATCCAGATCTTATTCTTATTCTTATTAATTTCGATTTCATAAAATTAAAGCCAACAGTGGTGATTTTAATTAAAAATTTTGTTTTTTTATTAATACAAAATGTAATTTAAATCCAATGTGAACACATTTTTAATATTTTCATTTGAATTTTTAAAATTAGTTTATCTGTAATATGTTAGAAGTAGTTTCAATATACCTACACCCGATCCGTATATTGCATATTTAAAAATACATACGTAGTATTTCGAAGAATGACAAAAATTTATAGTCAATTTTAAAATGTGTTTTTTCCGAAAAAATTTTCAATTTACACAAATTGCTACTAAAACGGTCTGAAGTATCTAATAAAAGTAACAAAATATTTGGACACGTCGTCAGAGCAGAACTCCTATGACAAATAAATCAAAGCTTAAAAGCGTTAAATATTTGCGGCTGCTGAAATGTCACACTTCAATTACAGTGAACGAACATGGCTAAATACCAAAAAATAGAGTACCAAAAAAGCGGTAATGGAAAAACCTTTGCCCTGAAACATCTGAAAAAAAAGCGGTAAAATCACAAAAAGCAATAAACTGCATACAAAATTGCAAGCTTGATTTTTATCTTAATTTTGGAGGCAACAAAAACAAACGGCAGCAGTTGCAATGGCAACTCCAATGGCACCAACCAATAATCGAGCATGGCGCATGAAGCGTGCAGCGTGGAGCATGCAACATGAAGCATGGAAGCAATAATAAACTGTAACGTAAACCGTCAATCCATTACGTCACACACAACAACAGCAACAACAACAACAGCAACGACAACAATGTTTTTGTGCAACTAAAAATACTATCACTACAACAACACCAACACCACCAACAACAACATTGCCAACTACTCCTATTGCAGTTAGAAGTATGGTAGATAGTAGTATTTCGAACTAATACGCCGAGTCGAGTAGTGGTGCAGTATGCAAAATATGCAACCATTTGCGGTTTTGCATGCAGTGTCGAGCGTCATACGTTCGCGCGCGCCAAAAATATCAAATTGCACTAATTTCCACTATTTTTTCTCGTTCATCCATAGTTTTAGCCAAGCTTTGGTTTTCGAGCATTTGCATTGATGGATGTTTCTGTGAATATGTGGAGCATGGCGTATGCTGGCTGCACCCAATTTGAAATAAATTTAATAAAAACCCGCGGCTTAGCTCATCCCATGATTTTTTTTTAGTTCTTATTCGTCTGCCGGTAGCGCTGCCTGACCAAATCGTATGCAATTTTATGTCGCCAATTTGGGTGCGTTCACAGTGTCGACTACACAACTCGATTACACGACTCCGCTACTGTCAAGCTCTGCACTGTGACAATTTCGCAAGCGTCTACAGCACACAGTTCACGACAAAATCTTTTCGCCATTTTATTGAGGTTTCACTGGCCTGCGGACAGGCATGGCTTTTGTGGTCTGGGCGTACTGCCGTATTACGCAGCACCTAACATGACTGAATTTATAGAATTATTTTCGAAAAAGTCGAAATGAGTTGCAGGCGGCGGTTCTCTGTTATTAGCGCGTGTTTTGTGCTATACAAGCATAAAGCAAAATAATTCACACAAAAGTATATATAACAAAACATATATATAATTCACATTCGGCTATGTTTTGGTTTGTAAACATGATTTAAACACAATTGCTATAAAAAACTTTATAAATCTGTCTTAAATATATTAACTTTAATGAAAAGTATTTTATTATTATTGTAAATTCCGTTTGTCTCTAACGGAATAAAAGATATATAAGCAAAGTAAGCTTTAAGATTCATTAAACTGTTTTATTCTTCACTCAATTCCTATCAAACCAATACTTCCTATAACAATAACTATATAACACGAATGATCTGGGTCAGTTGCGTTTTGGTTGGGGTTTGTTATATCAACGTTTCTCAGGTTACTGTATGTGCAAACGGCTATATATATATATAATAAGACATAACAGACTGCTAAAGTTAATTTAGGTCCTATGTAACTAATGCCGGGCCTATGTAACTCTTAACGCGCTAACTAGACGTGTTAGTGTACAACTTACAGAGCTACCTGGTCAAAGGAAAATGTCGGGCAACTGCAGAACAGACGAGCTTGCGAAGCCAAGTATTCTGCTCTCTGACATTCATTTGTCGGATATTGGTATTCCACTTAAAATGACAAAGGTGACAATAAAACAAAAATATCTGAGGATAGCTAAATAAATGCAGATAAATACCTCTATCAGATCTTAATATCAAGATGATCCAAACGGGTTAAGAAACGTACCAGTCAACTACTATAACTAAGGTGCAATCTGCTGAGCACTACGATATCGGTGCTGATGTGTCTGATGTGTCACTGAGTGCTATGAAGAGAGCACTGAGACTGGGTTTACCCGTACCCTATAGATTTTGCCATATTTAATGCAATATTTTATATTTGCTTATAGTTTTATAATATGTCCGATTTTAATATAAAAAATCAAATAAAAATAATTTTATAAGATAATTTCCTGAGAATTATATTTCCTTAATAATGTTTTTGTATTTATTTGTCTTTACAGACGGGATAGTTGCACCCGGCACAATACCGTCGCCGTGGACACCAGTGGGTGCCGGTCCCCCGGGAGGGCCATTGGGACCGGCAGACACAAATGGCAGCATGGTAGATAGTAAAAATTTAGACGTCGGAGATATGAGTGACGTAAGTATAAAAATATAACTAGATGGTTTTAATAAAAAAAATTCCTACAGACAAGAGTTTCGTAGATAATAATATGATAGGATTATTATAAAATACATGGATATACATAAAGAAAACTAATTTGAATGTTTTAAAAAAATTTTTTTGCCACCTTTGACTATGGCAATTAATTCATTATTAAACTTTTAGAAGAGCTTTGTCATATAATAATATACATTAAGAGCATAAAAGCCATCACAATCATTTCAATGTGATAGGGAAAGACATTTATAAGATTTAAAAATTCTATAAGATATTAACCCATATATCGCCTTTTCATAAATTTATGAAAATATTTAACTTTTTAAGTAATGTGGAGTTATAGATTTTATTTTTAAAATTATTGAGATAAGATTTTGACTCTGTAACTGTTTTCATGTCAATTCACAATGCGAATTCTTCAAAATATCTGATGAAATTAAACTAGAGCTACATCCAAAATTACATTTAAATATATATTTGAAATTATTTCTTTAATATTGTACGTATATATCACAAAGCATATCAAGCAAACCTTTTGTCTTTATTTTTAATATAAAATGTATTAAAATCCATGCAGGAGTCAAATTGATGACGTAAAAACTCCTTGAAATAGCATAAATTTTCTCCATCAATGTAATTTGACACTTTGACACAACAGTAAGAGCATCTCGACGAAGAGTACTTGAAATCATATCAGTTTAATAACATATATACATCTCTCTTCAACGCGAACAAGTACGCTCTATGTGCAGTCTATACGCTCCCACACTCATTTCAGAAGCACACAAACCAAACTCAATACCACTCGCACTGCTCATTAAAAGTCATTCAAAATTAAAACCACTTGAAATATCACTCAAGTGTATCAATTTTAATGACAGCCACTGTTATTTGTGACACTTCATTAGTGTCAGAAATAAGGGAAATTAATCAAAAACAGTATCAAATGTGTAAATCGTAAGAAGAAAGCATTTGTTATTCGAGTAACGTAGTAGCAAGAAGAGGTGAAGAGTGAAGAGTAAAGAAACGAGTAGTATGTAATATATGAAATCTTAATAAAAAAAAGTTGGAGCGAGTTTATTGAATATAAATATTTTCATTGCAGGACGAAAAAGATCTCTCATCTGCTGATGCCGAAGGTGTCTGGAGTCCCGATATCGAACAGAGTTTTCAAGAGGCGCTTTCAATATATCCGCCATGTGGACGACGGAAAATTATTTTATCCGATGAGGGTAAAATGTATGGTAAGTCAGAACCTAAAAAAAATCCTCTTGGAACGCATACACCTATCTTATACCGCTTAGCTTCCTCTTGCTGGCACATGTATTGTTTCTATAATGAACATATCGTGCTGTAATCATTGATTTTTAAATACGACTACTGTAAATCCATAAATCAAAGTCAAGACAGCCAAAGTTTTATGCAGCGTATCTTCCACTGTGCTGCGCAGTTTATATTGCGGTTGGTACCGCCTTTTTAAAACAATTTTTTCTTATTCATTTTTTTCGTTTCATTCAGATTTTAATCGCAAATTTCTGTTTAAAATTTTGAATTCTTAATTCTTATTGATTGCCTGCTTTCACTACCTGCTTTCTACTGTGCATGTAGGATTTCTGTGACTTTAGTTGCGCTGTAGGAAGTCCCAAACCTACATGTTGCTACTCTCACTGGTATAGATAATGCTGTGTTACGAGATTTTTTATCAATGGAACGGCATGTTTGCGTGATTTCTTTGCTAAATGTTGGAATTAGTTAATAATTTCAGTTTGAGTCTTTTGTGATTTAAAAATCATTTCCAAGATAAACCATATTAAGGCTAATGATGCTGTCGGCATTATCGTTACCAAGACTAAATTGACTGCTGCCCTCGGATAAATGTTGGAATTAAAGAAAAAAGAATTTATAATTGTTAAGATAGAAGTTTTTGTTTTATGGCAATTTTTTTTTTCTCTTCTACCTGTGATATCTTATATCATATTACATGCAACTCAAATAGAATTCGAATGCGTCATTGAGATGATCTCTATAAGATTCATTTGATTGTATTTTGTACTATAAATATAGATACATATAAAACTTAAATTCCAGAAGGTTTTCATCCGTAAATTTATTATATATTTTTATTAGGAATTAATTTTAAATTAAAATATTGAAGAAGCTGCTTCTTAATGATCAAAAATTTTGTTTTTGAGTAAAATTTATATGAAATAAACTGTGTGTTTTTCATTAAACAATAAAGTCTAATATGCTTCTTAGGGCACTGTTAACAACTACAAATTTAAAATTGTGAAAGACTTTGATTATCTGGAAACCAACGTAAAAATCAAGAATGACAGAAACTTATAAATAAAGTAAAATAACTCGCTATTGCCAATAAATATTATTAAGGACGAATTAGGCAATTCATAAATACTGCCCTCTTACGACAAACTAAAATTGCACGATGTGTCTATTATCACTACACTATGAGTCTATTGTATTGTGCAGAACTTTAGACCAGCAGCGATGAAAAGTATTAAAAACGTTCTATACGAATATTCTTTAGATAATAATACAGGACCTACAGAACGAGGACCTATACCGCGACTTTGACATAGTTAAGCGCATTAAAAGTCTGCAGTTTCGCTGCACATCATGCGAGTGGACAAACTGCTAAAAAGTTTTTTAATTTGGTTCCTACTGTTGAAAAACACATCAAAGGATCTCTGCTTTTTTAGTGGAAAAACTAAGTGACATGATTTAAAGGCACACTGTACTACCAACTGTTGACATCACGCTGCTATTCGACGAAGCCAATGACCATAAACGTCTGTAAAATCTATATAATATCAAATAATCATAATATTTTTAAATAGAAGATTACTTCATATTCTCCCTCAACATTTTTGCTCTTTTATGTCTTAAAACAACTCTCACGCCCCTGTAAAATTTTTAACATGAAAAATTATACCATAAGTATTTATTGAACACCATTTGAAAAATGAGATAAGACTAATTTTACTGCAATAAATTTAATTACTTTAAAAATAAATTTCTACTATATTCGTTATACTTAAAATGGACTAATGGACTGCACCCCGCTTTCCCGTTTCGTTATCATCTTATTTTGTTGAAAATCGTTTAAGCCACGCATAATTTTTGCAATTCATGCCAATTTCCCAGCACATCATTTTTTATGTGTCCAGCATTTTCGTCATAGCAAGCAAATATCAACTCGTAAAATGTGGGTAGCATGAATAAAACATTAATGCGATTACACCACATTTCCTATATATCTTAAAGCTAATTTAACAAATAATACAATCACGACAACAACAACAACAACAACAACAACAAAATATCAACAATAATGACATAAACATAGGAAATCCAATCCTGAAAATGCTACGAGAAAATGATTGCAATGAATTGCATTCGTTGCATTTGATGCATTTACTGCAGTCTCTGCACCTACGTAAATCATGTTGTGATAATTTTTTTTCATCTCCGTTCCGTTCATTGATGAATAGACGTAATGATGTATGCAAAAACGTATTTAAATCTATCTAAAAACATAAGAGAGAATTAAATTGAAATTATGCACTCTTCGCATCGGTACAATAAGCAATTATGTCATTTTACTTCATAGATAAAAGCCGCTCCAATTGGCTTTACTTATCGCAGCTGTAGCTTTTGTAAATACACTTTTACTAACTGAATTTTTTGCCTTCATTATATGGATAATAATCCTCAATAATCCTCTCAATTTGTGTTAACATAGATCAACTCCTTTGAGAATTTCTAACTGAAAAGGGGAAAAATGATCAAAACTACACAGGTCAAGGCTTCATAGTTAATGACAAAAAAGTATCTCAAATGTCTGACTTTATACTATGTATATACTATAGTGCTCTATTTATAAGAAGATTTCATGTCTTCAGTTTTTATATTAATGAGATAGATTATTAAAAGAGTGGTCATAGGTCAGATATGGTTTAAAAAAATATAAAATTTCGTACCACATAACGCTTAGTTAGTAAGTAATAATTTCAATAAATTGCTTAATTTTCTGCAAATGTGCAGCAATGTTCGGATCTTTACCATAAACACATCCATTTGACTTTGACTGTTCGCTTAGTATATGAACCATGCAACACACTTCAGAGACAGTGAAAGTATTTAAGTTATATCAACGGATCATTCACCATACTAAGACCCATTAAACCATATCAATAACTATGTCTATAGTACGCGCTATGGTAATATGTTTTGGAATGTAAAAAGTGTTTGAAGTTCTATTCCTGAAAATGGATTTATTAAAGCAATTCCTAATATAAAGTAAATTTAAATTTATTTTATGTCAACTACAAAGTAAGCCCTGTGACTTTATTTACACTGTCTGTTAAAATACACAACAACCAATGTGTCAATGCACAGCATTAAACAGGACGAAGCAAAAAAAAAAATCGGCCAAATTACCATCTAACAGCACTAATAAAAGGAAAGACAGTTTTGCAGAAAATCTTTGTATAAACATTTCATCGTCTAAAGTAGAGAATAAATATTTCTCATTTGCCTAAATAAATCAAACTCTCTCAATGTATATATACACATACATACGTAGGTTCTACAATAAACAAAAATGATAATATTTATTTCTATAAATAATTGTTTTAATCACATTGTGCTGTGCTCGAAAGCGCTTTACAAGATACGCGATGTGATGTACGCCTTCACATTCATTCATAAGATTTTTTAATGCAATGCTGCGTTCCGTTTGCTGTCGAATGGATGAAAAAAAAGCAAAAAAAGATCCATAAAGAATTAAAAGCATTATCTACTTAAAAGCAGATTAACGCTGTCTTTAGTGAGCTTTTGTAGTGTGTTGTAGTGCCATAAAAATAGTTATAATCTTTTATGCTATTGCATTTAATTTGTTTATATTGTTTTTGTTAGGAATAGTATATCGCGTCGGTTGTTGTGTTTTATATGTTTGTTCTGTTTATTTGCAAATTGCAGTGCAGTTGAGTGACTGACTGCATCATTTTATCTGTTTTGGTGTATCGTAACTCTGAAGTCTACTTATTCCTACGCCCACACATTTCCTCTCTATTATAAAACTCAAACTCGAACCCAACGAAACATGCCCGTGCAGTACGTGCAGTTCATTTTGCAACATTGCAACAAACTGCTACGAGTATTACATACCATATACTATATGTCTATATGTCTAAGAGTATTTTTAATGCAACATTCTACAATTTATTTAATATTTTTAACTATTCGTAGTTTTCTATTTTTAATATTTATTTAACAAATATTTTTTGCTGCTGATTTTGAACGCTTTAATTGGCTGGCTGCCTGCCCCGGCGTCTTGTAGTGTTTTTGTGTTATATGTCAAGTAACTACAATGGACTCTTGACTGTTTGCGGTGCTCGAATCAGGCATACCGACTTTGTAGTCTCGCGAAGCATTTTCATTGTTCATGCATAGACTCAGATTCAGATTCAGATTCAGATTTAGACCCGTATGTATGTGCTTGTCTTATATGGTTAATAATACGCTTTGTTGCAGTTATGGTAATTTATTTGGGATACAAAAATTTGTTGTGGAAATTTGTCATTTTTAAATTTTAAACCAAATTGGCAATGTTAAATTGAAGTCGGAATCGTAGTTGGAGTTAAGTCCCAGTCAGTCGGGCTTTTACCTCTTTCTATTCTTTATTTTTGCGCGATTAAAGTGAATTAAATGGTTATTAGGAAACTACAGTTATTCCTGGCTTATAAGGTAAACAAAGTGAGAGCGTGGTAAAATGATGGTCTAAACTAAATACTGGTAAAATATTGCCTAGGCGTTTTACTCACAATACTCGTACAAACAGTAATAGTAATTTGTAAAGAACTTAATTCTCTTCATCGGGATTTGTGTGGTACGAAATTGATTCCATTGCAGTTCACTCAACGGCTTATGTAGTAAATTGGATGTGATTAATTTCGATAATTTTACTATTGTATTGTAGATATAGTATTAGTGTTTCTTACAAGCAGTCTACAGTTTACTTCAATTTTCTGCTTTCTATCTTCAGATAGAAATTATAATTGGCAATAAATCTTTTGCACATGCATTACAGAAAAGCAGCTTTAAAATTCTAATAGTAATAATAATTATAATCTAATAGTAATGATCGGCTTTAGTGTATGGAATCCAAAAAAGAAAATTTAGGTCATAATATGTTGTTTGGACATGAATGAAACGATTCCATATAAAGAGAAAAGCATAAAATAATAGGACAATAATTAACTCCATACCTGCAAACCACAAAAGGTAGAGAGTATTTGGTCAAAGTTAGTTGGTCAGGCATTATACAATAGCAATAGCGGCTTATAGCTGACATTGTGACATTGTCCATGCAATCCTAATGAATCACTTATGCCTAGGAGTTTATTATGTTCCTGCGTAAATATAGCAGGTTTGAATTACTTCATTCAACATCCTCACAGCCTTGGCAAGCATTTTAAAGATAATAGTCAATTTTCAAACATGATTCGTTTACCCATATTGACTCATATAACTGATATTTTTACTGGACATCTCAGTAAGTTTGCTAGATTTGTTCATATTTGTATATCATCGATATTTCCCCTTTGTATTTAACTATTATAGACTGGAAAATTGAAATATAGGATTATACAGTTGTGCTTTTTTCGAATGTGCTTCTAAGATACTTCATCTGGCTAGCACATTCTCTTTGTGGTTTCTTGCGTTACCACTCTGGTCGAGCATCCAGAGAAGAGAATGTTGATCTGCACTGATATCTCATTTGGAGATAGCAAACATCACCTCTGATATTATAAACTTAAATATGACCTTCTACATAATTGTTGTTATTTCCAAACCAGAAAATCTCATTCTGGTATTAATGTACTTTAATTTCAAGATTTCATGACTATTTCTTTAACTGCTTAACATATATTTTTTAAACCATCTTCAAGTTTCAGCTGGAATTACTTAACGTGCTATAAAACAGTTTTGATCCATAAACACTTATGGTAACCACCATCGTTTTCTTCTAACTTATATTAAAGCATTCAGCTTTTATTCAATTCTATGAATAATTCATTTGCCATACTTAAAATTTCAGCTCTAACGCAGAAGTGCAACTAAAATATGTAACACGAATATTAAAAAACAATATCCATGTAAGACAATTGAAATTCGAGTTGAAAGGATTTGAAAATAAGTTTGTTTGGAATGAACTTTGACTATGCTGGCTCATGATTCTTCCTTTTGGCAGCGAAAACAAAACTAAAATTTGCTGTCTCTTATCCAGCGAACAAAAGTCCTTTGAAAAAGTTGTGAGTTAAACTCATACCACGATCCAACCCTGAAGAGAAAAAATGCAGTTTTTGTCTATTGTAATCCTTCGCAAAGGACGACATAAACGTAGACAATTACATAAAATGTTGTTGCTTTTTTCTGTTCTTCGAACCCCCTAAATTACAAACTGCACATCGCCAGATTGTGTGTTAGTGTGGATGTTGAATCACGAGAAGTGTGAAAGAGGCAGAAAATTAATTACTTTTCAAAATATATTAAAGAAGAAGCTTTGCCGGTCGAAAAACAAAACGAAAGCACACGCACAGACAACACAATATAATAATGTTGCGGCATAGCGGATTGTGTTCTGTTCTGTTGTGTTGTGTGTTGTGTTGTGTACTGTGTGTTGCGCGTTGTTGTGTGGTTACATTAGCACAAAGTCCGACCATAAAACGAAAACAATATCCTGCAGCCCATAAATTACACAAAACTCGGTCGTTTGATTGCTTGTGCTGTGCTGTGTGGCATTGCTTGCCTTGCCTGGGTAGAGTAAGCTTGACACTCAAGCCTTGCTGGCCTGGCCTGGGTGCCTGGCTTGGAAACCGGCAGACATTTTGCGCCTGTTTTTGGATACAAATTTTTCGGTTTTTATTTTTGGTGCATTGTTTTCTCCAACACAAAAGGGATTTGTTTGTGTTCTCCCTTTTTGTTTTATTGTGTGTTTTTGTTATTGTTTTGAATTTCTTTGTTTTTACGCCTTTGGCAAATGAAAGCGGAAATTGTAACCAATGTTGCTTGTGAATTTTCTAGGAACAAAAATGCTATTTAGTCCATGCCTTGAATGTGGGTTTTGCGAGTACTCTAGCGTGTGGCATATAAGCGCCGCTTAAGGATCTTTTATATGTTGTTTTGGGTGATAATTTCTGTTTTTGGCAGTAAAACAGGCAAATAGAAGTAAAGTAGTAGGGAGAGCCGCTTGTCTCAGCCCGCCAGCCGTCCTGTGCCAACAAATTTGTTGACTTAACCTTATTTGACTTGAAATGTAACAATGTTTCCTTCGTTGCAATGAAATAGACAAAAGTAAATAAATAAATACTGGAGAAATGGAAGAAATATATTTCCATACTTCTTGGCGTGAAAATATTACTTCATTGTTACACAACATTTGACACTTTCTATTCTTTTCTATTTCCTTCTCGATATGGTATACTTTCAAAGCAAATTTTCCTAACAGTAGGGCAAAGTTTTGAATCTAAAACAAAATCATTACCTAGGTAATTTTAAATATACTTTAAATATTTGTTTTTATTGATCAATCGATGAGAGTCACACTACATTTAAAAGGCTTTAAAATTCTTTAAAAAGTTAAAGAATATTTGTGACATAAAGAAAACAATAAGTCAGAAGTTATTTTAAAACATGTCTCCTTTTTAATTGGTTTTAGAAATGAAAAAATTTTTCATGGTTCCAAAAGTAGATATCTCAACTTTTAGGAGTTTGTGATAATTAATGCCAATATGTTGTTCACCACTACTGTCAAAGTGTGATCACTCCCAATGAACGCAAATAAAACGAGATTACTTGGAACGATGAAATTATCAGTTTTGTAAAAATTTCATAATACATAAAATTTAAACTACCAATGTATCAGTTATATGAACAAGACAGCATCCTCCAAGAGTGAGCGTTTGCGACAGGGAGATACGGTGGGCAAACGGTTCAATTGGCTTAAACATTTGAAATACTAACGGAATAGCTGTTCTAAGATTCTACATTTATTAAAGCCGCTATTAAATAATTATCACTTCAACTTTAAAAACAGAAAGTTACTTTATACGCAAGTAATTAGACCAGGACTACTGTACGGATGTGTTACATATAGCAAAGCCTCAAATACTACCTTAAAGCAATTACAGATAGCTCAAAACCTAACTTTAAGAAGACTGTTTAAGATTCCATGGTATATTAGATCAACAGACATACATAGAGATCTTAGGATTGACTCAGTGAAAAAATATATCAGAGACAGAGCTATAAAATTATTCACTAAAGTTGATACGCTACTTAACCCGCCCTAACAATCCTCAAGTCCACTTCTGGATTCTCAGGAAGATATGCTAATTTAATGTCCGTCATCAACTAAAAGACAAATAAATGATAGGATTTCTTAGCCTAGTTAAAGCCTAGTGTGGGGTAGTGATAAGCCCCCCCCCAGTCATTATAGAGTAAAAGTGCGTAATAGCACTAACTCAAGAACAAGAAGAAGAAGATCAGTTACATGATGAGAAGTTAAAAATTTATTTATTCACTTCAAAGAAATACAAACTGTCAAAAGATAAAAATTATTTCTTTATATTTTTTTTATATTATGTTGAGGCTGACTTAGTGCACTTGAGCACTTTTAATCTCTATTAATTGCGAGGTTTCTTCATAGCCCCTCTCTACGCCTTGACTGGATTATTGTTTATCATTTCATCACACTAAGCAATAAGTGACCTTAGATCTGTATACCTCTCCGAAGAGCCTGTAACAATTCTGAGATTCAATAACGCGGTGTTGGTAAGCCTGTTAGTTTTCGTGAATAATTTCAGGGGTCTATTCTTTATGTATTTTCTGATCGGATCAAGCTTGAGGTCTCTGAGGATGTCATTCGTCATTGTTAGTAAGCCTGCTAGTTTTTTTTGATCGGATCAATCTTGTGGTCTCTGAGGATGTCATTCGTCCTAATGTACCATGGTATGATAATATTCTTTATATTTTTGAAAAAATCATCATATATTAAATTTTTACTTAACAAGACCATTATTAAGAAATATTTTTATAATGTTTTATTAAAAATTCATTCATTCTCAAAGCTCATAATCAAACATACATCATTTCAAGAAGTTAGACTAGCTGCTGTTAAAATTGTAGTAATTTTTTTTACCTTTTTTTTTAGTTCCATTAGAATTATAAATTTCAAAAAAGATTAACAAGTACTTACAATCCAATAATTCGATAATATCTTATATTAGTTAAACTAAGTTTTGCTTTAATTTTAGGTAATCATAAATATAAATTAATTTCTGTTACAATTTAAAGAGTATAGTATATATGTTTGTAAATTTGTCTACACCACCTTCAAGATATTTATTATAATATGTGGCTTGTACTGTTGAACCACAAAGTAATGTCAACTTCTATCTTAAATAAAACCTGCTGAGAGGTTAACTGTATGCTTCCAAGTTCGTCTGCTCAGCACTTAAAAGACGAACACAATACCACAGTGGGTGGGGTTGTCTTCAAAGACTTTGTTTCATCTTGTCTTAGTTTATGCGACATGTCAGACTGACTTGCTATTAATTTCTAAACAAACTTTCAACTAAATAAAAATTTTACTTAAATATTTTACCAAAAATTATTATTAATATAATTTTTGGCATCCAACATGCAAAATTAATAATACAAAGCAGTATTTCATAAGTAAGTGACAAGCGTAGTTATCCTTCCCGCCCAACTTAGCTTGAGTTTGGCTTTTGTACAACACAATAAACTATGCATGAACTGCAGGATATGTGAAATACGAGTGTAGTACACACGTGCAAGTCTAAGTAGTATGTGTATATCGAAATTTATGTATTTGCAATATATTTGTATATATTACTAGCTGTTGTCAAGACGCCCAGTAATGAAAAACGAATAGTTGTTATTGAAACAGCTTAGACCATGTAGTCTGTAAAAGATCTGCTGCTAGATGTGATATAAATAATGTAAAATGAGGGGTAAGAATTTTTTAAAAGTTAGAGGACTTGATAAATCTTTATAATATAAACGTGAAACCTTTATTTCAATCCAATTAGAACACTCTATATAGTGGTGAGATTTATTGCTTCTCCATACGAACAATCACTGGTCAGGGATTGATTTACTAGCGAAGAAATGTATCAAGAATTGGTGGAAATAAAATGCTGTTCAGTGATAAATTTTTTTGATAACCTCTAGAAAGGTAATACTTCAAATGAACCACTATTTCAATAGTTTTTTATCTGTTTGTAATTAACACATCTTAATCCTAACTTAAGGCGGTTGCTTAATACTCTATAATCATGAAATGAAAATATGTATCTTTGTTTCATTCGTTTCAGATTCCTATATTATCGTAATGCTCTCTTTTACTGGACATCTACACTAGCTAGATTCAAGAATATTTTATATTGAAATGCAAATACGTATAATTTTTTTCGAATTTTGCTGACAAGTTTTGTAACAAGTTTGAGTATGTGCAAAAGTCTTACCTAGAACTTAGAGAGGGTCGACGCAGGATCAGACACAAGCTTTCAACCTATTCGAAATCCATTAATTATTCTCAAATTTATATATATAGTAAAAATAAGTACTACTAATGTCTACTTAACCAAAACCTATTAAAACTGGTTCATAATAGTCCTTAGGTGTATTTATTATTTAAAATATTAAACGTCTTGACTTTTTTCGATATCTTATATTATAACGTCGAGTATATATAATTTCAAAACAAAAAGAGAATGGATTTATACTTTCATTGGCACTGTTATGGAATCTATTTTACAAATATGTTACAATCAGTACAATGTCTTATTCTTCTTTTGTAGTTCCATTCATTATTATTATAAAAATATATCTACTAATGTTGTTCTGGTAAATTTTTGGATTGAACTATAGATCTATCGTTTATTTTCACTACAGGGTATTTCTTTCTTATATATGCGATACATACATATATTTTTTCATTTTATATTGCACAGTCAGCATTCATTCATGTATCCTTAATAGTAACAACAACTATCACACGACGAGCTAGAGAACGTTAAACTTTCTTTACTCCTCAGGTTAAACCAACCTGCATAGCACATATTTTACTTTGGCATATTTGTCTCTGCCATATTTTAGTGGTTGGCAGCACATAACTTTTCTTCTTTTTTTAATACTTACATACGACTATATAGATATATGTATTGTTCTATAATATATTTCTAAATATATATATATATATTTGTATATGTATATGTCCTTACTAGTACAAATTTGTTAAGCATTTATTGCATATGGCAAGGACAACAGTTTTTGCGGTATAAACAGTAGTTCCTTTCATTTTCCGTCCTTTTTTTTTCACTTTTTGTTTTTGATCCTAGTGTGGAGAGATACAACTTTGATGTTTTGTTTTAGTTTGTGGCGCGTGTATGTCAAAGTTTATTTTTTTCTAACTATTTTTTCTTAATATTATTTAAATTAAAACAAAATTGTTGAAAGTGACTTTTGTTTGAAATAAATTGCTTTCCTTTTAATATTTTTGTCAAGTTTATTGGTATTGGATCTACAAAAAAAAATTATTAAATAAATAATTCATCTCCGGAAGCTGGTAGTAGTCTTTGTTGGTTAAAAGCAGAGAACCGCCACACTTGGTAGACACTAAACTGCAAATAATCTTGAGAATCTGACGATGGCTAATATTTACGGCCTGTAAAGGTTCGACTCCTTAAGCAATCGAACAACCAAACTCGTTCATAACGAGTATGTGGCATCAAAACGGCTTGTAACCGCTAAGTGGACCCGCGGATTGTGACACAGTTTGAGTAAAGCAACCCTTATTATGTTGAACCTTATGTTACTTTTGCACTTTTTGAAAGTATGTTTAATAATATTCATAATAATATTTCAGAGGAAACCAAGTCTCTCCCAGTGAAATTTTATCATGTTATAATGCTTAAATGACACAAGTTATCAATATTATGATGAAGAGATGATATTGCATCGTGACCTTAAGATCTATTGTGCTCCCTATTTTGACTCTCTTCAACAAATAAAACTCTAATTGTAATATTCTTCAAAATTGTGGTTTATTATCAGTTTTTCAGTATCCGTTTAAAACGTTCTATCAATTTTGCGTTAGTGCAGAGTAGCATGTATATAGCGGTCTTAGCCTCCTCATAGCTGAACATGCAAATTTCATAGGATACAATTCACAGTTTATTTAGATGATAGTTCAACCTACAATATCATGTTAGAACTCCTGTTACAATTCTTTTCAGTTTCAGTTTAGAAAAATTTATAATAAATTCTGAATAACATCATTCAGCGTTGGCAATTTGGGAAATTGTTTTGTTATAATCTCTTAAGCAATTCTACGAGTCGATATAATTTATTGTCGTCCATTCAGCGGTCCTTCTCCCATGGAATTTAACATAAACATGAAATGAGTTGTTCGCTTTGCTTTTGCTATGCACGCATACAGTCGTCTTTGTAACCTAGGGAATGTGTTAATAGCAATTTTTTGCTTTGTACACTTCTCTTAGAATATTGTCACATTAACACAGGTTACAAGAAAATAATTTTATATTAATAAATTTATATTTTATGCAATCTTTTGCTATTGGAATAATTTAAGCGCATACTTCAAACAGTTTATCCATGTAAGACAAAATTAATTATTTTGATCTTTGTTTTAAAGCATTCCAAATGGAAGACAGTTATTTCTAATTTATTAGAGTTAAACAAATATATGTGGACAAATATTGACAAATATTATTTTTCTTTTTATTTTTTTTTTGATTTAATCAGCAAAGTTTTTATATCCCGCTCTTCTCAGAAACCTTCTAACCTTTTCCAAAGTGCCGCATATTCCCAATATTTAACGCTAAAGCATGTTACCTGCATCAATAACCAATTTCAGGAAAAAATTTCAAAATTTTAGTGGTGAAAAATTTGTCAACTTTAAAAACAATAACAAAAAAATAAAAAAATTGGCGTTAAATGCCTGAAGTGAACCCTTACGGTAATATCACCAATAGCAGAACGTCACCGAACGAATCTGGTAAATAGATTTCGTAGTGTAATGCAGACACTGCGGTAATTCCCTAATTTTTCAGTTTGCATAGTACATGCCGCTAATGCGCTCGTATGCCAGGAATTTTTGCCTACTTGCCTTTTTTAATAATCAATAATTACAAAGTTTATAAAGTTCAATATATTCGCAGAGAAGTATTTGTAGTCTACAACTTTGGCAACTGCAGCTTCAGCAACTTCAGCGATTTCAGCAGCTTTAGCAGTTGCTGAGAGACGTGGAACCGCAACGAATGGGGTCAGGTTGGGTTAGCATTTTAACGCTTCAAAATCTGTTTAAACTGAAATTGTGAAGTGTGAAATAACTTTCGTTACTGTTTTTGCACATGAGTTTGTGGCAAAGGCAAATATGTGTTCATAATTATAATTATTTTTACAGCATAAAACTAAACATTGGCTTTGTAATTAAAAATTGTTAGGCTGCTCATTATGACTAACTTCGATATTGGATATTGGATGTTGGATGTTGGATATTGCAATACTGGGTGCTATGGCCATTTTTAGTTTATTTACGCTGCTGTAGTCTACATGTGCCAAGAACAAAGTTAAGGAATTTTGTTGCTGGAGCAAAGTTTTAATTAACCGCTTTTTAAAGTTTGCAGTTATGTACAATAAAAGAGTGGAACAGTGGCCAGCCACTATGGCGGCCAATTAACTGTTCACTGCTTCACCTCCTTTGCTGGCAAAATTAACCAAAATAATTTGCGGTTCGCAATGTCAAAGCGATTAAATTATCTTAATATTGTTTTCTTTAAGTTTCTATTAAAATATCTAATTAGATTAAGTTTTGTTGACACAGTAAACAAATTATAGTCAATTATAACTTAATGGAATGACCTATTTAATTTAAATAATAAGCAAGAACATTTGAAAAATCACTACGAACATTTAAAAGAAGGATGATATATTATACCTAGATAAAAGATTGTATCTCGAATCATTAGTGCAAATTGTGATATATGGAGGAATGGAGGGAGATTACATGTTAAAAAGCAATGAAGAACAAATTACAAACTGTCTGAGCTCAGAGTGTTTTTATAATAATGGAATAGGAGTGGATGAGACTCTTCCATTCAAAAAAAATTTTAAGTATTGCATAGCTAGTACCAAAAACAGAGGACCACCAAAAACATGTCTTATTGAATATATAAAAAAAAACATGAAAATTGGCAACGAAATCAAAAAACTTAGCCAGAGATACATCTTGCATATATCAGACTCACATAATGACCAATAACACTTCCTATTGTTCGTATTAAAAATAATAGAAAAATTAGTATAAGCCTTAGATGGGAGTGGAAAATAATGAAGCAAGCAATATTAATAGTCAAAAGTAAATTATATTTTGTATACTGATAAGCAAATTTTTTAGCCTACAATTTTTCTAATCTGAGTAAAATCTGAGACACTGAAATACGGATGAGTACTGCTTTTGCTGGATACATTTTAGTAACGTGGTGTAGTTGTACTTCTTTACCCGGGTAAGAATATTCTCAAAACACTAAGCTTTAGCTTAGAAAATAAAGTTATCTTGATTACCTCTTTACATTATTGAATGTTCAAAGTTCATAAAAAAATCTATGATTACATGCCCTCTATGCCAATCTTTTTAGTTGGGAGTGCAAGCTTAAAAATAATACCTTATTGAGCTAATTGAGAAACCTAAACCCAAAGGGCAGGCTGTATTAGAAAATTCGCTTTTTAAGAAAAATTCATTATTCGATATTTGCTAATTTTTAAAAGGAAAAAATCTTAAATTAATAAATTTGCTAACAATTACTAAAAGTATTTTGTTTAAAAATATCGTAAATTTGTAATTCATGCGATGTGCCATTTTTTAAATTGACAGCACCGATCATGTCTTTCACTACAAGTGTTAAATAAAATTGTCTGACAACTAGTTTACTTGCAAAATCGAATGATTGAGTCATTAATTGATAGTGTCTGCAAATTGACATTATCAATAGATTTTCATCTGTTTTTGGTGAGGCTTTTATGTAAACATCGTCACCGATGACGAGACATTAGATGCATAAATATGAACAACCCTGTCAAAAATTATCTAATGAAGTCTTCTGTGTATACAACGCTTTCGTTCTATCGGAAAATGTATCTTTCCAAAAACATATGAGTCAATCCACCAGAACAGTTGTTAGTCGTTAGTTGAACCTGCACATACATTTCGTTAGTCCGAATCTTTTTCGATAGGTTAGGAATAACTCCATCAACTACGAGTCAACTACGGTTTCGTAAACGACTTAGGTGACTGTATGGGGCATTTTAGTACCAGTCAACCCTAACCTAATAAAACCTAAAGACAATTCGTACCTACATTGCTTTGGTCAAATATCAATTATTTCTACTATTATTTATGGTATTATTTATAACATTAAAATAATAAACAATCATATTATCATCAGTTAATTGTAGTGACTTAAAGTTAATTTAGTGTTGATTAATATAAATGGTTTATTTGGCACGTTTGAAAATGGTACTGCTGCAGAAGCTACTTCTCTGAATCCATGATTTAATCAGGATACCAAATATCCATAGCCAAGAGGTCGTCTTTCGAGCCATTTACATCAACTGCTTCTTCAGTCCTATATTGAAATATTTAACTATATAATACAAATTTTGACTCAATTGCAGTTTATACCTTTCAGATGGTAGTATGCCATCTGCAGCAGTATCAGTTCCTCGGTTAGAATATGTTCTTGGTGTTAATGCCACTACTGCTTCGACGCAAACATGATGCGCTTCAATTACCTTAATGGAGAATTGTTCAGTTTCTTTTTATGTTATCTATTAAATATATGATTAACTTACATATCCAACTATTTTCAGCAGAAACAATACCAACATATTCAGAATCACAGTTGTAAACAATAGAGCCATTAGAATGAGTGCATGGTTTTCAACCGTAGTATCCTCTGAAGCGTCCATAGTATCCATTTGTACCAAACTGTAAACTTATTGTTACGGAAGAATTTGGAGGCTACAAAAAAAATTGAAAACTATTGTTAAATTGTGAAGTATGAAGTATTTTTTTTTAAATGTGTCAGAATAAAAAATTTTACATTGACATTTAAAACGAATCTGCTTAGTTATTGCTACATTGATTTTATAAACTAAAGAATGGATATTTTGGAAATAATTGCCTTGCCTTGCCTGCTGGGGTCGCTGATATTAAAAAGTATATATTTTTATAAAATGAAAAATCAAGAAAAATCTAAATAAGCTCCCACATAGAGAGCAGCAGCTGCTATTATAATTTATTGTGCTGACACGTACATATATATAACCTATGTAGAAATATATGTGCAATCAATTATAATAAAATTCACACCAATTAATGCCATTAAGTAATTTTTTTTGTTTTTTTTTTCTTGCTACTTGCATATGGAAACGAGCTGTACTGTCAGAGTGGTTGTTATGGAAGCGTTTTATTTTTTTGTTAATTTCGAAATGAATATAAAATTTATGCAAAACTTGGGTGTCTGGGTCAACTAAGTTAATAACTTGCAATTGCGACTACTGGGGCTGTACCAGTTCCAATGGAGATTGAGCACTTGCTTCTCATTAAGTTCTATTTAAACTTATAGATATAAGCATAATAAAAATTTAATTTTAAATTTGAAATTGTTAAAAGTCCATTAAAATACACCATAAAAAATTAAGTAAAATGCATAAAAACTAAATCAATTTTTTAACGTCCTTACATCTTTCGAGTTGAAAATTGCAATTTTAAAGAAATTTCAGAAAAAAAAATTATTATGCTCGAAATATTTCATTTTAATATATTCTAATTTTATTTTTTTCTTCTCATATACTTTTTATAGATATATAGATTACATATAGAGAAGAGATATATACAAAACAAAAAAAAAAAATTCAATTTGCATGCTTGTCCAGTCGATTTATTTCAATAATGTCCTTTACGCTTACAATTCATGCACATTAGAGCAAGGAAGCAGCATTTTTACGCTTCTCTGCAGCACAATGCTTCATTCCTTTATTCTCTTATTTATTTATTTATTATTACGTTTTGCTTTTGTTTTTGTTTTTGTTTTTTGTTTACTTGTATTTTTATTTTATATATTCAATTTCTTTCCTTTCATCTGTTGCCCTAAGTAAGCTTTTTCCATATACTCATTCATGCAGAATTCATCACGTCTGCATTTTGAGTACATAAAATATATTGTCTGAAGGATTTAATGTGCTGTTGAAGAATTATATTCCTGACGACAGCGTCAATTCAGTATCATAGGATGTGACTGACTGGTGGCGATTGTGGGGCAAAGTTATTTAAAGTTGAGCATTTTTCAACTTTAATGTGTGCCACTCAGTTTAATATTAATTTATTAGAAAATGAAATTTAATTTTAATTTCCGATTAAAAGTTATTCATTTCAACAGATCTCGAAAAAAAATAACTGCTGGAAAATGTATTTTTAAATTAATAAATAATGGAATTAATGATATAAATATCTAAAGTGAATATTCACATTCAAAATAATAAAAAACAGTTCAATAAATGTTGTCATCGTTTAGTATCCCTTTTGTTTTTACTCTGAAACTAATATTAACGCCATCTATTGATTTCTGATTGATTGAAATTAGACTCTATCATTAATTTGTCATCATTAAGCTAGCAATTTAATTAATTGTTAATTAAATAATATTTACAGTTACAGATTGAATTTCATTTAATCAAAAATTAATTTTCTTTAAATGCCCTAACAACTTCTATAACTATTCGGATATAATATAGTATTCATATATATATAATATTATAATTTTTAAAAATCTGAATGATACTTCGCGAAACTTATTTTGCTATCCCTAATTTTATCTAGAAAAATTGTGGATTGATAGACTTAACCACGTATATATTGAATCATGGGTCTATACATGGTATATAGTAAATGTACTAAATCCATTTCCTGATAATTGCAGTAAACGAACAGATAATGTAGGTTAGGATACTTTTTGCAGAATCTAGAGGTATCAATGTTTTGAAGTCTCATCTCTAAAGTAGAAGTACTTAATAATAGGTACGTTTGAAGGTAGTTTCGAAACCATTAAATAGTAAATAATCAGTAAATAATCAATACACTTTTTTGTGTTACCCCGAATAATTGAGCTGTTTGGATTGCTTTAGTCTTTTGGCATCCATTATTCACTTCGTAAACAAATTTATGTTCGTTCTATTACTAATGCAGTCCGTCAAGCGGATAATCTTCAGATAAACTCTAGTTCTTTAAAATGCATTACGGCACCATTATTCGCAGCTATGTTATTTTGTTAATTGAATCCTTAATACCCATAAGCATATATCTTCCCTTAGACCTAATTTCAGAGTGGTATATTCTCTTCGATTAATTAGTTAATCAATTCAGATTGCTATCTGGTTAGATAAAGTTGAAAGACTTATATATCAGCATTTGATCGTTATACATATCTCATACTGAATATATGCAATATAAATCTTTGATAAATAGATGACTTCTATGATTTCTATAAATAGCTTCAATTTCTATGATAAAATTTGATTTCTATACAAAGTAGAAGTAATGTTTTTAAGAGTACCCATTGGAATTTACTTTCATAGACTTTATTAATGTTATAAGAAGGTTCTCTTTATCTTATACTTAGAATATATATTTTATAGATAATCTGTCACATCAAAATAATATACGAAGGGTAGAATAATATCAACTTAATACTTAGATAATGATCTAAGCACTTTATTGCTTTTGAAACCAATATATTTTTGATTATATTTGCATGGAAATTGTAAAATTCCTTATTTATTTATAATATAGCAAAATTATACAAAAGAAAAAATTAATAAAGGAGCTAGAAATAGCAAATCCACTACTTTTCTATTTGACCATTGCAAAAAACAGAATTAATTTATGAGTTAACAAACAAACTTGCAAATAACATGAAAATGCATGAACGAACATGAAACTGAATTTTCAACAAGGTTCCGAAAGGAATAATGCACACAATACCCAAAAAGGACTTCACATAGACGACAAGCAAATGCTGGTCATTGAAACGAAAAAACAGCTCCAAATAACAGAAACTTCAAACCGTACAAGGCAATGAAGAATAAAGAACAAAATCGAAAGGCAAAAGAAAGTTACTTAAAATAGTTTTCACTAAAATTTATTAAATTATATTCATCTCACTTGGAAGCCAGCAGAAGGAGCAGAAGGATACTAACATGACAACCCACCGCTCACGACGTACAACTGATTTTACAAGTCCAGCTCACCGGTCAAATAGGCAAAGAGAAGGCATGTCAAAATTGAAGATTTTTCCAAAAAAAAGGATATAACTGTATTCTACTTCCTTGAAGTAATTGTAAGATACTACTATCTTTACAGCTTTAAGTGCCTGTAGATTGCAAGTTACTTACTTGGCAAATCATGGCTGATATAAGCACAGCATCGACTATAAGATGCAATGCTTTGTAATGAATCCTGTTAGCAAAAGAACGCGAAATTGTTGAGATAAAAGGAGTTTGATATCCTTAAGAGAAAGCTAATAAACCATTCGCAACAAACGTAGAACATTGAAATGCAATGAACTCTAAAGAATCTTTTGCATTTTTTCTTTTGATAAAATCTCACAGTCAAAAGGCAGGTTGTGTTGATTTGTCTTCTAGTTACAATTATGTTGTAGTGTTTTCTTGAGATTGCAATTGAATGTTTTGCTTGCACTACAAAGTCTATAAAAGTTAAGGATTTACCTTTTTAATAATCATTTATTTTAAAAATCAACACCCGATACCAAAATATACAGAAGACATTATCCTTTCTACCAGTTAATTTTGGTTTTAAAGATTATATGTTGTTTGTATCTCATATATCTTTCACAACGCATTAGAAATACCGGAAAAAACGTTGATAACTAATGCCATATTTTACGCTGTCTAGTTATTGGCCATTGGCAATTAGGCATTGCAAAAATGCTTCTTAATAGCAGAAATGTAACATACCGCAGCACTAAAAAAACTATGTTCAAAGTACTGAAGTATTTTTGGGATGTCTACGGAACCGCTAACATTTTCGTAACCAATTTTAAGCAAACTATCGACACATATTAAAACATAACCGGCTTTTATGTTTGCGAAGTCAAAGAAAACCAGACTACGCATTCCGCAGGATAGAAGGACAAAGCACAGAACTTGCTATGTTCACTTCATCATTACAGCAGCTGTGATAGGAGAATGTGCTGAAGTTTAAGTTTGTGTAAAACACGACTTTTGGGTGGACGGGGTTGAAAGTCTCTTGTATATTTTCTGAGCTGCTACTAGGGGTTGTGCATTGTGCGTTGTGCGAGTGAAAATAATTTTATTCGGTTAAAAATGAAACTATGCCAAGAATGTGCAATTAGTGAACAATACGGCAAGTGGAGTGTATACAGTTTGTCCTTGTGTAAAATTATAAAATAAAAGCAATTTAGATAGATTTAGCTTAGTAACAAAAATATACCCGGATGAGTATGAAGCAGATCAAATACAAATTTTAAACGAGTTTAATAGTAATAATTAGTAAATTACTCTTCTAAAGTCTAATTATTTCTATTAATTTTTAAATAACCATCTAATATTCATTATTAAGTCTATCGTCACGCTTTTATTGCACAGGAATAATGCTAAATTTGAGGCAAAAATTCTTTAAAATCTTCCATTAATCATTATCTTGTTCAATACTTATAGCATTATTACATATTTATGTATTACTTTTAATAAGCTGGAATCTGCGTGTATATCTTACCATTCCCTTCTTTGCTTTTATCGATATTAGGTTTCGAATAAGGTTGCTGAATTAGTGATATTAATATGTACATCTTTTGGACTATGATTTTCTTAAAAAAAAACAAAACTCTTCTGGTGTATCCTATTCTCAATTCCCTGTTTAGACTTATATTATATCACTAAAATCAAATTCAATTTTAAAACAATTGTACCAATATTCTTTTGAATTAACACTACCTCCATACTGATTGCCACTATTTTCTTGTGCCTTTACATTAAGTACCACCTTCACATTTAATAAAGAAATATTTTGATATACATTACATGGGACATGAAGTTCCATAGATTTAGTTAAGACAGTTGTCACTTCATTAGGGCCATAGGTTCATTGGACTTCAATACGTTATTGAATAAAATAGATATAGAAGAGATGAATGCTATCTATAGGTGTACAATTGTAATCTGGATATAAATTATAACATATATAAAGTAACTATTTAGTATATGTTTGTGCATTGACCTAATTTCATCCAAAACAGTTAATTCTTGTTGATCTCTGGCAGGCATTCTTCTTCTCTAGTGATCATATGTTGAGGCAAACTCAATGTCTATGATACTGAGCACACAAAGAGAGCTCCGCATCAATATATACAATTTTAAAAACCCATGTTTGTGGTCATTTTCGTAAATGGCTTCCATGCTGTAACAGTTTTCAACGTATGACATGGATATATAAATCGATGGGTACCAATGGGTTTTTTTTCCTTCTATGCAAAATCAATTGACTCTCTTAAAATCGGACATGTTACGATGAATGATGTCATTTTGATAGAATATTGTTTAGATACAAAATAATACCCCATATTGACCTCTTCTTTTTAAAGTTAATATTATATAAATAATTACTTTTGATTGTTTTATTAGATTTTTATATATTTTTTTTTCATTATTTCAGGACGTAACGAACTCATCGCACGATACATCAAACTGCGCACAGGCAAGACGAGAACACGCAAGCAAGTTAGTTCGCATATCCAAGTATTGGCCAGGCGGAAACTGCGCGAAATCCAAGCAAAAATCAAAGTTGTAAGTGCACTCAAACAGAGTTTGTGTATATACATATATTCCAATCTGAAATCATGTGTACTCATTTTAAGCAATCAAACTTGTATATATCTAATTAGGTATAAAATATTATATGTTTCTCACGCTTTTATCATGCGCATCATATATACAATATTTCCTTATCCCATGTGAAAAGCAAGGTTTAAAATAATTATTAAACTAAAGCTCTTGAGAATTGTTTGCAACAAAATGATTAATTCATTTCTATTTATTATATGTTTATGCGGTTATAAAATATTTTGTTTAAAAGTTGCGAGTATAATAATGATGTTGAAAACAAAGAATATATTTTTTAATATAGGAATGTCTCTTCATGATTTTTATGTTAATCTCTCTGATAATAAATCGTGTGGACTTATGGTACTCAATGCTTCGCGCGTTCGTATAGAGTGGAGCTAAATCGACTGAAAAGTGATGTTTAACAGAAACTTTTTAAATAAATCATATTTTTATATAATGAAGTTTAAGGTTTTTCGAGTAGATTTTTTTTTACTTCTATATTTTCTTATTATATTGAAAACGGATTCCTCTTCATATAAAACTATTTTCAGTACTTTACCCAAAGAATGACGTCCTTAATTTATAATTTTTTGATAAAAAATATACTTTATGTAAAATTTATTCCATAGTAAACAGAACCTTTTATTAAGAAGAACAGCAAATACTAATTTTCTCTCAAATGAGTTTTCTAGAACATCGTCTGGGATGAACCATTAAGCACATTTATTCTATTGACAAATTCATTTTCCCCGATAATGTAAGAATCGTACAGAATCAATTTTATTCAGCCTGCGGTGAAGAGGTTAGAATATTCCCAAGGTAGGCATGCCTGTCGTAAGTAAGTGTAATGGTAGTAATGGTAATGGTAATGGTAGTAAGTGTTCTGTGGTACCTGGGAATCAGCGGCTCACAGCTTTGGCTGTGCTGACCACCTGTAGTTGGACTCGAGGGAGCCGTGATTAATACCTAAACTTTAACGGGTAGAATAGTTCGGGTATTTGTTTGTCATTCATTCGACGTGGAGTGCGTTTCCATCACCGAGTGACCCAAAGATCAGCAGAAGTTTAAAGTCAGCCTCACATCAAACCAAGGTAGAAGTTATGTCTTGCACACATTTCTTCATTTGGCACCGGTGGAAATTCTTAGAATTTTTAATGGAGCGTTGATTGGCGCCTTGTATTATCAATACGTGCGTTTTTGAACACCGTTGTGTTAAGCCTTCACGACAGAGAACGATACTTACAATAACAATAGAGATCTACTACCAATTTTTTACGGAGATATTTCTCCAATGGATGTCCTTACCTATTATACACCTACATATATATGTATTGCATATATATTATCTATATTTTAGTTTAATAGTTTTTACTTTGACTTTTAAGTTTCAGTTTCTAAGTTGGATTCATCCTCCACATTTGTGAATTGCGTTTTCATTTGTGTTTTGACAATAAAGCGAAAGGAAAAAAAAGAAAATTTTTCCTTTGCTATCCTTTGGATTTGTTGCTGCTTACTGTTTTACTGTCCGTGTTTGAAAGGACAAAAAAAAATGAAAATAAAAACAAAACCAGAAACAGAAACAGAAAAGTAAAATATTTTAAAAACTTTTGCGTTTTGTACTCTTTTCCTTGTGTTTTATAATAAACAGGGAAAACAGGGAAAACTAAAAAACTACAAAACAATTGCATTTCAACTTAAAAGCGTCATTTTTTTTATAGTGTATTTTTGTTCTTATTATTGTAGTAGCATTAGTAGTAGTGGTTGTTGTTGTTGTTGTTGTTGTTGTTGTTAGTACTGGGTTTTATATGTAATTCCTGTTCTTGTACAAAAACTACTTCACTTTGCTTCGGTGTGTTTCATTGCTGTTTACCTTTGCTAAAATTTTTCTGCTTTCTTTACTTTTTTCATATTTTCCACATAAAAAGGTCAAAGGACAAACAAACAAACAAACAAACAAACAAATGAACAAAAAAGTAAACAAACTGAAAACAGTTAAAACAATTTTTTAAATTTCCTTTTTATTTAGTTATTTATTTTTTTATTTTTTTATTTTTTTGCTCTAAGGTACAAAGTTGGCATTTTCCTTTCTCCTTGGAATTGTATGAAAAAAGATTCTGTTCTGTTAAAAAAAATAAAAAATAAAAAACTACAATAAAAGAAAATTATATAAAATATCAAAAGGGGTTAAGTTAGAAGAGAAAACTGCAGTTCAAAACATGCAAAATTCTACAAAAAAAAAAATAAATATAATTTTTAATATAAAATTAAACGGAATTACACTGAGAAAAAGTTCAAATTCATTAAAGTAAAAACTTTGCATGCGAATTGCGCTTACAAAGTGTTTAGAGGTGCAATGAAAAGGTAAATGCATTGCACTTCTTTGTGTGCTGAAGAAAATTTTCTTCTTATTTTAATTACACACACTTCAGGCACTGCACGCACTTAACCACTTTCCTCCGTTTTCCTATTCCTCGTTGTCCTACTCTAGAGAATGGCATTATATTTCCCAGGTATTCATGCAGAAACACTTTGCACTTTACACTTTGCACAATTTTTGTTCAAAATGCAGTTGAATAGAAAAATCGTGGTAAATACTGTAGAAAAATCTACAAAAAAAAAAATTCCAATTTTCTTATAGACAACACTCAACCATTTATAAAAAGTCAGAAACATAAAATAACATAACAACTTAATCCCTGGTATTCGTATTAGGATTAGTAAATTTCCAATAAATATACTTTATCATTTACTGATCGGATGAACGGCTTGTTCTGCTTCAATACCATATCAAAAATCATAACTTTAATATTTGGAAAGATCCCTAAAGGTACTTTATTTCTTGCTTTTAATATCTACTTTTTCTAAATATATATTATACACTTACTCAACATTAGTCAATCCTTTGTCAAGTCAACATAGTTTTCCAAAATGCATACTTTAAATGAATACAGCTTCTATAAATTAAAAAAGATGTAGTTATAGTTATGCGTTTCGACTAAACTTCTTTTACAATATCACGATTAATTAAGGATAAAAATCAGTCGAAAATTCTATACAATATAAAAGCAAACGGAGTACTAGATCCCAGCCAATCCTTTACGTATAACATGCTATATCGTTGCTCTATCATATAAATCGGTTTACCACCTAAATTCATTATACAATACCATCCTATTTTTCTTTATTTCTTGTTTCAGCTTTTAATACTTCCTGGGTGTATATTATCTTTAATGATCGACCGTTTATTAGGTCGACTTTATTAATGAATCCCAATATATGCTCAAGTCCATGTAATTTATTTTAATCTTGCTCAATCTCATTTAATTGAATTAATAAAACTAGTTTTCTGTCAGTGGTTAAAAATTATCCTCTGCTCTCCGTTAATTCTCCCGTCAGTAAATGATGGCTAAATATTTGCACCACGCACTTAATTGCTAAAATTAAGGTCTTAGTCTTCTAATTATTCTAACCAGTCATTTAACGAAAAAGGTTATCTTTCCGAATTTGGTTAAGAAGCTATTCGTTCTCTTAATTAGTTAAAATGAGTTAAAATCCTTTTAATATTTCGGTCTATTAACAGCAATACCAATAACGTATACGCACTAAGATAAAAGCCATCCTTTAGGTTACCGTAGATCTAATAAATCCTTCTCGTATCCCAATTTTGGTGTTTCTAGTGGAAAATTTGTAGAATAGACTTGTTCCTATTTCCATTCTCTCTGCCATCCTCATTCTCATATTCCATCTCTACGTTTAGAACTCAATTAACAAGGTAGTGAGAGTGTATATATTCTGCTTGGCATGGTACACTCAAAATCAAGCAAGTGAATCGATAAAATATTAATAACTACACAACGAGAAAAATGTGAATTATAAGTGACTTAACAAATGTTAAATTAAAGCAATTTATTATAATATTATTTTTTGTTTTCCAATTTCTTTTTAATTATCATAAATTAACAGTTTTTCATGTTAGAGAAATTGTTGAAGAAATTTACTGTCATGTCAAAGCTTTGAAAATTCCTTGAGTTTTTCTTGAAGTTTTTCTTTATTCTCACACGAAATTCCTTGTGTTTTTATTCTGGGTCATTTTAGTACTTGACGATAAGAGCTGCTACCCTAGAAGTAGTGGCAGAAAGGAATGTACTCGGTTGTTTCAGTTCATGTGTAGCTGAACAGACACACATATGCAGTACTCCTACGCTCCTTTGAAATAAAACCACAAAAATGACTGTTATGCACTTTGAAAACAGGACACACAAGTTTTGAAATGTATTTTTTACTTCTATGTATATAGATATATATATATATATATTAAACAAAAAAAAATACGACAGAAAGACTTCGTATTGTCCGCATTAAAAAGTTTGAAGAATGTAACCAAAATAAATTCTTTTTCAAATTAAAAAAAATTATTAAATAGAAGTACAGTAAGAGAAATTTACATGTAAGTCAAAGTCGGCACTATCGAACTCATTTTTTGTACATAAAATATATCACAACTCTATATGTATCTCTCTCTCTCTCTTTCTCATTGTCCCTCACCTACATTTGCTAAAACATTGAAGAAAAAAATAAATTTAAATTGAAAAATAAATGCTGCAAAATTCATCAAAAACAAATTAACGTTCACACATCACACATATCAGTTAAGATAAATGGTTAAACATTTAAGTATACACACTCTTTGTCTCCTTACCCACCCTTACCTATCGTACACTTATTTTACAGGATCCGAATGGCGCCCCAAACGGCGTCTCATTGCATTTACTAGCCGAGCAAGAGAAAGCGCTACAGACAATGAACGGCATGACGAGCTCACAAATCGTATCGGTTCAAGCAGCCAAGAATATAGCGCTGGCCGCTTCGGCACTCTCGGGCCTGCATCAGAATGGTACAGCTGCTGTGCCGCCGCCACCTCCACATCCGTATGCTCATCATATGCATCACCCACATCAAATATCAGGCCCGGTGAACTCCTATCTACAGCAGCAACATTCTACCGGAACGAACGCTAGTACGGCAGCAGGACTGCCGCATGCACACTCGCACCATCCGCATCCGGCGCTACATCATCACCCACCGTTGTATTCAGGCGTAAGCTTGACCTTACTTTATAATACAATATATATTTTCTCATGCTGCAAACTGTTGTAACGCTTTCATATGTGTTTGTTTGTTTGTGTGTGTGTGTGTATAATAATTAAGCATAATTAGTGATCATGCGCTCTCAGCTTTCATGTGCTCTATTGGTCTATTGCTCTAAGCGGTTGCTCTGTTTAAAATTGTTCTGTGTTGATATTATCGATGATAATAAAATAATAGTTATTATTTTATTAGATATTAAATATTTTTTGCTATTGGACTTAATTTGTGTGTAACGTATTCAACTCATTAATAACAACAACATTTGTATTGTTAAAAGGACTTTATTCAGAAGCACAAAAGTCATAATCATCCAGTGATCTATTTTGATAAACTAGTGACCCCTTTTGATTAACTTTTGTGATAAAAAACTTTTTGAAGATAAAATAAAAATGATGAAGATTAATATCCGTCAATTTTGCAAATACATCATTTAGTTCTTCATTTTAATGCCAAAAATATATTATTATTAAAATCCGTTTCCAGGCTTAATACTTATTGCAAGCTTAAGAGTGGTCTCTATCCCCAAATACTCTTGATATAAGAATTCCTTAGAGTCCATAGACACAATGCAAAATATATTAAAAATAAAATATATTCTGTGTATTTAAAAATGTTTCCAAATTAATTATAGGTTCAATTATTTTAGTAAAATCCATACACAACACCCTACGTAATATTTTGACTAGCTTCAGAATATAATATCTATATGTAACATTCGAAGTATGTTTTTGTAACTGGCCTTCCAGTTAATATCATAATCTATTGATACCACTTTTGTCGCCCTATTTGTAGTTATGCCTCGCGCAGAATGCATCTATATAACGCTATATTTGGGGTTTGACATATAAAACCCAGAACAAATCAATAGAACTGTAAACGTTAAACTTATTAAACTTTACACGACAAAACGTTACATTTCGCAGTTGTGTTCTGCATGGGGTATATCAGTCTTAATGCTCTCCAGATCGCATGTAAATGCAAGTACTCGTATATACTTTTCAATCTTTTTCGTGTTGCTTTTCATAAATTATTTAAACCTTGCTTTTAACATGCAACGTATACACAATAATAATTATTAAAAAAATATTCTAAATTAAATATTTATTATTTTTTTTTACTTACCTCTCCGCCTATAGCAATTTTGGCAGCCTGGTCTACAGCCGAGCACCTCACAAGAGTAAGTTGAACTAACATTTAAACAGTTATCTCTCTCATTTGCATTGACCTTAGTTTCTATGATTACAGCATTAAGCCATTTGCACAACCACCATATCCCGCCGGCAAACCATCAACAGCTGTATCTGGTGATATTGAAGCAGGTCTTCCACCAGCACAACTGCCATGGGAAGGACGAGCGATAGCGACGCACAAATTTAGGCTACTAGAGTTTTCTGCGTTCATGGAAATGCAAAGAGACGAAATAGTAAGTGACAATAATGCTTTTTTTTCAATCAATCATTTAATCAATTTTTTTCATACAGTTTCACCGGCATTTGTTTGTACAGCTTGGCGGCAAACCATCATTCTCCGATCCATTACTTGAGGTAAGTAAAGATATTTCTCGCATATACATATGTGTAGAGTACATGTAAATGATTTATTTATTCAAATTACAGGCTGTTGATATACGGCAAATCTCCGATAAATTCCCAGAGAAATCGGGTGGTCTTAAAGATCTCTATGAAAAGGGTCCACAAAATGCATTTTACTTGGTAAAATGTTGGGCGGACTTAAACACCGATATTACAGGCAGTGAAACAGGCGACTTTTATGGTGTAACCAGCCAGTAAGTCAACCACACATAATTCATCAACAAATACTGATTACTTTTCCCTTTACTTGTAGATATGAAAGCAATGAAAATGTTGTGCTCATTTGCTCCACAAAAGTTTGTTCTTTTGGTAAGCAAGTTGTGGAAAAAGTGGAAACGGAATACTCACGTTTGGAAAACGGTCGTTTTGTGTACCGCATTCATCGTTCTCCCATGTGCGAATACATGATCAATTTTATACAAAAATTAAAGAATTTACCTGAACGTTATATGATGAACAGTGTACTGGAGAACTTTACAATACTGCAAGTAAGTGTTCGAATTTGAAGGAAATAATAATAATGTTAACTAATTTTATTCAATAATTGCTCGGTGTTTAGGTAATGCAAGCCCGCGATACACAGGAAACACTGCTATGCATAGCCTACGTATTCGAAGTGGCAGCACAAAATAGTGGCGCAACTCATCATATCTATCGTTTAATAAAGGAATAGCATGAGCTCCAACTGCCCACACTATCTGCAATAAATGCTAACCTCACTCATAATATGAACATAAGCAGCAATAATAGTAGCAATGTTGGAGGTGTACACGAAGTGAGTGAATTGGTTGCAGCGACGGGTGGCATAGCTGACAGTACAAACAATGTGGTTGGTAGTGTCCTACAAGATGCTGCCAACACACTGACAAAAGACACCACTGGCAATATTGAACACAACAATAACAATTATTTAAACAGCAGCGATTTGACTACAACAATTATAAAACAATCGCCGACATCGCCGCCACCTTTAGCTAACTCGCATATGTCTGCAGGTGCTGCAGTTGCTGCTACTGTTGTACAACAACAGCAGCAGCAAACTAAAGACAATCTTTTCGCCACAACAGCAACTGACATACAGCAACAACAACAACAACAGATTCAAATTAATAACACTGCTGAGAACAATTTGGGCAATATGATTGAGAACAACAATAACAATAGCCACGGCAGCAACAATTTGTTACGTAAAAAACATGACTTGCCGCTAACATGTCAACTGTCCAGTGAGCTTGTAACGACAAGTGTATCTAGCAACAGCAACCTACAACATCATCACCCACATCAACAGCAACAAACACATCATCATCATCAACAGCAGCAACAACAACAACAGCAACAAATTAACGAACGTCCACCTCCGCCGCCATATCACGCAACTGCTGCAGCTAAAGTGTTCCATGCACAAGCAACCAATTGCACCAGCAACTCCAACACCAACACCAGCAATGAAGCACTTTCGCATGACATAGCAATCAATCCAACAAGTCGTCTCACTGCGTATGAGCAATTTCTAAAATTGTCTGCGCAGGAGTACAGTGTATCTGCCGCTGAGAGCGCAGCTGCATTGAATTTAAGTAGTTTAGGCAAAGGCATGCCGAGCACCGTTTCTGCAGAAACAGATATAATGTTGCGTCATGTCAATGTTGCTGCTGCAATGGCTGCGGCTGCGGTGGCTAATGTAAGTGGTTCCAGCATTGAATCTACAAATGCTGTCGCCGCCACTGAAGATGTTTGTGAGCATAATTAGTGAACTTTTCTTGGCAACACAAAAATATATGTTTTGATTCATTAAAAATTTTAAAATCAAGACAGCAGACTAAGTGAACCGAACTTGTGTTAGTGAAATATTCAAATTTAAATAATAATATGAGTCTAACCAGCATGTCTATGTCCAGGCCAGGCCAGAACTAGGCTTAACGATAATAGCATTGACCAGACTCTTGCCTTTATAAAAGTTTCTGGCTGGTTCTAGTTCGACCTTTGTACCCACTATTACGAGAAATGGTGTGTTCAAAGCTAAGGAAAGGAATGGTGTCTTTCTAGCTAATTGAGGAGGATACGTTCCTCTCTCCACTTCAACTAACTAACTAACTTTTTGATTTATAGTCTCAGGTGTCTAATCGGGCTATATATTACGTCCTTAATGTTATTTTTTTTGGATGATATTAGTATTGAATATTTTTCCAATCCATAGTACTTTCCATAGTGGGTTGAGACGCAATGATGTAGACTATGTTTTGTCTTTTCCATTTTATTTATTTTTATAAAAATATTAAGATATTGTTTATACCCCCTTTACCCACGACATCTTCTTTTCTAAAAGTGCTTTCACATATTTGAGTTCGGGAGACATACATATATGGATTTTAAATTAAAATTAAGTAAAATTTTTCAAAGGAATTTTTAAAGATGTAGGCAGTTCTGGTATAATATTCAAATATTCATAAAATCAATGAATGACTTTTTTTAGATAAGGAGAAAAATTCTTACGACAGATTTCACAGTCACAACTTGAGTCTTAATGCTGACTTAACTCAAGATAAGTTGATCAATTAACTTAAGTCGAAAAACAATTATATATTATATGTTATATATTATATTATAACAATTATATATTATTATTATTATATATTGATTTTTTGTGCAATATTTTTGCCACTCCAAATGTTTATTTTTCTTCCAAATTCAAATGTTTTTTTTTTGCCACCCCAAATGTTTCTTTTTCTTCCAAATTCAAATGTTTTTAAGTTTTCATATACAAATAAAAATTAAGGAACCATATTTGATTCAAAAAAATATTACTATCTAATACTTATTTACTTTTGTGACATTCTTTACTTATCTGAAGTCATACGTAAGTGACTTGAGACTGTGAAATCGACTCTTAGTTTCTTTTTCTAGCACGACTTCGATTAATACTTAGTTTAATGATATAGAAATTTAAATTAGCTGGAATGAAAATTAATTGTAAAGAGGCTTTAATTCTATTAATTTACAATTTTTTTTTTTTTAAAAAACATAAATAAATTTTTTCAAGAGTTGCCAAAAAAAGTTACACAAAAATTGTATTAATATTTTTTAATATAGCTGAAAAAATACTTTTAAGTTAAATAAAAAATAAAACAAATATTTTAATGATCTCACAAAAATATAATTAAAATATTAAAAAAAAAATGTTTTATTTTTGCATTTACTCTAAGCATAAATGCAATGAAACATTTTTTATGAATATTAATACAAAATAATTTCGCCACAAACTGAAGTGTAAATAATTAATTTTTAACTAATACAACATATCCAGCTAAAAAATATTGCTACTGGTAAAATGGATTTAAGAAAAAAATAATTTGCTGCGAAACGATTTGCATTAATTAAGAGTTGTATAAATATTTTATTTTTATGTTTTAACAGCATAATTAATATTTCAAATAGTATATAATTGATTTTTAAATTTAAAAATTTAATTAATTTTTAATATATGTAAAATTGTTTTTTAATTATTGCGTAATTTATTGTAATTAATTATGTGCGTGAATTTTACGTAAACAAGTTAAGTAAATTAATTAAGTTTCTTATTAAAAAAAAAAATTAAAAAATTAAATAAAATTCATAAGCAATGAATTGAGCCAACCACCGTTAATTAAACGAAATAATTTAATATAAATAATAATAATAATATTAATATTAATATAAACATACTTAATTTACTTAACCGGTACTAAAAAATTATATTTAATATTTTTATTTAATATTTTTTAATATAAATAAGTGTAAAGTATTTGTTGTTTAAGAAATAATTTTAGATATTTACATAATTAAATTAACAGATATTAAATAAAAATATATATGAGTAATTAGTTTTTCTTTAAGAACCTCTAATAAACAATAAGAAATAAAATAAAAAAAAAGTATGTACATTAAGAAAAAAAAAATATGTTTAAATTGAAAAAGAAGTTTTGAAAAAATACAAAAAAATTTTAAAAGCATGAAATAATTTAATACAAAATATATCAGTAAACTTAAAAAGGGTTAAGCAACAACAATAAATAAAAATAAATGTAATTATTTTAAATACAATTTTAAAACTTTATATATATATTAAATAAAAAACAAGTTATTTATTCATTTTACTTTCTTAAAAGAAAATAGTGCCTATCCGACGATAATTGAAAGAGAACAGAAAATTATTTTACAAAAATATAAGAAGTCATGCTAATATATGAACAAAACTAAATAAATTCGAAAAATAAAAATTTCTTATATTCTGAATTAAAAAATATTTAAAAATATACAATATAAAAAAATTTACAATATAAAAATGAGAACAATAATTGCAAATACAATAGTTTAAAGCTATCTTTTAATACTTATAAATAGAAAAATTAATGCAGAACATTTATACGGAAAAATGCAGAGATATGATAAATTTAATAAAAATTATAATTATACATTAGTAATTGGGATATATGTATAAAGAATTAATAAGAGCAGTGTCAATAACAATTATCATAATATCATATAAATAATGAAAATACTTAACAAGTATTGACATTAAAAAAATCAAATAGTGATACTATGATAATTATTATTTTAATACACTAAATCAAATCCAAAATTATATATATGTGTGTATGTATATGAATACCAATACACGATACTATTCTTAAAAGTCTACCTAATTAAAGTATTATTCCTTTAATTAGATTGAGTACATATAAAGAATAAGTATTTATTTGCATTATTTAGGCTATTAGTGCTAACTTCTCTATCTTCCGCATTACTTTCACCCACACCCAACGTAATCAACTATTCTTTTGACTTCATTTATGCTTCCTGCAATGTACATCTCCGCAGTCTACGCAACAATAATAGTTCTAACCCTGGGTTAAGTCCTAGAATATGACTTTGTCTAACAGTTGACTTTGAGATCGCAAAATTGAACAGTAAAAAATAGTATATCAGTTTTTCTGAAGGTGCCTGCTGATATGCTGTCTATTGGAAGGGATTATCAAGACTTACTCGTTTCGATAAAGGAATGGCTGTGTGCTCCTGGAATCAAATTAGATACATAGTGTTGGCTTTGCAATTCAATATCTTTGATATTCATATATTCTTTATGTTTAAAATTACAACAACAATTTGAACAGCAATTATAGCATTATCCTTTTAATAATTGTTATAACTTTTTGATATAAACAACAAATAATTATAAAAGTAACCAAAATTCGATCATTCGATGGAAATAGCGAATCGGCTTTAAAACATAAATAATAACAAATGTCGAGAAAGCATTTTAATTATAATCACATATAAATATGACATCCCACTATGAGTGATCCATTATCTCAATTAACTAGTGTATTTAATTATAATAAATAAATGTTTTCATACAGATTTAATATTTTATAAAATTATTTTGTTTATAAATAGCTAAACAAATATGCAACAGGCATGCAAAATAAACTATTTTTTTCTTTTGATATTTTATGAGTTTAAAAAATATATCCGTGTGTATTGATCGATCGATATCTCTCCAAATCATATGAACATATACATTTCAATAAAAACTCCCTAGTTTTTCACACAAAATTTTTGTAACAATAAACAAGTAACAATCACTTAAAAAGTAAAAAAATAACAATAAATGGAAAACTTCTTAACAATAATAAAACTTTAATAAAATTTATTATAAATGTAAGTAAAAAATAAATGAAATATCAAAATTGTGCATATTCTTTGATTTTTCAGTGTAAGTTTACTTTTTGTACATTATTTAATTGTAGTTATTAAAGTAAATAAGACGTAACAATTTAAATTATTGTTTATAAATAAATAATAATTATAATAATAATGTAAGCAAAAAAATACAAAACTGAAACGTATTTCAATAAAAACCTAAAGCTAAAATTATATAAAAAAAATCTTTGTAATTTTTCGATAATTTTTTTTTAAATTAAATTAAACAATTTTGCTATTACTTTTTAAGTTAATTTTTAAGTTTATAGAAGCAATAATATTTGAGTGAAATATTGTAAGCAATTCAACGACCATAAATAATTTTAGTTAAGTAATTTAAACATTATCAACAAAGTAAAATTATTTCTTATATATTATTTAATAATTTAAATTATTTTAATTTTAGTGTTAATGAATTATTCACTTAAAATTAAATGAAAATACTAAATTAAGTTGCTGATGTCCTTTTTGTTTATTACTTTTAATTTAAAATTAGAATTTTAAACATAAAACAAACAAAATAAAAATATTGTGTCATTTTGATTTTTTACAAATAAAAAATATAAACATTTTTTTAATTAAAACAAATTTTAAATCTTTTTTATATTTCAAAATTATAAGTTTTTTTTATCTATTGTTTCTAATATTTATGGTTAGGATACATCCACTTTTCAGAAAAGTTACTTAGCTACTTGTATAGTATTAAAGTTTATCCATAACAGACCTTGTTGGCAAGTCCGTAGAAATCTGTAGGGCAGGAAAAATTAATGGATTAGTTAGAACACAAATACACTAGTTAAGATGGAATATAGGAGGTTGCACAACAACTGTCCGACAAATGCGTATCTGGTGATGGTGATTTTGTTCCTATAGGAGGGGCTGCGCAACTCTTAGTCATCTGTGCAGACAAGTGGTTACGGGATGTTGTTATTGTAGTATTCTACTATAACCTAGAAATGGGGATAGCAGCATAGGAAAGATAAAAGCTATTTAAACAAACAAAAAAGTTAAAAGTATAAAAAGCAAATATCAGTTTTGTGAAAATAGTTAAGACTAACATAAGATAAGGAAGTATATAGTGGACTCAAGTTACATGTTTTAAAGGGAGCAAATAAAGAGGCAGTTTCATTAGGGTGCGCACAAACCCATGAGGTTGTCCATCATGTGGTCCCATAAAGATTCGCGATGTTAACGTTAATAAGAGAAGGTATGTATTTAATGCAGTATATCTGAAAAAATAAATTGTATATTATATATTTTGTAGTTAGAAATCAATGATATTGTAGCTATAATTAGACTCAATTTATAAAATATATAAGATTGCAGTGAAGTAACTAACTAACAATATAGGCATTGTTTCTTATCAATGTAAATTATTAAAAAAAAAAACATGATTTTTTTATTTTTTCGTAATGTTCATTTATTGAAGCTAATAATTGTGAATTTGTATAATTTCGTTAATTTATCATTTCTTCTTTTCTCTTAAAAAAAATGCAATAATTATTATAGCAATGTTTATTTATAAATTACGGATTGTTTTAGTGTTTTTGTTGTTTACATTCTTTTCTTTATTACTTAAATGTTTATTTTTGATGTTTTTTTTTATAATTTTAGTTATTTTTATTTTATTTAAAAACTATAATAAAAATTTAAAGTATACGATAGTAAAAATAATATAAAATTTTAATGCATAGGTGTAAATATTATATATAATATTTTAATAATAATATTGATATATCCCAGGGATTTAGTTTTCTTTTACATTTTACTAACAAAAAAATTTTTTTTTGAATACAATACAAGCAAAACAATACAAATATTTTTTAAATCTAAAATCTAAAAATAATAATTACTTAAAAAATACAATACGCACAAAAATCGTTTTTAGTATTTTCACTAAACAAACACTCATTTTTTTTTGTTTTAACTTTCAAATATACATTTTGTAAATTTTTTTTAAATAGTTTTTATTTGTTCGTTAAATCAGTTTTTTTTTGTATAGAAAATTACAAACTGTTACATTACAAAAAAGTATATTTTTTTAAATTTCGTTTTACATTTTTTATTTAATAATATTTTCAATTATACTGTACTGTGTTATTGTAAATATTTTAGTTTCAAGCATTTTCGTTTTAAATTTACTACTTATAGCAACTAACTTGGTAAAGAATTTTTTTTTCTGTTAATATACAAAATAGATCAACTGAGTCCGAATCTGAATCTGAGACTAAAAATGATAAAACAAATGCCTTTTCAAATCGTTTGCAATACAACTATCTTGTTTCCTACATCTTTATCGATAATTAGCTATAAATTATTTTGATGCTTATTTAAAAATCAATTAAAAAAAAATTGTTATATTATATTTTTTGTTTTGAATTGATATTGTTTTGAGTTTTTTACAACTCCAGTTAATAACACAAATAGGATTTATTGAGTCTCAACAAATCCTTTTTGTGTTATCTCTGGTAACTACAGACGGAGCGGAGTGTATGTAATTTATGTTATTAAAGCAAAAGAAAACAATTATAGTTTTAATGATAATAATAATTATGATAATAATAATAATAATAAGAATAATTATATAAATATATTTATTTAAGTTTTTATTATTATTGCAAGCTTAACATTTTCATAAACCAAATATAAAATTTATGCTTATTATATTGTGTTCTTGTTGTTTTTGTTGTTGTTGTTTTAAGTTATAATGAAATGTTGTGGTTGGTGTGGTTTATATTTGTAGTTGAAATTGTTGGTATTACAGCAATTGGCAGCAAAGAGATTTGGTTTTTGTCGGCTGTTTAACATCAGTTTGACGCTGTTTCTTACGCGATGAAATATCCCTGATAAGATCATAAAATACCTAATAAATGCAGCAACATGGAAGAAGGAAAAAAATTTAATTAATAAAATATTTTAATATGTTTTTAAGACAAAGATTCAATTTAGTTTTTTTTTTTGGCAAATTTTATAAATTAATTCAAAATAACCCAAATAAGCTAGAGAAGAATAGTGAAATATATACATAAATATAAATAAAAGGAACTCAGTAAAGGAAAAAATATATGTACCAAAAATGATAAATAATATATGAAATGAAAATATAAAATAATTTATACAAGAGTACATAACATATATAGATATATGAAATAATGATAAAAACTTAATTCAGGACTATTGAAGTGTTCATGTGTGTAGGTGTGTAAGTTTGTGAGTATTACAAGTGTGAATAAAAGCAGAACAAAATATAAATTAATTAAAAAAATAATTTTATTTACAGTTTTAAATTATTAGTTATGAATTGTGTGCAGTATTTTAGCAAATATGTTAACAATTATGTAATAATTACTATATATACAAAAGTTCTAACGAAGCGATACATAATCGTTTATCTAAATATCTTAATTAAATCAAAGTAATTAGTTTTAAAAATTTATATTTTTATATTTTTTTTTAATCCATTTAAAGAGAATATCAATAGATGTTTTATAAAACTTAGTTCCAGCGTGTGTGGCAATCGAAACACTAAATCCACTTAGTGATATGAATATGTAAAGGCAGACGTTTTACCAAAGCCCGCTTTGGTAAAACGATGGTTGTTTCTCTAGCGATACCGATTTATGTTACATATAAATCGAAATAAATATTTTAGATCTTAAGCTCAATAGCGGGTTCATTGTGATTACATGAATATATATTGCCAAACCAAGTGACTTTGACTTAAGTTTTAAATTATTTGAAGTAATTAATCGATATCTTAAACTTAACTTAGAATATTGAATATAGAAGAAATGTAAAGTCAAAGAGGGAGGCAAATAGATAGATGAACTATTAGCTAGTAAATAAAGATTAGGTTAGTTTTCAGGATAAAGTTGGGAGTTATTTTTCAACTTCATAAAAATTTCTACTTTTCCATTTTATATTTACAAAATCTTAAACGTTGTTAGTTCCATGCATATCCAGTTAACTCAATGGGTTAAGTGATTGAATAGTGGAAACAAAGCTTAACAATTATTGCTCTTAGAGCTTTGCTTCATGTTGCTTCATTTTAATAACCAAAACCAAAAACGAAAAATAGTTTCAGAATTAAAAAATAAATTAAATTACAAAATAATAAAAATAAAATATAGATAATTTTGAATATTTGAAGATCACAAAAAATAATGAGATTTGCCAATTAAATATTTTAATTATTTATACTAAGACTACTTGAGCAAAAAAGTTTCTTATTGTTTAAATATATATACATATATATATATATATATACATATATATATATTTTTTTTTTGCGTATGCAATAATTTAGTATTGTTTAGTATTTTATGTTAATGGCACACCTATTGCCTAAAGTAGTGTACACTTAAGTCTCCGCTTCTTGCATCTGTCTTTTGCACGCCCACTTGTCGCTTTTGAATCTTCGGTCTTGCGTGATCTTATTTCGCGCATCAAATCAAAAAATACCTGGATGAGACGAGAAGAAGAAGAACAAGAAGAAAGAGAAGAAAACAAGAACAAAAAACAAAACACATATTGTATATAAAAGCAGTGTAGTAATTTTTATGTTTTTAATATAAAAAGCAGTTTAATCTAAGGCTTAATACGAATACAACAACTAAAAACACTAATATTAACTTAACTAATATTAAACAAAATAAAAAAATTTATTACTTTTGTTTGTTTTTCTCATGTTTGTTTGTTTCTAGGTTAATGATGCCAGTTTTATTTGAATTCATAAACATAAATTATAAGATAAACTTAAAAAAATATGATGATAATGATAATCACACTAACAGTTAGCAAACATAACACTATAATTTATAATAAACATAAGATATTTAATTCATTTGAGATAAAGTTGCAGTTGGTTAATATCAGAATAGTTCAACGTTCGCAAAGTAACAAAAAGATTAATTAATAAATTAAATAAAATAAAATAAATGTTAAGATATGAAAATAGTTATACAATATGCTTCATAAATATACATATATACGCAATTAGTAGAAATATATTATATTAGAATGACTATTTAAAATTAAACCTATTATGAACATCTAAAAAATATTACGAAAAACACGTCAAAAGTTAGTTAGTTGTTGTTGTTTTTGTAATCTATCGAAGATATAAAAAATAGTTATGTGTTCCTTTAATATATGTCATCTTAGTCATGCCGCCTAATTAATGTGGTAAATTTATATTGGCATTATGTCACATTTTAATTAATAGCAAATAAAAAAATGGGAAATATATATCTTCAGAATCTCTCAGAACATGCTAATCTGATATCACTTAAATGCGATTTATTCACACATAACTACCTCCAAATAAATAAATTTTTTTTTGCATTCTATGTCCCTTTTAAGAGTGGTGATACACACCTGCGAAATATTGGAAGACCTTAGACTAATTATAACCGTTTGTTGTATAATTTGAAAGTAAAAACAATACAACAGTCCGTTTGAAAAAATTAAATTGAGTTGATGAATCAATTGATACATTACACATTTTATTGTTATTATTATTACTACGGCAGCCATACTAGTACAAAATAAGAATTACCAATAGTGACATATGGAGGAAATGAAGGGAGTTCGAAATAAAGGAGACTTTGAAGCATCTCCTATGTTAATGTCCTGCACTATTAAAATGCTTAGAGGCTTTAGAGTTCGTAAAGTTGGAAAAAATTTTAGCAAAACATTGGACCCATGGTCATCAATAGTAAACTATTTGGTTTCTATTTCTAATACAAACATTAACAGTCATATTAAGTTGACAGAATTAATGACTGCCACTGCTTCAGAGTAGAAAAAGTTCTCTTCCTTCTAAGAACGAGAACCGCAAAATAATCTTATGAATATTTAATCATTGCCTCTATTATGGGTACCTATGATAGTCGCGCGTTTAACTATTTAATAATAAAGTGCAAGCAAATTGGCACCATTCCTTATTGAATGTCGGAGAGAATCTAATGGATACCGATGATAGTCTCGCATTTAAATATTAAATAATAAATTGCAAGCAGATTGACACCACTCCTTATTGAATGTCGAAGAGAATCTATTCTTTTGTGGTATATTTTCAGACAGCGTTGCTCTAATATTTGGTAGATTTGTTCTATCATAACTTGCATATACAACAACAGTTTAAAAAATCCTTACTTTTAATTTCAATAATAATAACGATATTACCACCTACATCACTTAACTCTGGTTTTAGTTTATTATTATTTAAATTTAAAATCTTCTTTAACTCTGTCGTACTACAGCACTATTTTATTCGTGATTTCTACTCTATTCTACTCTATAAGACCATACAACTAATTCTTCTCTTAGATGTCATTAGAGTATATCTATGTACAAGTTATGAATAAGTGTAGAATCTGTAGATAAATATTTTGTTATAATTCTAACAAAATATTCTGTATAATCATTTATCTCTCCTTTTTTACGGTAAAACTTTTACTATTCATTTAATATAAAAAATTATAAACAACAAATAAAATTAACGTATAATAATTAATTCTATACTGTCTGACTAACACAAGTGCTAAAATAAATTAAGTGAACATAAAGTTTCTAATATCAAATAATAGAGTTTATTAAACAAATATCAAATATTTTTAAGAGCAATAAATAAACATAAATTATTATAAACATAAATTATAAACTATGTTTTATTTTAATTATAAATGAAAACATTTACATCTAATATATAAATGTATGCGTTGTACAGTATCTAGCAATATGACTAAATGGATCTATGGTATCTATAAAGCTCAACTTACGGCTAAAATGTTGCATATATTTGTGTTGGGTGTGTGAGCGAGCGTGACGTATATTATATATATTAAGGATGTTAAAGGACTTTTAATAAAAAAATTTTTTTTTTGAATTTTTGCTTTGCGTTTGTAGTATCAACAAAAAGTAACAACAAACAAACAAAACACAATACAAGGACAACAACAACAAATACAAATTGCAACAAAAAAATTATACTAACCATACTGCAAAGGATGCAGTTTGGTCATTAACAAAAAAAATAATGATGATAGATGTATGCAGAATTAAAGGAGTGCGCGAAGGAGGATCTGGTGGTACTGGCGGGAAAAACTTATCGAATTGATTATCAATCAATTTCTTATTATTACTAATTCTATGTATAAACATATTTTATTTTATGATACAAAATACTGAAAACTATTTTGGATTACCTTGTCGACGTTTTCGCGTGTTTTAGCAGAAGTTTCCACATACGGCACTTGCCACTGTTGGGCGCGTGTCTGGCATTCGTTGAGCGGCACTTTACGTTTATCATTCAAATCGCATTTGTTGCCCACCAACAGGAACGGTATGCTTTCATCGTTTTTAACACGTAAGATTTGTTCCCTGTTCAGTGAAAATTAAAAGTGATATTGTATTAATAATTGGATTTTATATTATACGATAGAAATAGAAATTATTAATAGATAAACTACAGAACTCATGACTGCTAGAAATCAGAAAAGAAACAGAAACTAATATATATATTTTTAAAAAAAAAAATAATCTGGTACATCGAATTTTAGTACTTTTGTTCTGTTGCAAGCTGCATTTGATTGCTTGCATTTTGTTGTCCACAACAATTGCATCTGTGCTTCGTCGAATTAGTGAAATGCTGCTTGCATATATTATGCTTGCGAAATTGTGCATTCGTAAATTTAATGCCACGCAACGGATACTGTAATTCGTTGATAATTGCATGTCCGTCCGAGCAAGACTACGAGTGTCTGTTCTCACATACGCAATTTTCTTCACACTATTCTGTTATGCATGCCTCTAAGGCCTCTTCTAAGCATACATCAATCTGAACAACAAATGCCCAAACCGACGTGCATACAATGAATAATCTTTGTTTTGATCTTCCAGAGAAGGAAAAATATCTCACAATTATGCAAAAATTTTATTTTCTGTGGAAAACTGACTCAAGTGTCGGTTCGTGTACTTAATTGATTTCAAGATTTTTTTCTTGAGTTTACTTAATTATGCATAAAATTAAAATTTTATTGTGCATACGTCATATCTGAAAATATTTTCATATCAACAATTAACTAAATGGAACAAAAGTATTACAAAAGAGTTTTTATTTTATTTTACTTATTTTCAAACAATAAACTTTAGTGTGTTTTTATGATTCAATAATCGAGTATCAAAGTCATTCACATAAATGGAAGGATGCAGCAGCTTCAAAATGAAACACTAACAGTGTTCATGTTAGAATGGAATATTTTAGTACATTGTAACCTAATAGATTTAATCCTTGAAAAATTACCCAAAGCTAAACACAACAAAATAATGCTGTCAATAAACCAAAATGCTGTTCAAAAGTCAATTAACAATACTAGATACATTTCCTTATAATCAAAGAACAGAAAATGAGTAAAAAAATTAGGAAATAGTCGCAGAATAAGAACGACAACAAATACAAACAAAATAAGAAACTTTAAAGCACATTTCTTGAATAAGAACATAATAAAATCAAAAAATAAATAGATAAAATGCTATCATTTCGATTTTTTGGTTACGCCGATTTGATAAAAGGTTTTAGTAGAATCGACTACTTTATAAGCCGATATCATTACTCCCCCAGACATGGACTTTTTAACTTATTATATTGATTTCACTAATAAAAAATCTTTACATGTCATCCACCCCAATTAGTCGATATAATGTTTGCATTGATAACACCATGACTTATTACCCATGACAAGAAACATATTGCCCATATAGAATTCAGATTGCCCGTAAAAATTAACACATTTGAAAAATTGACAGATTATAGTTCTTATAATTAAGAAGTATATGAAATTAATTTTGAATTAGTTGCAGAAGCAATCGGATATACGTCATGGAGCCATTTCTCTTTCTAGACGACAAGAAGAAGGAAGACAGGTTTCCAGTACAGATTACAGCAACAATAATAGAAAGAATGTTGTAGAACTTCAAAGAGCAGCAACAGATAGATATATGTAGATACGTTAAAATTATACAGAGTATAAATGGAAACAGATAATAATTATAAAGAAAGTGATTTGATATAGACCTGTGTTAATAACATAATTATCAAGTTTAGAAATATAACTCACTCGTACCAAGTCAGAGTTTCTTAATTTAAAAACGATTAAATACTTAATAATTATATAGATTAATTAATATATAAATATATATAATATATATAGAAGCGATTCCTTTACATTACTCTAAAACTACAAAGAGACATTGGTACCTCAAACGAATTTTTTTAAATATTATTCTAAAAAGATATGGCAATTATTTTTATTATATTATATAGAAAGTAATTATGTTTTTTCATTTCTTAATTGTGAAACTAATCTTAAAATAAACAATGCCATTGACGTTATTATTCACAGTTATAAAAAGATCTACCCACACACAACTGACAGACAATGTGTCAATTTGCCCTAGAGTGAACTGATAAGAACGGTTGGCGAATTATATAGATTAACTTAATTTCCGCTATATTAGTATTATACAATACAATGAGTACATATGCTCTAAATTAGACATTTTTTTATTATATGTCAATACTACGGCCTGCGGGCAAATGATAAGAATTACTCGTGTTCAGTATTTTTCACGCAATGGTCGTATATGTAATGTGTGAACAACTCAACACTACGTATTCGTAACGAAAATGATTTACTCCACTCAGTTATTTTTTCAAATGTGGCGATAGCACGAATCATAAAAATATACTTTGTAAGATATTTAAATAATGTTAACTTAATAAGATAATTACAAACCAAAGTCAACTCAGCATACATCATAATAATCATAAAGAAATAGTGAAATGAGTGCCCCCCTAAACCTGTTGCTTTATTTTCGTAATTTATGCTGATAGTCTTTTGATGACAGTAATGTGGCCTTTGTGTGGAGGTGACGCCCATTCTCCCCAACCTTTTGCAAATATTCACTAACATCTACGCTATTTTATAGTAATGAATATACGACACCAGCTGTGTGCCAACTACACTCTAATGAATCAATATTACTTGGCCTTAATGTCTTTGATAGTAGGAAGTGAAGCGGAGGTTCGTGTTTTATGCACATTAACATTTTAAGGCTGTACAGTATTCTTAAGGCTGTATTTTATTCCTTATTTTCACACACATATATCTATTTACTGCTTTCTTAATGAGATTTTTTTTTTCTATTATACAACACACCTTTCAAAAAATTTGTGTGAGTTTCCAGCCAACTAGTGTGAGTCCGTCTGCTGTAACAACAATCGGTGGCAGAGTGTCTACCTTACAGGAAAAGGCACAATATTTGCATGTGATAGAGAATACTTATGTCCGGTTTGACTAATAATTTTGTATAAAAAATATAAAATTATTGCGAAATTATTGACCAGTCACTGTAGATTGAATAATCACCTATCGAAGTTAGAAATTCAATCCAACCCAGACTCAGTCCATGTGCTTGGAAAGTGCCCGGCACTGATGCACAAGCGGAAGAAACACCTAGGCGGGCATTTCATGGATTATAAGCACTCAAGACTAGAAAAGATAGGCTCTATACTATTTTTCAACAAAGAAATCGAACTTGGAGAAACATTCTAATCCGTCTATGGGGTACAATAGATCTTTTAGGTAGCACAGCACGATCCCTTCTTTTCAATAATAAAAAACTCAACTATTTATTAAATAGTTGAATTAACAATATAATAATTAATTACACACATAATGCACATATGTTAATTATGGGTGTCATACTAACAGTTATAAGTGGATATGAATTCGTCGTCATTATTATACAAATTAATAAAAAAATAAAATTGCATTACTATTATTAACATAAAAAATGTTAACTTTATCTTAAATTATTATTATTAAATTATTATGATTAGTAATTATTGAGATCTGGAACTGTATCTCACCTGAATTCTTGTGTAGCTTGGAAGCTTTCGTCATCTGTTATTGAAAAAACACAAAGAAAACCTTCGCCACTGCGGAAGTAATTATCTCTTATGGCAGCATAGTCTTCTTGACCAGCTGTGTCCAGTATATCTATTTGTACTTCTTCGCCATCTAAAACAACCTAATCCAAAAATCATATTTTACTCAATAATTACAAATAAAAATTATGTCCAACTTACTTTTTTTCGATAACTGTCGGCTTTGGTTGGTTCGTAATCCTCTACGAATTCATCGTACATGAACTGTAACGTCAGCGCTGATTTACCCACACCACCGCTGCCCACCATAATCACCTTATGCAGCGCGGGTCCAACAGCAGGCTTTTTACTCATATTTATTAGAGGTTACTACTGTGTTCTAGGGAAAGGGAGTGTGTGCTATGGACTAGACTAAAGTATGCAGAATCTTGAAATAGGAAACAGTTGTGGCAATAAATAAAAACTGAAAATAGAGTAAAAGAAGAAAAAATATTATTAAACTAATTTAGAAGACATACTTTTTGATTTTTATTTAACAGAAAGAATATGTTTCGTCTTTAAGAACATAAGATACTTAAAAACTGCACACAATACTACGAACAGCGGTGAACACTACACAGCCGGCCGGCCATAAAGTAATTATTGGCCATTTGCCATATTTCAAACTTTTTTTATTATTAATTAGTTGTACTTTTATGGTTACATGTGCTATTCAAAAAGTCGGTTGAATAAACTTTGAGTTCTCTTTTGCCGGCATTACTTCTTCTCTTTTTTGTTGCAAATTATTTAGAAACACAAAAAACTTTTATCATTTTTAATAAAATATTTTTGATTAAATAATGTACTGAGTGAATTATTATTTTATTTTTACTATAATTAGCTTTATTAAGAACTCTGCTCCAGAACAATTGGGACTTACCGCCTATTTTTGACATACAGTAAATGAATAGAAGAAAGATATTTGAATAGAAACCAAAGAAAGTTTCTTCATCTCATTTGTTAATCCTAATCAACTTTTATATGTAAATTTTCATTTGTCTAAGTTAATCTTATTCAGAGTTAATTCTTTGTCTGGAGAGAACTTGTCGGTGACATACTTGTAATATATGTTCCGTGATTTCTTTTATGGTAGCGCCTATTATAATCATATGACTTATTGTTGAATCATAACCGATCGTAACAAATTTAAGCAGATCTACATAGTCCTTGTTTAAGTTACTACAAGAACTCTACGTTTTCTTGTCAATAAATAAATAAAATCATTATAAGAGAATATACAAATCTTCATTGTATATTGTTAAAGTTCTAATAAGGAGAAAGATAAACATCGAAGAATTTTTGTGTTTATTGTGGCAATAACACAAATATATTGGTACTCAAGAATTATCGATATTAAATCAATAATGGACCTACGTCATCAACTCATGTAATTGCTAATAGTTGACCCTCACTATGTTTGAAAAGTCCTCATTACTTTAGACCCCACCTTATACACATACATCGCTGTTCCATGTTATACTATACTTCCCCAACTCAATCGCTTCCTCATCAACGTTCATATTATGAGATATTTTTAACGTTTGATTTATCAGATATTTATACTTTATAGACAGTGAAATGTTATTCGGATGTATACTATTATAAAAATTAACAAAAGCATGTTAATCAAGATTTTTCTGATATTCATCATTTCTATTTGTAAACATCATAATAGTCATAAGTCATATTTAGTAATTTTGCGAATAAATCAAAGTTTTTGTAAATGAAATGCAAATGAGTGAATATTGGCGACAATAAAGTTTGATTTCAAAAACAAACTGTGATCGATTAATCACAACACATGCCAAAAATATGAAATGAAAAAGGTTTTAAGAGTAGTAAAGTCAAAAAACACAAATTATAGATGCGATACGAGGCATAATTTAGATAACATTTAAAACATTTATGAACCAGCAAAAAACGATTTAGAAAATTTATAATTTGCGATCGAATTAGATTTGTGAACAATTTGGAAGGCAAGTGAATGAAAACTCTGAATTGTGACTTAGCCAACTGGCTAAGTTGAATGAACTCTTTCAGGTGTGCATTTCTCGAACTGTTGTCCGATATATTTATTAATCTACAATAAATGTGGAAGCTTGAAAGATATTGCATATAAAAACGAAACACGTTTCTCTCGAAGTGGTTGGACTTCCAAAGTACACAAAATTATTCCGTGTAATAAGCAAATCGAAATAAAACGGCCTTTGAAACACTGAACACGTAAGCTGGATTTTTATACGGATTTTTATCTGCTAAAAAATGAAAATTGCCTATCGATGTAAGTTCACACACGTCGTTGTTTCCTTTTTCATCTTGAAATGCAGCTGCACAAAAGTATCTCAAGTAAACAATCTAATAAATGCGCTGTGAGTCAGGCAGTTGCTTGTAGTTTACAACGAGTATGCATTGAACGCCAGAGATTGATGGTGCAATAATAAAAACAGACAGGAAAGGGAGATAAATAAATATCACATTTATCACATTTATCACATTTACTACGACTGATATCGAAATAGAAATTTTAATTGGAACTTGAAAAAAATTACTTTAACTTCATGTTTTTATTTCGATCAGGTAAACATTAATCGATTTTCTACTCAGCCGTATGTGCAGATTATGCTTTAAATGTGAATTTTGCAAAGAATGACTTTACGGATTAAAGCGTTTTCAAATTATGTGAAGAGATGGTGATATATGTAACTACTCGTATATGATTTTCAAGTTTCGAGAGAAAGTGGTTCAATTTTTTTTATCAATAATTGTATGTATATGTACATATGATTCTATCCTAATAGATTCAGTATAATCTACTCAATATTATATATTATGTGAATTGAAAGCGTTGACATTCGATGAGTAACTGGCATCTTTTAATTTACAATCCACAGTTCACAAAGAATTTGTTGCTGGCACAACAGAGCGCCTAGAACCGTAATCATGCCTTTATTCCTCTACTATCTTCTTGTCACATGAAGTAGAAAAATTCTGTCATATCTGATCTTGTGTCAATTTCATTCTTTTAATCTGTCAAAGAGGAGCATGTGTAATGATCAACATCACTACAGGTACAAAACATATAATTAAAATAAAATTCTCTACAATAAAGCAAAAGTTTCAGGAAAGTCTGTAGTTACCTAACTATGATCACTTGTACCACTCCCACATTTTTAAGGACAATGAAGCAACTTTTGTTACAATTTGAAGACTAAAGTCTTCAAATATATATGTGGTATAGAAAAAATTTATTATCATTTTCTCTATGAGTTTTTAAAGTAGTTGCAGATAATAAAAGGAATCATTTATTTTAAAAGGATCTGTTCAAATTGATAGTTTTGATATATTTAGCAATTTAAGCTCCATTGAAAGCTTTAGTTAAACTTAAATGGAATATATTAGAGATAAAGAAGTTGTAAAACATATTTATAATTTTTCTTTAATAGAAATGAATTGTTTGTTTAATCACTCATTGTTGATATAAAATTTGAAACAGTTTTTAATTAGAATATAGAAAAAGTTAATAAAAAAATTCATCTTCAGATAACAAATAATCTTACTCATACTTCATTTCACGTCATACTAATAATTACTCATACCAATTTATCAGCTTTTCTCAAGCAACAAATATCTCTTAATTAACATTTATTATTTAAAAAAAAAGATTAAAAATTAAAAACATGAAAAACTTCACCGCAGCTACGACATAAATTTTTCAATATGAAAAAATCGAAGCCACACCTTAAACAGTTAAAATTCTTAACGAAAACTAGAAAATTTTAAACAAATTTTTTATTTGAATTTAGGTTCATTAAAAATAATAAAAATGAGAGACAATTATGAAATTTAAAACAGATATGTGTGAAAATGAGGAATAACATCAACATGTGAAAATTAAAAAAACAAATTAGTCTACACCTGTTGTTGATATTCATATATGACTAATTTTCGAGGCCTAAAGCTCAAGTCTAGTTCTAATACAAATGCTGTTCATATTCGGATGTCTCGAATTTTTGAAATAGTCCAAATGTCCGGATATAAAAGATAAGTTTGTAAAGTTGAAACTACCTGTATAGTCCCTATTGGAAGTGGTGTGGAGCAATTGGACGGCTCGTTGGACGAGTTGCTTCGAAACGTGAGCCAGGCTACTCCTAGAACCACTTGTCTACCTTTACCCAATCACATCCTAATCCAAGCATCATTATTGTAATTCTTTTTATGTTTCCTGATATATAGATCTTCATGGGTAACAACAACAACAGTATAACAGTACAACAATAGTATAATCTGTTTGGAGAGTCCATTTTGCAGCAAATAATTCGAATCATGAGACGCAAGTTTCAATTTTTTGCATTTTATTTTAATGAGCCGCATAACACACCTTAAGCTTTAGTTCATGCTCGCTGGCTTACATGGATTTAACTTTCTAAATATTACGTCTTCTAACCTGTATTATCTACCCTTGATGGCTGAGGGTTTCAACCAATGACCCTTTACAGAAGTGGATTGGAATCTTTCACAATTTATTTTTTTGACGTAGTTTTCTTGAGTCATACCTATCAATCTTACTTATGGTGCTTTCCACCTACTCCAAAACAAAAAAGTTTATAAAACTCAATACAGTAATGCCTCTATATAACACGATACACTTATAACGCTTTTTCATATTACGCGATTTCAATTCCGTAATATTTGTGCAGTTCATAATTAGCTTCGCGTACCTTTACACGTGTGCATACGGGGTATACGGGAATACCCCTATAACGCGGAACCAATCTATAGCGTTATAGAGGGGATTACTGTATATTCAGAATTGTTTTTCTAATCTCATATTCGTATGAGATATTCATAATCGCCAAATAGTTTGTTCGTATAGCAAATTATTTCAATGATAAAAGCTAGTACGTATACAACCTTATATTGAAACTAGAATAGAAAATCTGATCGAAAATTACTTCCATAAAAAATAGATTTTAGATGCTTGTACGAAACCAATTTGTGAAACTAACCAACAAAGCTAAAAAAATATTCAAATTGAAATAATTTTATTTCTAAAAATGTCGAAAAAATTATTCGTAATTTGAGGTCTCAACTGCAGCAACTGAACTCGTTGCGGCTTTGTTTGAATTGGAGTTAAACCGTGTTTTGCAGCTCACATTTGCTGTGAGATACAATACTTTGTCAACACATTTTAGTTTGGAATTCTGTGGTTTTGCTAACTTAGGTAACATCAGACATCAGACATCACTGCCAACGAAACTAACCTAGAGTATTTTGGGTCACATTCTCGATAAAACACGTACTCGTATAAATTCATGAGGTACACAGCATGTATAGTTTGAAGTATTTCAAGGTGTGACACGCTGAGATGTGAAACTACACCGAATAGCAGTTTAACCACTGAAAAATATTTATTTTGGAACAAATTTTATTAAATTTTATGAAAATTCAATTATTTTAATAAACATAAAAAGGGTTTATGTGTGAAACCACGTAATTTATTTATTTTCAAAAACAAAAAATACAAAAGACTATGAAATATAGAAATTTTATTCAGATTATTTGGTATGAAATCGTTTTTAATAAATATTAATATCAAAAGGGAAGAAGAAGAAAATCTAATAACTTGATTAGGTTGATACAAATAACAATACCGAGGTTTATACTGATATGTTGGTTACATACATTTTAGAGACTTTTCTGGCAATCGTATCTGCTAGTTCGTTTCCCTTAGCGACTATGTCCATGCTCAAAACTTCTATTTGAAAAATTATTTAGAAATATAAGTATTTGCTTTTTACAACGAGTAACACATACCCCCATTCTATTTTGGATAGATTAAATCGTATCTGCTATACCATGTTACTAATATATTCTGACAACCATTGCTTTAAGAAATCATATGAGGCAGCAGTCATTGATAAAAAGTTGAATAAAACTGTTGAGTTAAGTGAAGTTCTCGGTTCTACTACTGTATAACACAAATTTCATATTCCATTTCCTGGATCTCCAAGTATTGCTAAGCTAATCGAAATTAGATGCTAACCAAAATTTGCGTTCAAATGTCAAAATGTCTCTCTCTCTCAACACGCACTATGTCCATGTCCTTCTGGTGTTTCATTTGCTGTGTGGCTGCTTGTCAATTTGCTACATTTTTGAAACGTTAACTATGTTGTTCATCGATGTCTTTTACAATTTTGTTTAATATTTCTCATCGCTTATTTTTTTAGAATAGAAATACCACTTTTTTTTGGTGGTATTATTGTTTTTTTAGATAATAAGTCAATAATAATAAATCGTTTAAATTAAGTTGATAAACTTTTCCCCTCTTGTACATATGTTTTTATATATATAGGGAATCATATGAGTTTTTGAAGCAAAACTAAGATAAAGCCAACTTAGAAAACATTAAAGCACAAAATGCTTTTGGTATGAGTAATCAAAAACGATATCTATTAAAAAAATAGAGTATTCCCTTTTATGACTATGCTATGATATGTCGATAGATACAATTAAAATAGTACTTTAAATGCGTAAAGCACAAGACAAGTATGTGTAAGAATTCCGAATAATCGAAAATAAAATCGAATTAAATTCAATTACATTGACAACCGCCAAAATAAACAAAAAAAAATGTACAAAAAAAATTAATTTAAAAACTTTTGTTTTCTGTACAAACGAGAAAGAAACCGCCGCCCGCGTCATATCAATTTTTACCGTATCTCTGGATTCGCTGGCGATGATTAATTAGTGGAACTCGGTCATTCGATTTTTTGCGGCTAACTCAGAAGGAAACAAACTTTTTAGTTATTCATTATCAACAAACTGATTTCGGTTGCAAAACATTTGTTAAACGTTGAAAAAAGAAAGCATTTGTTTATTTTGCTTTAAAACCGACGCCAATCGAAGTAAAGAGAATTTGTTTAGAGAAATACTGGTATTTTCAATGCGATTTTGTTTGGACTGAAATATTGAAAAGTCTTGAGGAAAAATTGGTTTGTTGATTGAGTCACTGTTTAAACAGAAAAACATTACAGCAGCAACAAAACAAAAATAATTAATCAAATTTTGCTTTGACTCGAAATGTTGGCATCCATCAGATATGCACGCAACTTCCCAAAAATAAAAGCATTTTCCAATTTGTTTTTAAATATTTTCACTAATTTTCCTCTTATTTTTTTTTTTGTTATTTGTTAGTGACTATTTAGACTTCTCAACTATAGCATAATAAATAATATGATCAAATAATTGTAGTGCAATTACTAATAATATGATTAGTTGTCTAACTGGATTTATAGTAATTAATTTTATAAATATTGATAAGTAGCAATGTTCTTAAATGGGCTACTCGATTTTGGTTCCTAAATTCCTATGGAGGTTAAGAACATAATAACAATTTCTACCCATCCCCAACCATCAGTAACGTATCCCTAATCTCCAAAAACCATTAGTTGAGAAAACTCAACTCATGAAGCACACAGATCTAATTTGTTATGGACGAGCAAGTGTTCTTCACAGCACCAGTTCCAGTTCCAAACAATATGTTCCAGGAATCGAAGAATAACACGGGTGATGACAACAACATTAATTTAAAAAATTTCTACAAAAAAACTTGCAGTTTAAATAGAATACGAAGACATTCGACGAAAATACATATAAACTGATGAATTCAAAAATTGGACACATGTTCAAATATTTCAAGTTGAGCTATCAATTAAGTATATAGGATATGGGGATATACAAATATATGACATAATATTACTTCATGTAATGGTGGGCGGTTCTAAAGTGCATTTTAGGAAATTAATAATATTTTTCAACTATTACTATATAATGCCAAATTAATACAACTAATAATTATAACCGCAGCTAAGGTACCATAGAACGAAAATCAAAATATCATTGGGTAACTGCAAGGTATCCTTCCTATATTTTGTTTAAATCACATATTGGAGAGATCCACAATTCATAGGCCACTACTTCATTTAAACTTTAGATGCATGAGATGTGTTATAAACTGTCATAGTCGTTAGTCTTGATTTACTAATAGGTCTTTACACTATAGATAAACACGCACAATGATTATGTTTATTTTTTAATACTCAATATTACAGTTGTTTGTAGAATTAGAAAAAAGCATATCTATGGGTTCTACGCACACAGTTATATGTGATTTAATTATCTAGGATCTTAAAAATAACATGAAATGGCTTTTAATTTCATGATAGATAGGTAGTGAATAATTAATAAGGCTGAACTAAAGGTCTCGACAATATATTTTGACATACTGGAACGCTAGAAAGATATATAAATCCAATGGTAGCTCGTCTAACTGTGGTCAATTGGCTTAAACCCCGAAAAACGCACCCGATGTGATGATATATATAAATTCAGTTACAACGTGATTGTAGACATTTTTGAAAGTACACTAAGGTATTATTATAAACCAAATATTAGGGATTTAAGGCAGTGATTAATTATGTTATAGCAAAAAGACTGTAAACAAGTGAGCGAATGTTGGGTATTGAGAGAACAGATTAGATTCTGTTCTCTCACTACAGCATTTTGGCAGTAATCGTTAAAAGGTCGAAGTAATGAAAATAATGAAGACTTTTTCAAACAAATACACAATCACTAATTCAAAGAAGCTAATGCATCAAGTCATATAGTCTGTCTATTAGTTCAATCTTATGTGAAACTGGGCCAAAATTTTTTACTTTATTGTTGAAGCTTTCAGCTTTTCACTTTATTTTTCTACATTGTTTTCTTAAACAACGAAGAACAATAATTAAACATTTTCGTTGTTTAAAGCAATTTACATAAATATTTTTAATTCAGTATTTAAAACAAAAAAATATACACAAAAGAATAGTTATTTAAGAATTTATTTACGACTGCAAGACAATTAAATAACTTTCCATTTCCTTTTAATATCTTTGAATGAAAAGTAAAAACCAGATACAAAATTACAGAGAATATTAATAAAATATAAATCAACAATTATAATTCAACACGAAATATGTATCTTATGTTGGACTGTGTAAGAATGAGTCTAAGATCTAAAATTTTAAAATAGAAATTGAAAAAATAAAAAACAATTAAATTCAAAATATTGCAAAATTATTGAAAATTGTTTATTTTAAGCAAACGAAATTAATTGAGCGATTTAACAACAAAAATGAGAAAATATTTTAAACGGAGATACTTTGCCCCTTTTGTTTAAATTTTAATTCGAAGTGAACTCAGCATTTGATATGAAATTCTATTAAAGTGTATAATTATAGATTATTAAAGATTATTATATAATTAAGCACTTTTAACAGTAAACACGGTAACACCAATTTTCCGTCTTCGCTGTTTTCGGCGTTCCGCGTACAATGAACGCGTTCAGCTATTAAAATTAGCCTAGAAATATCGTGGCATGTGAGAAGTTCACTTCACACTTCACGCTTCCCGGAGAACAAATTTCATTCGTCGTCGATATGAATTTAAAGCACGGTGTGTCTTCATATCAGCATTGACCGTGGTAAAGGCATTTACCCAGTCAACAAACCAACAAACCAACAAACCCGACTTCAACGACGATGCATTGTGTGTAGTTTCTCTTGGGAACAAACGAACGCCTAAACTAAGGCTGAGAGGTATTTCACGTGAGCTCAGACGTCTACAAATCATGCACTTTTCGGTATTCGCTTTTCGCCTTAAGCACTGAACGCTGAGTTGAGCGCTGGTTGTTAAGCTGAGCTTTGTTGTTGTCGTCTTGTCTTAGCGGTAAATTTAGTAAAATACAATGAACTTTAAAGTTTGTTTGTTTCTCTATCTTGCCTGCCTAGCCGTCTTTTGGTCTGTAAGTCGGTAAGTCTGTAAGTCAGTCTGTCTGCCCATCAGTCTCAACCGAATTTGTTGACTTGCCTATTTGCGTGTTTGGGGGTATAATGAATGATTTGCTTGTGTATTTATTTCTGTAACTATTGTATTTTTTGGTTAAACCGAGAACAGCCACATTAAAAATGAATGAAGAAAAAGGTTATCTACGCTTTTTTCATTTTTTTGCCAACGTTAAGAATTGCGTGCGAAGCAAAACTAGCGGCTTTTTGAAGACGTAATGTTTTAAATTAAAAGAAGTGGCTTTTCTTACAAGCTCAGAGAGTACAGCAGTTTACATTTTTGAAGTTTGTTTGCTTGCAGCATTAAGCGGAACAACATAACATTATTCGAGAAAGCAAATGGGAACTGAAAAATTGGCCTGAATTCTATTTTTTTAAATTAATGACGTCAAAATTACTACTTACTTACTTAAAAAGATTTAAAATTTTGTGGATTTAATTAAAATTGAGCAAATTATGAAATTTAGATAAATTGAAATAAGAACTAAGTATCCTCTTTAGGAAGTTGGAAATTTCGTTTTTTTTTTCAACAAAGATGCTCTTCCATTGCTCTTAGTAGAATATATGATTTTCAATTACGAATTGAGAGATACCGAAATGGCCTATCAAACGGTATAGCCCACATTTTCGTACCTTCTTTTTCATCCGAAATTTGTGTATAACAATTTTCGTGTATACAATATATCCTAAATTATCATAGCACTTTATTTTATACAAAATTTTTTATTATTTTATTCTAAACAGATTTTCAACTAAAATCGTTCGGATTAGCTACCTTTTGTAAGATCACTGTTGCAATCAGTCCAGTTGATTAACTCAGTTATAACTCACACTTCATTGGCTTAAATTGAACAACTTTAGATATTTCACTGCTGCTCCATTCTCCCTTCTGCATAACTTCACAACAACTTCTACGATATTCTAGCAGTTATTTTAATAACTCGTCAGCTATTAATCCGCCTGTTCCTAACTTGTACCCTAACTGGTACTCTTTTTAACATAACGTTATCCATCTGTTGAATTGTCTTACGCTTCATTAAATTGGCGAAAATCAAGTAAGTTTTAAATTATTCATTATCCCACTCCACATTTCTTTACAATCCACTATATCCTAATTACGAGTGTCCCCAAAGTCTGTATAACACAAGGGTTAGAAAAAGAATTAATAAATCGAATTCAATTTGAATTAATCTAAATTTTCGTACTAGAACACTGTACATGAAAATTGTCCATACAAGACCCAAATTCCAATAGTATTTGAAGCAACAACTTCAATTGAGTTTTGAAGATTAAAGCCTACTAACCTTACATAAACCAAAAATGTCTGCTTACTTCAAAGGATCAATCAAACATTTATCTCCTATTAAAAGTTGATTACTCCTACTCTGGTTTGCTGTTATGAATTCTTAGTATAAAAGTATTTAAGATGAAAATGGAAACCTAGAAATAATGAAATTTTTAATTAATTTTCGCAATTATAAAACAAAAGCAATCCAAACAAAACGTGCTCCAAGCATAGAAGCACGAAATCGCAAAGATGAAAACTTTATGGATTTTTGCTTTGGTTAAATATAGAACCAAATCCATAGAATCTGTATAAATTGTTTATATTGTTTATATACTGTTTGAGTTCACATCAATTTTGCAATAATATTTCTATGGCAGTGACGTCATTGCAATAAATTGAAATACAATGAAAAGAAAATTACATAAAACATTTATTCAAAAAAAACAAAAACAAAAACAAAAATAAAAACAAAAAATTCAATTCCCACTGTTAAATTATTTAATTAAATTTAAAAGAGTTTCAACTTAGATTTTAATTACATACGAGTAATCAAATCACCTGCTTACGAAGGCTACAGAAACACACGCAGCATGAGAACGACTAAGTAATGCAAGAAGTAGTTAAATTTGACGATAGAGTAATGAATTAATTATGCTATGTGAAAAATCAAAAACAATTGTTATTGTTAATTAATGCTTCACTCAAAGTTGAAGATGACATAATTCTGCTATATTTTATTTCAATTTATAACAACAAAAAAAAAAATAATACACAAAGGTTGGAAATAAAGGCTAAAAATAAAATAATTTTATGCAGTCTTCATGGATTTTCTCACATTAGCATATCAGCAGCACACGATTTTAAAGCGATCGCATATATGCATATTCAATGGATTCCATGCCCTGCATTCACTCGTAAAGTCATTCCGTATAACTTAACAGCGAAAATATATGAAAAATATTTACACAAATCAACGAGGAATGGGAAGTGCAGATACAAATGCTCAAGCGTTGAAGTGCTGAAGTACTTTTCACCCACAAAGGCTTGATTTCTCATTATATTTGAGGACTTAACGTCTCTTTCTTTGTAGGATATTTCTATAGACACATTTACGGATTTATTGTTGTGAAATATGCAAAAAAAAGCAGGTGACACCACTTCAGTTGCTTCCGCAATTCATCCAAACATAAAGTTGACAACAATTATAAATTGTTGACTCTTTCGAGTTGTATTCATGTGAAAAGATGACATAAGTGTTGCTGCATTACCAGTGCTGTTGCTGGTAGACGTTCTCCTGGAAGGTTAATACGAAACTGTTGGTGAGATGACATACAAAAAAGTAAACCAAACCATTGTCAAAGAGTATTGGTAAATTAAAGTAAAACCGACGAAAAAGAATAAAGTGTTCAAATAACTAATAAAAAAAAAATCAATCAATCCTCAACATCGTTTATTTATTTAATTAATTGTTATATGTATGACTTGACCTCCTTAACTCCAGTTAACAACACAAACAGTTAAACAAAAATCAAGCTGCTTTTAAACAGCACTAAAAATACTATACATTAAATAAAAATACTTTTTTTTTTTTCAAACTTCATTTTATTATATACAATCTATTCTATTCATGAATAATAAGTACTACTTATGGCAATAACAATATATGATTGGCATGTATGGGACTACCCAGTGGTAATCACCGCCTTATGAAGAATTACAATTTCTAGAATCTATTCGGCAAATCAGAAGTTGCGAAGCGTATTAATCTACGAATGTTAAAAATACCACTCGTTAGGCCTGCGGCAAGGGGGTTAGGGTGAACTACCAGTCGTGAGTGATAGTTGCTGCTTATTTGCTGTATTGACTCGTACACTGTAGAGATGCCAAGATCATGATGTAGGACGTTATTCGGGATAAACCATGGGGCGTCGGCGCAGATACGTAATATTTTTGATACTATACTATATTACAAAACACTACAGATATCAGATTAAAAGGAACTTCAAAATTCACTTAAGATAAAGAAAAATAAACAAATCCAGAACTACGTTACCAAAAAGTAATATGATTTTTCCTATTTTATAAATCTTGAGATGTCTATAGCTCATCTATAATCTGATAACAGTTGTTGGACTTTGTCATTAATTAAAATTAACATCAGTGTTAAAAAACAAGAGTTGGCAACGCGAAGGTACAACATACCTCTCATATCACCAGGCGATGCCACATGTAAATTCGCAACAATAATATAAGAAATTTGATAAGAAGTAGCATCGAGCCAGAGTAAAGTTAATGCTATTCTAAAGCATGTTGACAAAAATAGAAAAATTAATTAAAATATTAAAAATTAGATTAATTGATAGACATCCACATTTGATTACAATCAGAAAGAACTTTCTCAGAAAATTTATATACTCAACATAACAAAATTTTTGTATTAATGTCACCGCATAGTTTAAATATACGTTTGAAATATATTTCACTTTAAGTGGAAACTTTATTAAGGGCACTCCTATTTTCCGCCAAGTATTTATAACAAATACTGAAGCAAGTAAAATATCAGAAATTATGTTAAAATATTAAAATTATGCTCTAGAGGTCTTCAGCACTCATGCCTAAAACATAGAGCCCATTTTGCTTGTTACGCTTCCAAATACGGGCGAAGGGAGACATCAGCATGTGACACTGCATAATTTAAACACAGCTTACTGAACTTTTATTTGCGGAAGTTTTAAAAAGAAACTCATAAAAAGATACAAATGTTGCAACTTAGTTTATATAAGCAATTCTGCAGAAACAGTAAAATAATGAAATGAACATGAATACCGTACACACACGAACGGGTTAAAATCTCATTAAAAACAAACTCACAACACAAAACTAAAATTCTCCATAAAAACATTGCTTCAAAGAAATGCCATAACTTCTTACCGCGAAGACAACAAAGACTTCTTCCCCGCATTGCTGGCTTCTGAGTAGATTCGAATGCTCCAGTTTTCGATGGGAGCAATGGTCTTCTTTATTTACCTTTTTTTGTGTTGCGATTACGATTTATTTTTAAGCTAATAAAGCCAATGAAGAAAGAGAACCAAGAAATGTCCGCATTTGGTCAATTCAGTTTCAGCTTCCGCTTTAGTTAAAGCACCTTTGGAACAGTGTGAGAATCTCGCTGGAGGCAACAGTTGAGAGCAGAAGTGTTTAGGTGTAAATGGCAGTTACTACACAATCAACTGACACATTTGTCAAGATAGCACCAAGTTTTTCCCATTTTGGTGGTTTTATGTCTTACTCGTTTGTTTCTTTTCTGTAGATGATGAGGCAATCTTGAAACGTCTTCTATTATATTTAATATAAAAATGATAAAATCTGAATGGTGTAAAAACAATATTTAGTATAAATTGCAAAATTGAATTAATGTATATTATTTTATGATTTTTTAGAACAAAAAGGAGAAAATATTTTTAAAATAAAAAGGGAAATCTTATTTTGGAAACTTCGAATAATGAAATAAAATGCAAATAATTCAAATAAAATGCTTCATCAATCGAATCTGCAACAATTATAGTTCGTAAAGACAGCACATGTTGTGATACTATATTCCAATACTGCATATTGAAGTTGGGAAAAATAAATACAAGGTAGATAAAAATCGCTATAATTATATTAACAGTATCTGTCATGATGATCTGGTATCGATCATATATTTAAGAGTGATTTACGATATCCATATGTTCATATTAGAAACAAATAAAGGCTGTACCGGATAGGTTCATATATAAAATATATCGCCTAATTAGAGGGCTTCAAAAATTATATTACACTGCATTGCATCATAAATAAGATACCTAATAGTGGTAATCCACCTTATCAATTTTACAGTAAACAAAATTTCACAAAAGATATATGACAGTTGTCCTGTTACTAGGGGTGATCATGTTTGCATCCCCATGTCACTTGTCCACAAGTCTCACGCATCGATGAACAATCTCATTGAAGTTTGATCAAATCGAATGAGTTCTGAGAGATAGTAGGGATCTTAAAGATAATCGGAAACAGCATAACCCCTTTATAACACAAGAGATGTTCGAAAAGAGAACTGAATTTACGTACATTGCACTAAGAATAGCAATGTACAATGACTTTACAGCGGTTAATGCAAAATAAACACAGTTTTTTACATTGGTATATAATGATAGATGAATTTGAATTGATAACTACCTATAGACCGGAACCAAAATGATGTATGGATAAATCGAGAAAAGAAAAACTCGTCTAAATACAAAATACGGTCGGTAAGGTAACGTTATGGCCTTCGTATATGGTTTGCGTACAATATAATGTTCATGAACCAGCATTTCACAAAACACTGCGTGATGACCATTTTAAATTGATTCTTTATCTAACGTATTTTGGCTGATTTATCTTCAAACAACAATAAATCTCGTTCATAGATTAAAATAAGGTACTTTACAGAAAGAGGTTTTACTTTAGCTGTAAGTCACACAAAACAAACGACTAATGGGGGCTTCAGATAAGGGCTATTACAAGAAACACATTGAAATAGAGAAGCCTAGTAATGATTATATTGCTATTAAAACGACCATTATTAATCGAATTACATAAAAGAAATAAACATTTTTAAATAGTTATTATCAGGACTTATTGACTGACGTGGTGTATTCATTCAATCGAACAATTTCTAATAATGGTGTTATTTAAATAGAATGTCAAAATTGACATGACTTTAACAAATATTACTTCCGATATTGCAACTGAAACTGAATCCATTTGTGTAATATTGCACCCTTGTTTCAAGAGAGTACAGTGACTAATAAAAATGAAATGTATGAAAACTATGCGGAAGAAAACAAACTTTTTATTTCTATGGCAACGGTTCAGCTGCGTTTCGAATACTCAAAGAAGGGCGTTTCGGAAATGTGAACATACGTTAAAAGGAGTTTGAACTTTAATCAATACTTTCGTTATTCGTATTTTTCCAAGACTGTAATTTTACCTCTACTTATGAGTTAAGAGGAGTATTTTCTCTTCAAGAAAAACTAACAGAATTTAATCGCTATTAATCCGTAATTATGTGCGATTCTATGAAGTACAATGTGATTATAAAGGCGAGTGAGTCATTAATTTGCCAGTTTTGCGTACTAATTTTATATTAAAACTTTATGTAGTTTTTTTTCAAAATGATATAACACAAATTGCCCTTGAAATTGAGTATACACAATACTCATAGTCACACTTACTACTTATCAATTTTATCTCAAATCACATAGGAATTTACTGCAATTTTTATATAATTTTTTTGTGGGGAATTACAGTGTTTATGTACTTTATGCGGTTAATTTTAAATTAGTTCCAATGAATAACATATAATGAAACACTCATACAAGCACAATTTGCATAAAAATGTTCTCTCAATTTAATTTTATAATAAATCTAATTTAATACTTTTAATTTATTGTTACGTCAAAACTGATTTCATAAAAAGCGTGCAAAAATCTTATCTATTACAACTTCCCGACTTTGTTTTAGTAGATAACCTAATACTCAACCCTATGAGATTCGTAAATGTTTTTGCAACCGAGTAGTTCAATAAACTCAATTTCTTTTGAAATCGATGGAGAAGTGGAAATCAACTAGAAATTTTTTTTCATTTTAGTTTGTCCAACTTGAACCCGAGGTGGTGGTGTTACGGTGCAATGTCACTAAATTCGCAGGTCTTGTAACGTGTGACATCTGCTGGTCTTGCATTTATTTTCCCTTTTCAAATTCGTTTCGTTTAATTGGGTTCATCGATTTTATTTTATTTTTTTTTTATTTATTGGTTTTGTTTTCGATTCGATACGGCTTGATTTCAAATAATTAAGCCGCTTTTTCATTCATCTGCTTTTTGTCGGTATTCGTTGTGCTCGCATTATCGATGATGTTCCTATCGATTAATTGGGGCGTATAAAAATTGCAAGGTTTATTCAATAAACTAAAGCAGATTAACAGTCAAAGAATTTACAATTTGAAATTTTTTTCATTTAAATACATCATTATGTGATCAATAAAAGCAACATTTTGTATATGTAATCCATTTTTAAAAATGAAGAATATATAGGTGAAGTAGGATACTCAAAAATCTTATATATAATCAATATCTTGCTGATTCTCTATTTCATAAAATCAGTGATGATTATGTGTATTAAATGTATTGAGTATAAATAATCTCTAAATTCTCTAAAATCTCTAATCTCTCTGATTTTTTCTCATAAAATCAGAGATTCATTCAATATATAATCTCTCTGATTTTTTTAATAAAAACATAATTTCAACTAACTTATTACTTTTCTATCGCATTCTCATTCTTTAGATTTATGATTTTTTATTAGTTGTAAAAAGTATTATCTTTTAATTCTACTTTTTAATATTAAAAAAAAGTATCTATAGCGCTTTCTCATAGCAATCATTAACCCTGACAACACATTTATTCAGTAATTATGATTCCCTTACTAGAATTGTTATCACAGTTGTTAATAATAGTATGATCAACAAATGTATACATTTGAGTTGAGTTGAGAACTTGTTGATTCGAAAAGTATAAGAAAAAATCAAATGATTTACACTGATAAATAATATAGGTATATAATAGAACAAACCCGAGTTTCTATGTTCAAGATTTATTTACGTGTATAGTGCAAAATGGTAAACTTTTCGTTCTCTATTGAATTACTTGAAATTCAGTATCCAGTAATATCTAAACACATAACAATTTATTGGTTTGCATATGAAAAACAAGGACATGGCCATCTTTGTGTATCATAAAAGTAAGAAAATCATATTGATCTACACCGCGACCGTCCGAGAGAATCTGATATTTTCAATAAACATATATTTCTAGTTTTATATATATATATTCTAGCTTTTATATAACACAACGGGACACAACAAAAAATAGTACACTAATTTGGTTGTAACGCTAAAGAACGCAAGATTTCTTACCGGCTCTAAACAGTTGTAAATGCTTGTGAGTTTTTAGCCTGGGGCACAGGCTTACATGAGTGCTTATAATAATAATAATAACACAACCTAATATCAGAACATTTCTAAGGTATTAAGGAAGGAAGTATCATGTCACCATTCGTATTTTTGATTCGTATAACAAGATCGATTCTATCACTTTCTTTAAGGTAAACTAATATGAGAGAATGAAACGTTGAATTTTTCGTCATTTAACAAATTTTAAAATATATATGGAAACATTAAATTTGTTCCTAAAAATAATTCTTATCTACAAATTTATTTTAATTTTATAAAGTTTTATATATGTATATTTAATAATATTTTAAAGCCGGTTTTGTTTTTTAGAATTTTAATTTCTATTTCGATCGTATTTTTTGTATATTCCTTACGTATTTCGGCAAATTTGCTTTTGCCTTCATCAGAATTCCTTATATTATTATAATATATATATTATATTTTATATAATATTATAAAATATTATGTTTCACTCTCTATTAACTGCGAGGTTTCTTCGTAACCCCTCTCTACATCTTGACTGGAATATTGTTTATCACTTCATCAGACTAAGCAATAATTGACATAAGGAATTAAGTTCCATTTAAAAAAAAAATTTAGCGAAAATTTTATTGCTGATACACAACAAAATATATGATGATTCTTGTGCTAAAACTATCCGGAAACCTGAAACTTAGCTTTCTTAGAAGCTATTATTATATTATAAATAAAAATAATTAATTGATTTTAAATAAAAAATATTTATGTTGATACCCGAGATTAACTGAAAAGCTAAGACAGAATATTAACAATACCTTAAATAAAATAATATAATAATGTGGTATACTATAATATTAATATTACAAATTTGTTAAATAAATTTAATTTTCTTTTTGCTAAATTGTTTAAAAAATTACTTGAATATCGCATAAAGGTTAACTTCAGTTTTAGGTTATACTTATTTTAATACCTGTTTCAATTCGATTTCTTAAGCTCAGCTCTACAGCTTTTTATTATATACAAATATGAGTACTAATTACGTGTTTCAGACATTTAGAATTTTTTAAATTTTTAACACACAAAGCTTTTGTACTGGAGATTTAAAATTAAAACGTGACTAATAATTGCTAAGTTTTTTTTTATTAACATTAACATTTAACATTTCAAATTAGCAACTTTCGCAAAAAAATAATTAGCAAAAGAATATTTCTGTTTTAAGCAGAATTCAGTGTCGATTTAAACACTTTAAGCTCATAAATTCAAGCATTTAGCACAGCACAGACAAACATAGCTCAATGGAAAATTGAATTATGTCGCTTAAATGAAATAAACACCAACAATATTGCAGCTCAGTCGGGTGCCTCAATAAAATAATTAAAAACAAACTTCCCCGAGCCCAAAGGGAAACCTCACCCCACAAATGACTCAGCACACACACAAAAAATAAAATCCACCTCGCCGTCAACGTGCAACAACCATGCAGAAAATGTGTTTGTTCCACTTTCCAAAGAAAAGAAAAAGTCCACCAAATTTTTCTATGGAGAACAAACGCAGCAAGGGAGCAGCAGCAGCAACAGCACTGGCACAAGAGCAAAATACGGCGTTAATAAATTGATAAGTTGTCAAATCAAATTAGTGGCGACTGAATTCCACAAGAGAGGCGTTGTCCCTCTCAAATAAAGCAAAATAAAAAAATTCTTTTATCACATTTTTGGCGATAAATGTTATGTTTAAAATTTTATTGTTGCTAAATGCAATCGCTCTTTTTACATTTTTTGTACATTATTCAAAATATTTGCTTTTAGATACTTTTCAGTGAATTGAATGCAAAGAAAAGAAAACATTTATTTTGCAAAAAACACCAACTAAACGCGCGAAAATTATTTATTATTTAAACTTTACCCGGTATTTGTGCTATAATTTCTTTTTTTAATTTATATATATTAAATTTTTGGTATCACAAAATTTAAGTTAATTTGTTTCTTTATATTTTTTGCACACATTACTTCTTCACATTCTGCTACTTACATTTTGCTCTTTCCGTAGCGTCTCTTATATTGTTAAGATCACAACTAAACAGCAATTACAAGTTAAATAGTACAATGATTTTAATAATATTTATTATAAGAACTGAACTCGATTTTGTACACAATATTATCCCGTTTTCGCACTTATAGTTTTACAAAAATTTCTTCCGCAAAAGAAAACCGAGACCGTGCGTTTACGCTTCTATCACTTGATTACCCGTAAATCAATGAATTTCAGCTTCGCATGTACACAAGTGAGATGGCAAACGTAACGAATTTTTCAACCGCACTGTATCTGTCAAATGTAGCTGCGGTCGTTTAATCAAAGAACAAAAATATATTTAAAAGATATATGGACTGAACATACTCTAAAATATAAATTTGAAAAACTAGAATGATCACACATATTTGCATTTGCACATATATCTATGTCCATTGTTCGATTATTTTGTGATGTATTATTTTTATCACAAATTTTATAGATAAATGATTTTATATTAAAAATATATTGGGCATGGAATATTTAAGTACATATATATTCAGAATTATCATTCATATCAATTCGTTTATTCACTAATTAATTATATTATAAAATATAATCAAATAAATTATATCAACTTTTTGAATGTAGATGGTGCTTAACTAGTATTTGGTGAAAATATTTGTATTATCTTGCATTAACCAGGAATTTTTTTAGAAAAAGAATTTTTTGTATATTCAAAGAATATATTAAAGAATTTACCAGAGAACAGTTCAGTATGTGCATTTCCCTGCGAAGTTATATATATCGTTTAATTTTTTAATCTAAAAAAAAACATCAAAAAATTGTGTTTGAAGAATAAATCCATTTCTAAAATTATTTTATATACAGGCAGTCACTGAAGTAATTAAGTCATAAATCAAATATACTTTACAGCTAATCTTAATCTGTAACCTTATATAATCCAAATCAAAATTTCAAAAACTATTGATTTTCATTTTAAACACATAGTTTAATATTTTAATGATAAGTCCTTTATTATAGAACATATAACATTTTAAAATTTAGCTCGTAACGACTTTATAAATAAACTTCAAGCACAGAAGTTATTATTAAATATAAACATTATCTACAAGTTAAATGTTTCTAAGATTACTCTTGCAATATTATTGAACTATTATACCCTTTTTAACTGACGCGGTTGCATTAAGGACTTTAATATTTATTACGCAAATTAAACCAATACAATGCAACTGGTAACAAAGCGTCACGTTGCAAACATGTTGGATCAGTTAAACTAAAAATAAAAATATAAAATAATATATTATGCAAAATTAGCATATATATATCATATCAAATACCTAAAATTTGTTTTTCTTAAGCGTTCCAAATAGCGTTCAACAGCTACCAGCGGTAAAAAGAGTTTTCTAATTTCTTTTGGAATTTTATCACTCAAACTACGTGCCTGAAAATAATAATTTAAATAAAACCTGTTTTACTTAAAGCAAGTTTTTTGATTGTACCTTTTTTAAATGTTGATGTGCAGTTGTGGCCACTTCGAATACGCACTCCTCAACTCCTTTATCATTTGGTTTATCCCGTATAATGCGCTCTTGACTAACGCCATGTTTTATTAATATTTCTTGTGGTATATATAACGCTTGACTACGGCCTTTGTAGGGAATGGCACGCAGAAATGTAGCGATTCCCTGCGCTTTGCCGAGATGCGAGACAGCATGATCAACCTGTAAGTCTTTTATGCCGTACAATTCCACCAATAGGTATATTATGGAGGAAAATGTTTGTTCGGCATATTCTTCTAATTGTTTGAGTGTCATAAACTGCTGATTCAACGGTCGATCTCGCGCAGTAACCAAACGCTTTAAATAGAGTTTTGTTAATTTATGCTTGTCAACAATCTGCAAAAATTATTCAGATTAGTTATTACTTAAGGCTTTATTACATATAGCATACGTATTTAAGTTCTCGCAGCACTGGCTGATCTGTCACATATGAGCTTTTGTTGTCAAAGCATTTATCTATGGAATCGTTCCAAAACTTTAAACGCATTTTTACTAATTGTTCTTCAGATATCTATAATTCATAATACTCATCATTTATAATTTAATTTTGTTATTACATATGTTTTCTGAAATTTTTGTTTACCTACATTGGCGCTGCATTTGGAAACTTCCACATTGAACGCTCGCAATGCGAAGGCATGTCTCCGTCTTTCTCCTTTTAACAGCAACGTACACAAATAGTTTTCATAGTCATTTTTTCTAGAATACAATAATTTTAATATTGGTAATTATCTTCAAACGTAATGTAATATTTATATAACAAATTTTTTATGTACATACTCAACTAAACTCATGCAATATCGCGCCGCAAAAATGTCATTAGATAAGTTTTTTTGTGCTGCATGTGCTTGACGTTCCTGGCTTAATAAATACTTCACATTTATTAATAAATTATTTTTAACAAAACTGTTGTGTGATATATATCGTCGCATTTTGAACTGCACTTGAAGATTGCAAACAGTTTGTTTACGTTCGGCAACTAAGCTTATTCCTTTAATCAGTTGTTTGCATGTTGACTAGAGTTGCCAGACTCTAATATTAAAGTTCACAATAAATGTAAGAAATTTTCATTAATAAAAAAAAGAGGAATTATGTTATATTTAAAATCCGTCAAATCGAATTTAAATAGCCACATAATAATCGTTAATATACTTTGACAACATAATAAATGTTTTTAGCGTAAATAAACTAATTCGTGCTTTTTTGAAGAATATTAGCCTCCTCCTTTTAATTAATAGCTTGTTAACAAAGAAGAATAATTTAACACATTAAGTTTTTTATAACTAAAATACGTAAATACATAATTCTTTAACTTCTATGAATTAGATTTTATGTATTATTCTTTGCTAGAATTTCAGTAGATCGAAATATATCAGCATTATTAATGAGAACGTAAATACAACCCAATTCACTCTTAATCCACGCAAAAGCATTATGTAAGATATACAATGTTACATATAAAGAAAGTAAACAGACTCGCTTTGAATTCTTTCATGCGTTCTTGTCGATGTGCTAAACCCACAACCTGTGCTAGTGCTGATCCATACTACAGTTGAATATCGATCAAACAAAGCTTTTTGCTGCTTTTATTACAGCTAAACTTTATTGTCGAACTAAGAACACTCGCACATGAATGCACTATATTTTATCTAAATATATTAAAAAACTCTTTTTTATAATAACATTTACTCATAAATAGATAGTAATAAATAAATTGTAGTGTATACATGTTCTATTAGTGTTAAAAAAATTACCGATCGATATTTACACAGGAATGCTACTGATTATTGGAAATGAGTGATCTTAAAAGATTCTACCAAAAATATCTTCAACATAATTTTCTAAAATAATTAAAAATTTAGTCCTTAAAACGCTTTTAAGCTCAAATGAAATGAAATTAATTAATCAATCGCTTTTTTTTGAAAAATCCATATCAAATTCGAATATTTAAAATGATGAGCCCCTAGAAAATGGCAGCATTATTTCGAAAAGAAAGCCAAGATAAATATTTAATCTTAAGGACTAGTGAAAGTACAAGTTTGAAAAAATTTCAAAATGTTATGATGAACTGTCCAACATTGATGGAGCAGCAAACATAGTCCGTAAGCTGATTCAATATTAGCCAAAAGTATTGAATAAACCACTAAAAGAATAAAAGCTTCGAAATTAATAAATCCAATTTGCTTTATTATTATACCGAAGTTTTCAGCAAAAAACGAAAAAAATAAATTTATATTCCATCTTTACTTATTAAATGAGTTAAAAACGTTTTATTTAAAATAAATAAATATATATTTGAAACAGTATAACAGTATACACATATAAAACTAATACCTGAAAAGAGAGAGATAATGTTTACAATCATTATCTCTCATTAAAAATCATAAAAAAACCCTTCCCCGATTTACTATCATTCCGTGTACTAAATGCTATAAATGCAAAAAATATAATTTGGTTATTACAGCAATTGTGGCCCTCTGTTCCTCATAGGATCTATGGGAATTAATATATATTACAACATTTAATATTTGACTGCTTTGAGAATATTGTTTTCAATAATTCGATTGTCAATTTTATAGTGCACCTCACAAAATTCCATAATTCTCAAGCAGGCTTCTTCAACCATTTCTCCTGGTACAGTCAGGACGATACGCATGAAATTTGGGTACTCAAAGCAATTACCCGGCAAGCAAAAGACGCTTTGCTCATTGACCAGCTCTTGTACAAAGTGTGTTTCATCTTTAAACTCTGGAAAACGCTCAATGTCTAAGCCAATCATCATGTACATGGCACCATTCGGCATAATGGGTTTCAAGCCACGAACACGTCTAAGCATTTTGAACGCCAGTTTTGCATTCGACTAAATAGGAAAATAATTTACCAAAAGCAAATTTTTTATTTTATTATTAACTTACGTGTAACACATGTATAACACTGTCAAAGTAACTTTGCGGAGTCTTTTCTAAAATATCTGGCAAAGCACCTTGGATTATTGTATTTGAGCCCAAGATGCGAGCACACATATTTTTTAAACCAGTGACAGCATCACCTAAACGTTGATCACGATCGTGTATGATAATCCAACCCATCCGCCATCCAGGTACTAGAAAACGTTTCGTTAGCCCACCGCAAGACAGTACCGGCACATTTTTCGACAAACTACTGATCGCAAAGTGCTTGGATCCAGGAAATACAAAATGTTCATAAATCTGTGCAAGAATAAAGATAGTTGGATCAAGTAAAATAATTATAAAGTAAATAATTTTCCACCAACCTCATCTGCTATTATGGGCAGAAAATTTCTCTCGCATATACCAATAAGATCTTCTAAATGTTTTTTGTTAAAAACACTACCACAAGGATTACTAGGATTATTGATCAACAAAGCTGCTGTGTTTTCATCAATTAGACTTTCCAATTGAACAAGATCAGCTTGCCATTGCTTTTCTGGTAATAGGTCATAATAACGCACTTCAATATTTAAACCTTCTGAGAGTGTGTGATACAAACAGAAACCCGGACGTGGTACCAATATATTTTGTCCACTATCAGCCAATGCTAATATGCAATATTCCAAAGCAGAGGAGCAGCCACTGCATATCATTATATCATTTGGATTAATAGGCTCAGATGATTGATGTGCACTATACTTAGCGATGGCTTCACGTGCAGAATCATGACCTTGGGTATGTGCATAACCATTATATTTTCCGCTTTCAATTGCTTTGACCACCGCTTTCATCGTCTCATCTGATGCTCTTAAATTACCAAAAATTGTAGGATCGCCTAAAAATAAAAAATAATAATAAATTAGATACTCAATCTGCTAGTATTAAATGTAGTTGTTAATGCTAAGTAAAGCGTGTATCAGGAAATGTTCAATTGTGTGAAAACGCTTCGAAATTTAATACCCTTACATCGTTCATAATTAATTAAATTAAGTTTCAGATGTTGAGAACTATTTCAGAGTTGATTGATTACTTGTCAGTGCAGTCAGTGAAAGGTATCCAAGCTCAGCATTTCACAAATTTTTTAATTGCTACTTGCGTGAAGTGTGTAAACCGATTCTTTAAGTGGTCACCGGATTAATTACAGAACTATTGAAGCAATTCACGTGTCTAAACAAGCAATCACGCGTGACAATTATTTTTGTAATATAATATATAAAGTGGTTTTTTTTTTTGGCAAAAATCTACAGATATATTTCATAGATATATGCATAATTAATTATTTAATTTGTTTAGGTTAATTAAGTTTAAAATTGAGCTTGATGTTGGTGTGGATTTAAAAAACGATTACTAAAATTAGTAGAATATTTCAAAAAAAATTTTATAAAGTCACTTGTCGATTTTTCCAAAAAACAGAAAATTTCAAAAAAAAAATTGTCTATAACTATATATCCACCATAAAGTTTCTCGTTAAGAATGCGCTCAATTTTTCTAAGAAAACAGAGAGCAAGTGAAGAAATAGATATCGTCTTAAAAACGTTTCTTAGTAATTTTGGGAGTTCTAATAAGATAATAATGAATATAATATTAAAGAAATATATTCTAAAAGAGATATAGATATTATATACTATAAAAAACCAGATTTTGCTACGTTATATAATACAACGAAATGCAATAAAAAAGAAGAAGCGCACAGAAAAAGTTATAATATATAAGTTATAAATATCTATTTTAATTTTAACTTAATACAAAAAAAAAAAAATAAACTGGTTAAAACCAACAAAAACAGATTAATTTTTTCATTAACTTGCTATATGCATTTTGTTTACATGATTATATATTTTTATATTATGACCTCATATAATCGCGTGATCAAATTCTTTTATTATTTGTTTAATTTCACCAGGTCTCTTTAGCTAATATAATATATATAGGATCTGTAACAGTACATTTACACTATCGCAATTAACTCGACTAATCGAGTTAATTTCATACAAAATCTACACAGAAATGCTAATGAAGTTCGATAACTATAAGTGTAAATATATTTAGTATAAGAATTATTTTATATTAATAAATTAAAAAGGTTAAAATTCATAAAAACAAATAATTTGTTATAATTTGTAAAAGTATAACAAAACGACAAATAGTCCTGATTAATACGCAGAAATAAATATTCAAAGCAAAATTAAAAAAATATTACAATAACGAGTTTAAAAAACTACTTTTTATGCAAATGATATAAATATTTTATAAACAAATTCAAATCTGTTTTTATGCATATTTCTAAGTTGAAAATATTTAAAATCATTGCTCGAAATATGGTGGATTAAAATTGTATTTCTTTCATTTTTATCATTACAAAAAAAAATGAAGTATGACAAATGTTCAACAAAGAAAATGGCGCCAGTTTCTGATTGGTTGAATTGGGGGGTGTGTAGCACTTGAATTTAAGGAAAGCCAGTTTAGCAAAACTGAAAGATATCCAAAAAAAATAAAAGCAAATATGAGCCAAGATAAGTAAATAAATACGCAAAATTTAAGCAGTTTAATGGAAAATTTTGCATGTAAACAAAAATGAAATCAATTCAAAAAATAAAGAATCGTAGAAAAAAAAGTTATATATTCGTACCATAAGAGTATAGCGTGCAATAAATTAATTCATTATTAAAATTGTTTAAACTTGTTCTTAATTAAATTTTATTTGCATAAAATTCGGTAAAATTGTGAGCGCAAAACATCGACAACAAAAATGTTGGGAGCCGCGGAATGATGGCAAACGGAACGTTCGATGACTGAACACGCATAAACAACAAAAATGGCGTTCCACTTAACGCAGGATACGTAACAAGTTTTAAAGTTTTTAAGTTAAACTTAAAATATAATGCAGTAGAATGTGATTCTGATTAGCAGAGCAGGTGTCGGCGAGATAAGATTTAGGGAGTGTGTTAGTGTGTTTGCGTCTTCGATTAATATGCCACGCGTCTTACTGGATGACATGAATAAAATTCATAAAATTTTCGAAATCTGGTTTTCATCTTCGTATCGGCAGTACCTTTAAACCTAGTTATTCGCTTGTTTGCGTCAGTTATCAGCACTGCTAGTATGTAAATTTTTTTCATTTTAAATTCAGATTTTTAACAAAAAAGTTATTGGTTTTTTGCATTTATAATTTTCACCGAGAAAGGCGGTTTTTTCTCTTTTAAATTATTTGCTGAAACAAGTTCAAGGCTCATAGTAAGTTTCTGAACATCCAAAACATTACATAACAAAGTTCATCAGTCTTAAAATAATGCAAATAATAAAATAAGGAAATATAATATTTTGCACACATATATTTTAGAGGACAACAAGGTCAAAATATTCTTATTTAAAATCGTGAATTTGGCGAATGAAATTTTTAGTAGAATACTATGTTGCGCTTAGACTTATTGAATCCCTTGGATTAGACACCTTCTTCTAAATATCAAACTAAAATAATTTCCGTATAATTTTCTTCTCTTCTTCTCAACTTTATTATGGATTGTGTATGCAGTTAGACTAGACACAAACCAATTTGAGCTACTAAATTATCGCATCGAATTTATTCAATGAAAAATTCAAATGCAATTCTAGGTTTTAATTATAATAAATCTACAATTATAGTAGATATGGATATATATATATATTATTGTTATGTTATTGTACATAATATAATGATGCAATAACAATTGCATCATGCTTTACACAATCAAGTTATTCTGAAAAGCAGAGTTTACAGTTTTTCTATGATACGCACAGACATAAGTTATTTGCTCAGAGTACAATTAAAATATAAATAAGAATAAAATAAGAACAAAATAAAATAATTAATAATGCCCAAAATTGCAGCAATTGTATACATGAAATAATTACATAAAATAATTAATATAAAACCTTATTAAACTTATTGTCTTTTTTTTTACTCAGTAAAATAACAACAGAGTTAAAATAATCTTACTGTCTAATGTATTAAAATTTTTCTAGTTTCATTTTTGTCTGTAGATACCTAATATTATAGTCGAAAACTTTCATTATTTTTAAAAAAATTCATTAAAAATAAGAAGAAGGTTTTCAAAATACGGAAGAATGAAGGAAGAGCTAGCTAATACCATGATCAAAAATTTCCATTATTTTTGTAAAAATATACTAAAAAAATGATAGGGTTTTTAAAATATGGAAAAAAGAAGGAAAACCTGCTGGAAATGATAGCACAATAGGCTAAGTATGTCGACAATAATTGATATTCATATAACCTAACTGAACTCTAACATATAACTTTCATCATACTTCTTTTATATATTATCGATTTTTGTTAAACTTGTTATATTTTCGCATTAATTAAATAATTAAATTGTTCCTTCTATTGATCGATTTTTATTTTATTAATTCCATAATTTTTTTTATTTTGGTTAATTTACCATACTAAACTTTTATTCAAATTTACTATATATTACCTACTTCATATTATTTTCTTTAAATTATTTAAAATTAATTATTTAATTATTTTAAGTAAAAGTTTATAAAATGAAATCAATCAATTTTTTTATTCTTAATTATTTTGAAATATTAAATGATAATTTATTAAATATTAAATGATAATATTATAACAAAATATCTCAGATAATGAAAAATATTTAAAAGACTTTAGTCACCTCATTTATATTTTAAGTTTATACTTTATTTTCTTCTTTCAAAATTAATTACTCATAATGAGAAAAACGCGGAAAATATCATTTGTTTAAATAAAAAATAATAAAAACTAAATATTATAAATATTTTTATAGTTTTATCAGAAATTATTTTAATATTTATATAACTTACCAATCGAAAGCGGTATCATAGGTTTTTCTGGATTCGGCTTAATTTTCAAGGACTCGACAATGCTTCGAATGCGATTGTGCGTGTTCTTAGCCAACTTCGAAGATTTGATGTTCCATGTCTTCCGCGCAGTCTTCAAGTCTGTTGGATTAACGACGGCTTTTGTCGACGATGAAATAAAATGATCTAAACCATTAATTGGCATTATCACATAAACCAAATAAACCGAGTTAACACTTGCACAAAAACTTTTAAAAAATTATCGAAATTGCAAAAGTCCTTGTTTCGCACAGTAAACGAAAAAGAATCTGAATATTTTATTCTTTACACACAGCCAAGAGCAGTTTATGCCTCAGTAAATAAAATTTTCATATAAATTTGAAATTTGTGTCTTGATTATCATTCCAAACTACCATGAGTTAAGCTATAGGCGCTTTAGCCGCAATAAGTGAGTATTAACAACGCTTACAGTTGTCAGACAAATCACAAAACTATTTGATTATCACAAATATAAGTTTGTTATCAGAGCTTTCAATTCGAGCTGCTAGCTGTGATGTTTGTTTAATTCTCAGCCAAGTTCAACTGATCTACTTAAGCCGATCTGATTGAGCTTTTATTGGCTTAAGTTCTTTGCGTGTGTCGCAGTTGGCACAGCAACGCAGTAGTTAAACTGGCTGCTGCTAGTAGTGGTGCGCTGGAGGTGCTGGTATTGGAGACGACTGAGCAACAGTGGTATTAGTTGCGGTAACAGCTCAATGGTTTCTTGTTATTCGTCCTCTTCAAAGCGCTTCACTACGTTACGTATGCTGCTGTACGCCCTGATTTTATTAACTTTCGCGGAATACTTTTTAAAAACAAAAACAAAATAACTTTAAACAATATTTTAAATAATACAATTCGATAAAATTCGATATATAGTATTACCCGTATTTTGTTATAAGATTTACATACATACAAATAAACATGTACATGCATGCATGCATACATACATACATACGTATTCGCACTCTTTAAGTATGTGCATTAATTATTTAAATAAAAATTTCAATTAATTACTTGATAATATATATAAAATGGAATCAAATATTTTAACCAGTATTCACATTTCTAAATTGTTCACTTCTTCAATGATTTGAACGCTCCAGCGCCTGCCTTCGGCTCAGGCACCGCTCGCATTTTTGTTATAATTTTTTCTCTTCGTTTTTGCTGTCATAAAAATTAAATGTAAATTATACAAAAATTTGATTCGCAAAATATTTAAAAATAAAAATACCGCATTTTCAATGAAATAGATCAGATGTTTTTTCTGGTGTCATCTTATTTAAATCTTTTTTTTTCTTTTGCAAATTATTGTAATTCTTAATTAGGCGTTTACACTTGAAGCTTGACAAGTGCCGCTTAATAAATTATTTTGTTTCAAAAATAAATTCGATACAAAATTTTGTAAAAATAACACAATTTATTTATATTTAGTAACAATTCTGGACATTCCAAAATATTTTGCATTTATTTAATTATTCATTAAATTCTTTCGCCTTTTTTTTAATTCAAAACAATTTTATTTTATTAAATTTAAAACAATTTGCTTTGAAACTTTTTTTAAAATCTGATGCAAGACAAAAGCCACTGTAGTAAGCATTAACTTCATATTAGACAGAGTTTTTTTAAACATTTAGGCACCATTTTTCGAGAGCTTTATTGTCTAGTATAGTTAATACTAACACTAATAAAATATTTCTATTTTAAAAATGTTTTCTGCGAGCTTTTTTACAAAAATTAATTAAAATTATTTGCCAGAATTTTAACGCTTATATTTTGGTTCTACGTTTTCCTTCCTAGTTTCCACTTTTTCATTGTTTCTTCTATTGAAGTTATAGTGATACAGTAATCTATGAGTCTGTCTATATGCGCAAGTATGAAAGTAAGTAAATATGAATTCGCTAAAAACTCAAATAAATCACATTTGTGCGAATTATTTTACAGTCTTCTTTACTCTTGTCATATTTTACTTAGTACAAGGATATATATATTTGTTAATATATAACGAACAGAATTTATAATAATTTTATTATCATTTTGCAATTAATGTAGTTGTGTCATTTTAAAAGAAACTGAAGTCATTTTCTATTTTGAGCTTATTATTTATTTAAATAAAAAAACTCCACGTTAATTTTTTCTTATGACCTGACGGAACATCTCAACAAGAATGGTTTCTATAAAGTGATAAAAGATCGGGGGAGGGTGTCACTCGCAACACATGCCAGTAAAAAGTAAAATCAAAGAGCTGGTTCGTCCTTATAATTACAAATTAATGTTTTTAATCATTAGCACAAAGGTAGTTTGCTAAGTGATTACCTGAAGGGACATCTAAGTCTATTATAGGTACTAACATAATGTGTCTACCTAGAAATATAGAGCCGTATATCCATATCCTTTATTAATGTCCGGTTTTCATTTTAGAGGAAGATTCTAGCTAGGTGTATCTATCTCTTTCTGGTATCAGAAAAACCTTATTGACAGAGATTAGTAGCATTCATCTGAATTGCCAAATAATTCTTGCTGTCTGTCTGCCTTTATTATTTCACTGTTTGCTTAAGATCAGTTAGTTATTGGCACAAAAGAGCTATTACAACCCCAGTGTTTTACACCACTGGAACTTTAGAAACCATTAGGTTAGGTTAAGTTATACCGACGTTCTGAAGGGGTTTCTCTTAGATTTATTAACCCATTGTGTTACCGTATAGTGGAGAAACTCAGGGTTTAAAATCACCTGAAACATTTAGCGAAGGTTAGAATGCTGTTTAGTGGGAGGTTTTGTAGCTTTTTCAAGATCCTCAAAGAAGGGGACTCCTAAAGTGTTTAATCTCTGTCATGCATGAGGTAGGCAAAGCCAAAGTAGATGAGAGGCACTGTCAGGAGAGATTCAATCATCTAGCGTAATTTCAAGAGAGATTTAATCTTCTAGCGTGATTTCAATGACTTGTAAGTAAACCTACCAGAAGGCTGATATTTCTACGGGGCATCTTAATGAGAGAATTTGATTTTCTTTGGTGGTACGTGGCCAAATTGCATACAGATGCCTGCCAGTGTTCCTATTTTATTAAAAAGAACTCAGTAACAATTTGCATGATGTTACGATATGGCTAGGTCGCCTGCTTTGCAAATGCTGAAATTATCCCAATGACCGTAAACCTAAATTAGAGAAATATTGAGCTGCTTCGACATAGTGTTTAAAGATATGTACGAGTAGCAGTCAAAAATCGTCCTAGATGTAAGTTGGACTGAACTCGGAGACTTTAAAGCAGCATGCCTGTCCGAGAGTATGTATATATTCCTGTTAAATATACCATCCACTTTCAGATAAACTATAGCCTATATACAATTCAATATTAAAGTTAATAACTATAAATCTTTATTTAAAAAATATTTACATTATTATTTATACTATTTTCTCGATATTACAAGTAAAAATGTCCTGAATGTCAAGTGGGTGCCTTAAACTGGCTAAAGGTCAAGTCAACGTTTGAGAGATGCACTGCTTAATTGACAATTAGTGTCAATTAAATATTTAGCAATTTATATTATAATTGATCGAGGCAGCAACAAATGTCTGATACAGTAATTAAAAGCAATAAATTATTGTCTTGGATTTATAATTTACATACGTGCATTTAAATTAGAAAATGTACACCTGTTGTTGCTATTTGAACTATTTTTGCTGATCGCACTATTAACAAATCGCTGCTGTGATAAACAGATTAGTCATGAATGTTTACTCTAGAAATCCAACCAACTAACCGCCTAACCTTATAGGCAATCAAAATACGCACCAGTGAAGGGGTGAAGTGAGTTCTCAAGAAAAATTTTCATTAAAATTTATGTACTATTATTTCAGAAAAATATTTACAAATCTTACAAAACTTACAAATCGACTAATGATAATTTTAATAATTTATTTCAACAATAAGCTTTTTTATACTAGAAGAAAAGTTGATGATTTAAATAAGTTGCTTAGAGAGCTTATATTTGCATTATTTATTTATTCTAATATATAATAGAATTTATTTAATTTATGTACCATTTTTTAAGCAACAGTTTTACAAAAATGTATTACAAAATAAACAAAAATATTTTTCTTGATTCTGTACCAGCCTCTAACCGAGTCTCTAGTTTTATTTTTTTTTATTCCTAACATGTTACCATGGGTTATCACAGATTCTCCGGCATAGATGATAATGGATTGAAAGTCTTTTCATGGGAGTTCTTTGATTCCATAAATTTACCTTTTCTTTTATAATGTAATAATGAATATACATATAGTTATTCGCTTTATTCGGGGGTCTTGAGCCCCTTAGTTTAGGTTCTTGGTTTAATTTTTTAACGCAGCTTGCGTTTTCTTTTAAACAGGATTTCAGTTATTAAACTATAGTGAATAAATTTAACTAAACAATTGAAACAAAAACTATGTGAATTAAATAAAAAAAACACGTGAATTAAAGTAAATAAATTAAACAAAAATATAAAATTAATGCATTAAATTGAATATATTAAATAAAAATATTAAAATAAAAATAACATAAATTTCGAATTACCGGAATTAATTGTTCATAACTGAATTTATATTTGATGTGTTAGCCTAATCCGGAGATAGAACTTAATCCAAGTGTAGTTTTATTTTTTTTTCACAATACATAATAGTTTAACATCAATTAAAAATGTGAATAGAGTACGTGTTTTACGGAAGATATACAACCTAACATAGCCCGGAAACTCACAAAAATGTTGGATAGTAAAAATTATCTCAAAAATATTAATATATAAAAAAAGAAAAATAATAAGAAAAACAACCGCTCCTTTGAGAAACACTTATTTTTTATTGAAGTTCAATAGATGAAATATATTTTTAAATAAAAAAATATTTACACAAAATTACAAACTATATATGAAAATCATAACATAAATTTAAACTCTATTCGATGTTATATACCCGTACATTCGAATAATAGTAGAAAAATATATTGTTTTAAAATACAATATTAAATAAATTAAAAAAAAAATAAAATGAATATTCTTATAATATAAAATATTATAGACAAGTAATTACAATCTGAAATGGAGGGATATATTAAGTCGATTGAGGAACAACTTTCAGGACTTGTGTTACTTTCTTTTGAAAATGTTGCTAAGCCGTTTTCTTGGTGGTGTGTTCTATAAAGGAAATTGAAAAAGATAATAATGTATTAGCAGTGCAAAAAAAAAATATTTGCAATATTACTTTTAAATATTTTAAAATTATATATAAAAATTAAAATAATATGCTTCTTCTTATAAGTGAACATGAACATGAATTTATTTTAGAAGACTCGTCTATTTGGTTAAAGATATACTCGTATGATAAAGATACCAAATTTTTTATCTTATGAAAATATTGTATATCTCTTATATATCTTACCTCTCCAATGAGAAGACACTTATTAAATAACATTATAAACACATAAAGATTCTCTCACAACTTCTTGATAACAAATATATACGGGGTTACTTTGTTCCTTCATAGCACATGCTATATATTATATTTAAAATGTAGCCGATGAGCAGTTTTTCTGCTAAAGGAATAATAGCTTTTCCTTGAGACTGGGACTACTTTTCCTTCGACACTTAATTTTCAGGCATGTAGGTATAGTTGTGTTTCAAGTAATTATTTAAAAGAATTTTTTTTTATTAGGTTGGATGTACATATATTTAATTAATTTATTATACTCTTAGATATATATGTGTTATACATAACAATAATTGGCTAAACTGACGAAATATATGAAAGATAGATTATTAAGTCATATTTTGGCCTGCCATGGGGTTTATTTCTACAATAGAAGAATATGTCTACAATAGAAGTAATTTAAATGCATAATATAATATAAAATCATACAATTAAAGTGATAATATATTAACAGAACTTTTATATTACTATTATAGATAGAAAGTAATACTTTTTATGTAGAAATCAAATATTTTAATAGAAAATTTTGCACAAACTGTAATTTATGTAATTAATGAAAAAAAAATAAATTACGAACAGAAATAATTCTTTAAATTAAACATCGAATCCATATAAAGACAAACTTAAAGTAAAAACTTCATTATGAACTATTTTTAACAAAAAATAAACAAACAATTAATGAAATAAAAATAAATTATGAGTAGAAATAAAGCAATCAATTGAACATGAAATATTAATATAGGGACAATCTTATTAACAAAAAAAAAAAACAATAAAATGAATAAATAAATAAATTAATTAATTTACACAAACAAAATATAAGATGTATATAATATTCGTAGAACTCTATTAGAATCCGTAAAAGAATACAGCACCAAAGATCACAAAAATCGCTAGAGTAGCGAATATTGAAAAGCTTATAACACAACGCGCTGTAACATTCATCTGACACCACATGTGGTACAGGTCGACAATGGTTATTGTTTGGTTGGTAACTAACACCACATCATCAGATTGATTGTTCTTACTTTTTATATAAATAGAAGACTTCCTTACATGGGTCATATTAACGTTTGGTATGCGACGACTGTAGATGATGTTTCCAGTGTAAATTATGCGTGAAAGTTGCGCTGATGGTGAGAGCGTTTGATTTGTAGGTGGTACATAATTCGACAATCCCGAGCTTGTAGGTATCAATTCAAAACCGCTACTTTGCTGTTGACTCTCCTGGTCATTAGCTTTTAAATCCATTTCGCTGAAATTTATAGGTTTTATTTCGAATGGTGCTTTCGATTCTTTTACGTTCAGTTGTGCTGTAAAATCGGCACTATTCAGCCCATCAAATTGATGGTCTTTGTTAAACAAATGGAAATTATTTCCTTTATGTAAGTTCACTTCTCTTTCAAAGTCTATCAATTCTGACTTGCTACACTCTGACACATCGAACTCGTCACAGTCCGTATCGGTATCAATATAGGTGCTCTCTTGTTTTAGGAATTTGTCCTCAATTACAAGTTTGGTTTTACCCAACTCCCCATTCGGCGGTTCATATTCAATCACTTCCTCTATACTACTACTGCGACTATTATTGTATTCTTCTATAATTGGGTCATCAATATTAGAGTTTGAATTATTACACAATCCTATCGTGAGATCATTTGAATCATCTTTTGATTTTGTGATAACAACTGTTTTATCACTTCTAGTATTGTGATTAAAATTAGCGTAATTATTATTTTTTACCTCAAAAGTCACGCCTCCAACTTCGCTATCACTTAACGTTCCGTTTTCCTCAACACGCAGTGGACGGTACTTATTAAACTGTTCGTTACGTTGTTTGCGTGCTTTACGGCGATTAATGTCAATCAAACTATTGCGGGGATGCGCCCTCTGCCTTGCAAAAATATTGCTGCATAAATAAATGGATGGGCGACTCCCACGATCACGTTTCTTCCTGCGACGCAAACGACTTTGTAATGAACTTTTTACGCCACCTGAACTTGTCGTACCGGTACCGGTAAGTATGTCATACGGAGAATCTGTTTTTGCTGAAGACGTAGTCTCAACCACACATTTTTGACCCAGCTTCGACAGTCGCCGTTTCAGACAACGACTTCGTCTGTTTCGAATGAATTGTTGATTTTCAATACATTTAAGGAATGGATTTGACTTCACTTTATTTTTCTTCAAAGGTGTCATTACAGATGTTTGGTATGTGTATTTCTTTATTTCATTTTCCTTATTATTTTCATTTATTTTTAGCTTCAAATTTGAATTTGTACTCGATGCAGAACTCAATGAATCTATTAAACGTCGCTGGTCAAAATATATTCTGCTCTTGCGCGGCGTGGAGGTACAAACTTGTCCAGCTTTGGTGTCATTCAAACGAACCAAATGGAAATTCTTGTTCGTTGGGTCCTTTTTCCATATATGTTTCAAAATGGGAGTATGAAGTTGTTTTTATTTTTTTGTTTTGATTTAAGAAAATAAAAAGAAAAGTTAATTTTTCATATAAAAATAATCCAAACCACAGCACAAAACACCAAAATAGTGGACAAAAACTAAATTTTACAAGAATAAAACAACAAAAACAAATATCCAACCACAATTAGAAGAACCTATGGACCTATTAAACATACTTAGTATATACTATAATTTATACGTTTAACAAATAATGATAAAAAAAATAGTACAGCTAACAGAAAAAAGATGGAATATACAATATTTCATTTATTGTATAAGAAATGATTATTATGGAATTATTTTTATAGATTTACATACTTAACATATGAAAACGAATGCTACCCTAGAAAATAGTTCCCTTTTTCGTGAAAAAGTTGTTATAAATTCTCACTTATTATCACTTAAATATATATTAATAATTTGAATATTTAATACAAAGTTCTTTATTGTTTCAAAAAATTACAATTTTATTTCAATAAATAAAATAAATATTAAAAATAATAAAAATTACAACAAAATGTTTTTGTTTTTGTTTGTGACTTTAAATAAATTTAAATATTTAAAAAGTTTTCACGAATTCTAACATTATATTTGTGATATATAAAAACAACAATAATAGCAAAAAGAATATGAATCCTAACAAAATGGATTCGAAAACGAAATATTTATAATTAATTAATCTAAAACGATATTTCTAGAAGACTATCAAAAATTAAAAACTTAACATACATACATATATAATTAAAACTAACATGACATTAGGATAATATTTAGGTTTAAACAAATATAACAAAACGAATAGTTTAAATATTAATTATTATTGTGACGAAAACTTAAGGTACGCATACATATTAAAAATAATTGACTTAAAAGTAAACTTACCTCATCTTTAGGATTGCCCATACTGAATCTCGATGAGAAAAATGCAAACCGAGCGGGTGTTTTGACAGAGGAGCCAGATGGATTGTTGTCATCTTTACATTCTTTCAATATCTCTCTGCCTTGCTCACCACAACCACCAAAAGAGAGACGACCACCATTTTTACTAGGCGTAGGAGGGCCAGGTTTTTTATAATGCGTAACACCGCTAACTTTTTTACGTGACCCAGCTGTAGTACTGAGCAAACCGATCATACTATCATCTAAGCTGTGGGGACCATCCTAAAATGTAAACGTATATTTATTATTTAAAACGAATTTTGGTTACTAAATAAACAATAATTAATTCTTAATTTGTTTAATAAACGCAACATGAAACATATAAGGGCAACACAAAGGACAACACAAAATCGCATGCAATAAAAACAATTTTATGCTTTTTAAATGAAATCATATTATTTTTTAAGACATAAATAAACTATATAATTATCTTATTAAATTGTAAGATTTTACATTATTAATTTTTAACAATAATCTTACTTTACAAAAGAAATAATATTCATCGTAATTAGAGAGAATTAATATTATATTTACAAAACTTAAATTATAAATAATAAAACGTAACGTAATAAAGTTTACAGTAATAATACAGTAATAAAATTATTATTATAAATAATTTTAATTAAGAAAATTAGTTTTTCTCAAAATGTAAAAAGCGTCATAATAAAGATGTATCGGATAACTCATATATATATATTGTACTGAATATAAACATATCTATATAAATTTAATTATAAAATGCGTGACATGCTTGGATGTTGTTTTATTTATCCTTTAAGGAGTGTTGCATTTGTAATTTATGTGTTTGAATGCATGTTAGGGATGCTTACTTTCAATTCATCCTCGTTCAAGCCAACATCGTATTGGGGTGCATAACTACTTTTCAGATGTGGTAGCACCAAAGAATTGCGGTATCTCAGTTCTTCAGCACTGTAAATAATAATAAAGTTTAGAAAATTTTGTACAATTATTTATTGAAGATCAAGTCAAAAACTACTAATATTTATTCAATTCCTTAATTCCAATTTTAATTTAAAAATCCCAAACTCTTATTCTCTACCATCATTTCCTCATGTCTTGAATCGTTTTTCAGTGATCGTAAAACAACAGAAACAATAAATTTAAATTCTACTCTGTTGGATTGGATTAAGAACCAATATAATGTCTTTAAAATTTATAATTTACAATTTTTATCTACAGTTAGTTATAATAGTTCAAGAACAAATTTGCTGGAGAGAGTGCGATCGATTGTTATAATAAATAAATAGATCCACTTACCACATATCATTGTTCATAAAATCAGAGCAGCGCCCATTCTTTAAGTCTGTTAGATAAGTATTGTTAAATACTTCTCCTTCCTCATCTTCCATAGCTAAATTTGTCCCGATACCATTAGCAGAAGCAAGTGAGGCCGTCGAAGATACATGAATCATACTTGGACGTTTAAATGGACCTCCAGCACTATCTTCCAAGTGCTTCAGTTTGGTTTTAAGTATAGCGTTTTGCTTTTGATACTCCAATATGTTATCATTTAAACGTACAATTTGACTAGATAGTTTACGTGTGTGCTCTTCATATTTTTTATTCTAAAAATTAAATGTAACTGGAATCAAATATTTAGTGCATTATGTTGATGAGACTATTACCTGAGCAGTAATAATTTCCATTTCTGATTTACAAATCGCGATCTCGCGTTCATGTTTCGTACTCATTTTTGTTGTTTCCTCGGTGTACAATGTTTTCTATAAATTTGCAGTGCAATGTGGATGGCATTTTAATATGGGGACGAATTTAGAAAAGGATTTTATTTATAAATGGGTAATTACAAAAAATAAAACAAAAACAAATACAACTTTTTTTGTTTTTATTCGGATTTTGGATTTTAAACTTTACATGTATTAATGTACGTATATATTAAATTACTAAAAAATATACTTAAAGAGTTATAGGACATCACAGCTGTAGTTAAATCTATAATATAAACATATATTCTTCATATATATGTTACTATGGTTTAATTTTCATCAAAATATATAATTCTATAATATTATTAAGCGGATTAATTTCTCTGGATTCAATAACCTAAAATACTATCTTGAATTTTAATCAAAATGTTTTGTTTAAAATACTTCGGGTTTGGTGCTCTTGAACATTAACTCCAAGTCATAGTAGCTCAAATAATAATTGCAAAAAATCCCAAAGAAGGCAACTCCAAACACTAATAAGAAAAAAATATAACTGCATGACTTGAGTCTTCTCTTCCAAGGAGAGGGACCATTAATTCCGTCGTTATATTCTTCATGCATCTGCTGTGCATAGAAAAAAAAACAAAAACATAAACATTGTCAGAATTTATAAAAAATTATCGAACTGCTATATAATTTAAATATATATACAAAAAATATATGTATATATATAGCCGCTATATATAAGTATATATAATAGTGAATTTGTAATTAAAATCAAGCATTTCTTTAGTATATAATGTACTCAATGTGTGGGCTCTATAAAGGTTATTTCAAAGATTAAATAATAAAGACCTCAATCAAAACTCACGATTTTGAGAGATAAAATTATTCAAAGACGTTATGTCAAAAGCCTTGGACTAAGATTCGTTCTTGTAAAATATTATCATTCAATATATATATATATATATATATATATACCATACCACGAAAATTTAAATATAGGCAAAAAACAGTAATTTGTAAAAATGTGACTCCTCATATCAGAGATCCATGATGTATATATTTATGATATATATATGATTTTTTTGCCTATAGCACAGATCTTCAATTGAATTTTATGCAAAATCTATGACAATGACAATAATTTCATATACTTTTATAATGTATTTATTATTACTATTTTGGTAGTAACAACGAAGTCTAGAGTTGTGGTACGATGGAGATATTTCTTATCTTCTCTTTTTTTATGATTATTTTTATTTCATTTAATTTAACCTTTTGTAACAAATCAATAAAATGCAAAAGTTAAATTGTATCATTTTAACATATTTGCAACAAGACTATTAATATCACGGGTAAAAAAAATATCAAACGAACGAATATAGAATGAACACCAATGTGGTTTCTAATGGCACCAAAACTTTCCAAACTTTCCTTTGATAAAATCTCAAAGGTTATTATTTACAAGTGTACCTATCAGCCTTAATGGTTCAAATACAAAGACGTAATTCATATTTAATATACATGATATATAATATACATGTGCCACGAAATCAAATTAACAATTTTCAAAAATATTTTATAAATTAATATCAACTTTCGAATAAAATTTGTCGGAACCATATAGATATTATAGATAAAGTTAAATTAAACTTAAGAAGAAGAAAAATAAAATATAAGCTTAACATTCAACAGTACAACAAACAAACACAAAACATTTTGCCATTAATCGGTCAAGTACCACTGACAACATTCGCTGACAACTTTCGAGTTTCATTTGCAAGGAATACTAACCAAGTTAGTTCCCTTAATAACATAGCAACTAACCGGACTACAATAAAAAACATTACAAGTAACAAAAAACAATAAAACAAACGATCTCAATTCAATTTTATTCTAAGAACAGTGTGATGCCCTATTTTCTATAATTAACAAAAGTATTTATATAGGAACAAAACAATATGACTGGATTTGAGGTTAAAACATTTTCAGGAAATAATAGAAAAAATTATGTAAATTAAACTCACCATTTTATTTTTCATTTTTTCCAGTTTGCCTTCCAATTCCAACCGATTTTCCTTAATGCGCTTCTCACTGATCTGGGTTTGTTCTTCGAAGCGAACCTTTAGATCGCGGTACTTGGCCTGCAAAATTTGGTTATCCATCAACAATTGCGAACTGTTTTCTTTTTCTTTCAATAGCAGTGCATCTGACAAAGCAAAACGTTTTTGTAGTTTTTCAAGCTCCTCAGTGGACATATTGGAAACATTATTAGTTGCCTGAAGCGAATCGATTTGTTTCTGTAACACATTGGTTTGTGCATTTTTACTTTCCAACTCAATTTGGGTTTCGACCATTTTTTTATCAACATCTTCCTTTTCCACTAGCAGAGCCTTGATTTTATTTTCCGCAATTTGCAACGCGGCAACAGTGGTAGTGTATTTTTCATTCAACTGAGTTTTTTCTTCCCTAATGATTAGTAACTCTGTACGCAATTGGCCGATTTCTTTATTTACATCAGCCACAGTTGTTTTGGAAATTTCTAAGCCAAGCGATAATTTAGATATTTGGTCCGTCAAGTCAATGTGCTCATCACGCATACTACACATTTCCCTTTCTAATTTTTTATTTAGGTCTTCATAGACTTTAATCTTGTCCATAGAAGCGAGGTATTCTTTATTAACCTTTTCGAATTCTGCATTGGTAACGTTTTTTTTCTTACACGCTTCCAACAGTTGGTTATTGAGTGCACCGACTTCAAGATTCAATCGCACATTGTCTTGCTCGCAATTGGCTAGTGATTGATTCAGTTTGCGTAGTTTCTCTTCATTACATTCTCGCATTTTCTCAAGCTTTAAGAATTTTGTTTTGATTTCATTTTCATTAGACACCAGATTAATCTTATCATTCTCCAGTTCTTTCTTTTCTTTCTCGAGATTTTGAACTTTATTCTTCAAGTGTTCGTAAGCTATCTCAATTTTATTGATACGCTCTTTTAAAGACTTACACTCTTCTTGCAGAGTATCACGTTCACGTTGCAAGTATTCAAATGCACTTGTGCCACCCTCCTTAGTTTTTGAGAGACGTTCATTATCGCGTTCAAGTTTTGAGCAACGTGCTTGTACATCTCCCAGTTTTAGAGCAAGCTTTTCTAGTCTTTTTGTGGTGTTAGCATGGTTCTCTCGTAATTTATCATTTTCAGTAGTTAGCTTGTTGACGAGTGCTGTCTTATTATCGTGTTGTGTGACTAATGTTTTAAACTCGTTTTGAATTTGAAGTAGCTGCTTCTCAACTGTCAGACTATTCTCTTGCACAGATTTCAATCTCTCTTGAGCTTCAGATTGCGCTTTTTCGCTCTGCTCAATCTGTTTGCGTAATATCTGAGTTTCTTCTGAACAGGATTCCTTTTCGCTACGAACAGAAGAGATCTGCTGTATAAGCTCTGTAATATTATCATTTGCTTGCTGCAGTTCTCTCCTGCTTATTTTTAGTTCATCAGACAACTGTCGTTTTTCGGTTCGCTCATCGCTTAGCTTGACAGTCAAATTAACGATTTCTGCAAGTGCAGAGTCATGTTTAATTTTGTTAGAGTTGAATTTCTCAGTTAATTCTTTCAACTCGGATTGAAGCGCCGCATATTTGCTATCTGTATCTGCTTTCTTCCCACGTAAAGAATCTAATTCAGAGAGTGCGCTTTTCAACTCCTTATCCAAATACTGCTGTTGTATGAACATTTCATCATGCTTAAGCTGTACTTTTTCAAGAGATTGAGTTTTCTGTTCAAGTTCAAGCACAAAGTTTCCATTTGATGTTTGCAGGCGTGCATATTTTTGATTTTGTTCACTTAAATCCTTTTGTATTTCCTTCAGTTGTGTTTCCAGCTTAGTTAGTTTAGACTGTGTGTGCCTAATTGTGCCGTTAGCTAAACTGATCTCATTTTCGGTTTTAGCTAAATCCTCTGTCTTTTCTAGCAATTGTTTCTGCACTTTAGCGGATTGCGCTTTTAAATCTACAAAATCATCTTCTTTCGCTTGAAGTAATCCCTCTAGCGACAAATGCTCTTTTCTCAGATGATCAATTTGTCCTTTTTTATGTTCATTATCTGCAAGTAGTGATTTATTTTGATCCCGTAATGTGTTAATATTCTTACGATATTTATCGATTTCTGTTTCCAATTCTGACCACTTAATTTGCAGATCTGCATTTTCAGCTGAAAGCTTTTCGTTAACAGCTTCCAAATTTTGCATATCACCTTTCATTCTAATCAGATCTTGACTTAATTTGTTTTCCAAACAAATATTTTCTACTTCCAACATTTTTTTTAATTGCAAAATTTCCTTTTCGCTGTTATCAAGTTTCTCCTTTAGTTTCTTGTCGTTTTTAGTGATCGACTTAATGACATTGTCCATTTCTACTAGGTTTCGTTTGGAATACTCTAATTGTGATTCGACGAAATCCAATTTATATACAACGGAGTTTAAGGTTGTTTTTAGCTTGTTCAAGTTATCACTATTTCCTTCTTTTGCATTAAAACGATTTGGAAAACTCTGAGATTCGTGTTCAACTTGCAGATTTTTATAGTTTTCCAAACCTGCTACTATTTCCAAGATGATTGTGTCGTGAGACTTTAATTTCTCACTTTCATGGAATAATTTTTGTTGCAGTTCATTAAACTTTAATTCCCAGTTGTTGCGCTCAAGTCGTAAATTTTCCATGCTGACTTGCAGTCTGTTTTCGTAGTCCTTAATTAGATTTATATTTTTGAATTCGCTCTCCTCTAGCAATTTTGTCGCTTCATTGAGGTTGTCATCAGATTCTTTTAGTTGATCGACAGTTTTTTCAAGCGACTGCAATAGAGTTGCTTTCTCTTTTTGTTCACAATCTAATTTAGCCAAAAGTTCTTCATATTTTACGTCTAAACGCTGCTTTTCAATCATAAAATCTTCCACTTCCTCTTTAAGATTTATTATAGAGTCAATTTGCTGTGATTTTACGTCTTCCAGTGCTTGTATAGCTTTTTTGCTTAATTCCAGTTCTTCCACTAAAGTTTGAATTTTTTCTTCTTTGGATTTAAGTTCCGCTAATAAAGAATTTTTATGGTCACACGCTTCTCTTAACGAAATCGACAACTGTCCAAGACGATCAACGGTATTATTGTGCTCAAGCTTATACTGTATTATTTCTTCACTCAGTTTATTATTTGTAGAAGTCATTTCTTCTAATTTTCCTTCAAAAGTTTTTAGTTTACAGCCGAGCTTGAATTCTGCTTCAGATTTTTCTAGTTCCAACTGTTCTTTTGATTTTTCAGCTTCAAGTAGTTTTTTCTTTATGCTACTACACTCTTTGTTCTTAAAATGCCTCTCACTTTTAAGCTCTTCTCTAAGTGTGTGCAAAGTATTCTCATATTTGTTGCTTACTTCTGTTACTTGTACTTGATTGAATTCATCCCTTTCTTTAAGTTTTTTCTCCATTTCCACTATACCACGAGACACTTCCTCAGTAAGTTTATCACACCTCCGCTCATACTCTAAAATGCGTTCTTGCGACAACTTTAATAGTTTTTTTGTATCAGTGTTGACATGCTCCATTTTCTTCGTTAAATGTATATTATCGTCTAAAGTATGTTCCAGTTTTTTTTCGGCTTTCTCTAACTTATTTTTCACTTCTGTATGCTCTCTTGATAATCGTTCAAATTTGCTTTCTACTTCGTTAAGAGAGGATGTCAAATTCTTCACTTTAGTTGTAATTTGTTCAAGGCAAGCACATAGATTACTATTTCCAAATGGTTTTTCAATTATGGACATTAATATTTCAATAGCTGTTGCTATATTAGATATTTCAGAATTCGAGCTGAGTGCTTCAGTAGTCGCTATTTCAAGTTCCGTATTAGTTTGAGTTAATATTTTCTCCAGCTCTAACTTTTCTGATGATAACTCTCTTATTTGATTTTCTCTTACAGCGACATCGTATCCTGATTTTTCTTTTTCTCTCTTATATTGCTCCATCAATATGTTAATACGCTCCTCTAGTTCTACATTGCTTCTACTCGTGTCAATTATTTCATTACCTAACTTAGACATTTGTAGTTCTTTGCTCGATATTTCTTCACGCATTTCTTCAAGATGTTTTTTAGTGTCACGTGCAGTCGTTTTCATATCCTCAAACTCTATAAACAATTTCTCATACTTCTCCTTCACTAAAGTTTCGGCTGACTTATGCGACATTAACTCAAGCTGTTTGTTACTAATTTTCTCATTCAAAACTTTTACTTCCATCTCGAATTCTGTTGATTTGAAAAGTAATTTTTCTTTCGACTCCCTTAGCTTGCATTGCAAGTTCTCAATTTCCTCCTGGAGTTGTGCTTTAATCGCATTTAATTTAGTATTGCTCATATGATGCTGTTCTGCTTGGGCTCGTAATATCTTAATTTCAGCCACTTGCTTCTCTTGCTCCACTTTGCAAGCCTCTTTAAATTGTTCATAACCACTAGTCAATAAAACAAGCTTCTCTTTATATTCCTTAAGTTCTTTAACTTCTTTTAGTAACTTATTTTGCTCTATACTAGTGGTCGCCTTATACTCTTCGAATTCTTGCGTCAACAAATCCATCGCAGCTTTTATATTCGTTTTCTGGTGTGCTAACATGTTGCTTTCGAGTTTACACTGTGAAAGTTGTTCTTTTAATTCGTTTTTGATTTCTTCCAATTCACTATTACGACTTTCAACAGATTTTAACATATCCTTAAGATTGCGCACATCCTCATCAAACTTCTTCAATTGACTATTAAGATGTGAATTCACATTGTATAAGGCATGTGTCTCGTCTGTGAGTGTTTGAAACTTACATTGCGCACTTTTATAATCAGTATTTATTCTATGTATGCAATCAGATAATAGTAGTAACTTTTGTTCAGGCTTTTTAGGAGTATCATTTTCGGCCTCCGCTTCTGTGCTTAACGATAAGCTAAAGTCCTGAGCAATTCTCATTAGCAATTCCTGCATTTCAAAGTCTAATTTCGAGTTATCTGAACGTAGTGTGGCAAGTTCTTCCCGTAACTGTGAATTCTCCACTTCCTTTTCACGTAATTGCTTATCTACAACAGAATTAGCTAAATTTTCTGGAACCAATTGACTGCCAGAACCATTTGATGTTTGTGAGAAGGAGTTATCCAGAAAATCATTGGAAGAGTTCAAATTGTTATTTCCTTTGCGAGTTTCTGCTATAAACTGTTCCAATTCTAATTTACTATTTGTAAGATATAAAATGGTGCTACTTTTAGCCTGCAACGAAAGTTTTAGAATAATTATTAAATGCATTCAATTCCTAAAAAAAAAAACTATTTTACTAAATTTGATTTTAACGTCATTTACGGCGACAGTGACTATTTTATTTAATAGAAACTTTTGTATTTAATAGAGAGAGTTTCTTAGCAGAAGTAAATTACAAGTACAAAAATCTCTTCAAGACCTTTTTATTTATATTATAAAGAAAGTTAAATCGAAATTAGCAAAGCTTATATACTTTCAAAAACCAAGCAATTTATGGGATATGAAATTGTTTTTAATTATTTATTAGTAAGCACATGTATTGTACGAGCTAATAATTGTTAAAAAATTCATTGCAATTTCTATCTACTGACATCAATTCAAAGACATCCAGTATTCAAAGTTATACTCATACTATATTACATAGCATAAACCAATTAAAAGACATTTTGCAGCTGTTATAACTACTATTCTCCTTACCTCTAATTCTAATGCCTGTTCATCTAAAGTAGCCTCCAGTTGATTTATTCGCTCAATACAGTCTGTCAGATTACTATTAGCAAATGAAAGCTATAAAGAAACCAAAAAAAAAAAATTTAAAAAACAGATTCCATAAAATGATATAATTTAATAAATTTACCTTTTCAGTCACCAAATCTTTTTCTTCTTTAAGTGTATTTAATATGGATGTTATTTTAGTAATTTCCTCCTCTTTTTGGGAAATTTCCTTGCATAGACGTTTCTTCAATTGTTCTTCCTTTAAAAGAAATATATAAACCTTAGTAAAATTATTCACAAGCAGTTTGTCATTACTGAATATTGAATAGTAGTAGTCAATTATAGAGTGATTGAGTGAATGTTCTGGAGTTCGTAAGAGAAAACGAACTAAATCAATTTTTGCATGGACGATGAACTGATATAAAGCATAACACTGTCTAGTACATTTAAAAAGGAATTATATGCAATCTTCACAAATTTTATGAAGCCAACAATGTAAGCATAACTGAATCACCTCAATCCGAGCGAATATTCAGTTTATATTGCTTGAATTAAAATTTTTTATACAGTAAATGAAATAGGTTTTTAAAGTTCATTACAGCGTTTCAGGCATATGAAACTGAGTTTTTTTTATATTGACTTATAAATTTATTATCTGTAAAGTGGTCTTGCAGGCAAATACCTGCTGAAAAATGTTATGGGAAATCCTTACAATAACAATGACTTTCATTTTATTACCTGTTCATCGTCTGGAATAGTTGAACATGCTTCTGTAGTTTTGTAAAGTAGCTCATTTCGCAGATCATGTATAACTTGCTGCATACGTTTCTGATCTTGTGCTGCAATTATTGATAATAATGTAGTAAAACTTGATTAGCAAGGATATATGATATATATAACACTTACATAGTTTTGTGATTTTTTCTTCATTCTGTTTCAGTTGAACCTCTAGAAGACCCTTTTCATACCGTTCAGTATCTAGCAAAGCCTAAAAATTGATTTGATCTAAATTTTTTCTTCATTTATTAATGGAATTGGTTTACCCTCAGTTGGTATAATTCGCGTGTGCGTTCTTCTAGTAAAAACGACTTTGGTGTTGAAGGTGATATACGATTAAGCATGGCAAATTGTCGTATTGGTGTGTTTGCTGGTGAATTTACATGTCCATTTGCTATTGGTGGTGTGTTATTAGCAGGACTATTACCACTTGATTGTGGACTACTTTCTGTGATCGAGGGCACATTAGCAATTGCATGACGTAAACTTTCTTTCGTTATAACTTCACAATCCAAGAGTTGTTTGAAATAGTCAGCAATATTTTGTTGAGTTTGTTCGGATAACTTTTTGCATATTTCATGAAAGTAAGACTCCGGATCTTTTACACAACAAAAATGTAAAAGTAATGAATAAACATACACATATTCCGCAGAACTTAATAAATTTTCATCATCTAATATTGGATTGAATTTGGGATAATGTTCTAAAAAAAAAGATAACATAAGCATAAATACATAAACACATATAGTTACACATAACATCAGTGACATCTGACACATACCTTGAAGAAAGGATATGATGTTTTGTGTGTCATTTTCGACTGTGCCCCGATGATTCAAACAAAAATTTTGAAAAAATTCCTCCAAATCAGATTGTTCTAAGTTGTAGAAGTTACGTTCCGTAAACCCACATTCGGTGATCTGTAAATTAGTTTTTCATCTATGAGTACATATGTGTGTGTGACCCGAACATCTGCCAGTTCGCGACAAATATCCGCGCTCTTTCACTACTTACCCATTGCAGAAGAATTTTTTTCCACAAACGTAAGTCCATTCTCTCACCATTAATGTTTACGAAACGTTTGGTTTTATATGTTTTTTTCTCTAGAAATTTGACAATACAAAGTAGGTATGAAATTCTAATATATTTAGAATTTTCTTTACTCAACTATTTGACATTTGTTATATTCCATTCATAATATTACATAAACAATAAATTGTAGTTAACAATATACAAAAATATATCTAGTACGAATTGTTCAATTTTTATCATAGTATATTCTATGTAAATTTTCCACTTCCTTTTCCACTTCCCCAGTTAACAACAAACTCTAGCCAAATCAACGCAACTTATGCCGTTAGCATTGTTTTAAAATCTGACGCTGCCGCTAAGTAAATACGTTGCCACATATTCAGAACTACGATTGGTTGCCATTTATATACAAAAAATTAATGCAAAATCATAAAGATGCTTGAAACAATTTTGGAAGAGATACAGAATTGTTTAGTGTTTTGATAAATATAAAAATAATACATATACTTGTGACACATTGTTTCCTTTTTGTTATAATATATGATATATAAATATACAATGACAAATATTTTATATACATTAATTTTAAATACGCAATTGAGATTTAATATCTTACATATCAAATATTTCACAATCCTGAGCAGCTTTTTTCGATAGACTAAAAACCGACAAAGCTTTATTTTCTAGATATATAACATCAACATTTTTCTTTACGAGCAGGAAAAAAATAACATTAATTCTGGTTGAAAGAAATCGGCAGTACTTTTAAAATATGTTGAATGCTTTTGTTCAACATATGTTTTTGTTGTGTACAATATGATATGATACGAACGACTTCAATTTTGAAACATATTTTCAATGAACATTTCCAAATAGACAGATTTTTGAATTTGGCAGCCTTAAAACTTTAAATTTTTTTTGCGAGTAAAACCTAACTCTAAAGATTTTAAGAGCATTATTGTTGCTTTACATGTTTTATTTCTTAAGATGCGAGTATTTGTTTGGTACACTGAAAGAAAAAATCATGGCTATTGCTTATAATAACGAAATATACAAAATTTAGTGGTAGTTTTTCATAGCGTCCATAGAAACGATGATTATTTGTGTCATATCATACCATTCAAGAGACATTACTTTAAAAATGAAGTTATATCAGCATATAGGGCGAGGAAAACTAATTTAAAATAAACGATTTTGCCAAAAAAGAATTGTCAAATAATGATAAAAAATCATTATCATGTGGTAGACACATTGTTACAATTGTTAAATTGTATAAAAATTTAAAAAATACATTAATAAATTTTCTAGTATTTTAATATTAATATTAGTAAATTTCATTTGTTACTGTAAAGGTTATATGATATACTTTTTTTATTGTTATTCGTTATTTTGACTTTTGTAATTATTGTTAATAAATACTTGGTTATTTGCGAAGTATAAATAGTACAAATATTATGTGTGTCGTATTTAAATACATCCCTAATGAAATTTGAGTGAATTCACATGGTCACTTTGTCCAGTAGGTTGTTTCTCATGTGGCATCACCGAAACTATTTGCACATGTACTTCAGCTGTTTTTCATCAACAAACAGAGGAATGTAAATAATATTCGTGAAAATTGTTACGAAGTTTAAAATCATAAAATACTTAGTAAACAAATCGAAAATTTTATGTATTGAAATATTCATACAATATTTTATAATATGGCCTTTGAAATTTCTACTGAGAGTACAGTTCAACTTCCAGAAAGCGCAACAAACGAAGAAGAACTCCTACTAGCAAAGACAAAAAATCCTGGAGAAACACCACCAAATCCTTTAAGTAAAAATCAAATTAAGAAACAAAAAAAACTAAAGCTATATGAAACCCTTAAAAAGGAGCGTCGCATTAAGGAGAGAGAAAAATTAAAAGTACGACGTCAGGAAGCAGCTGCAAAAGGCCTGCCGGTACGCACAGGTCCATCTAGGAAAGAATTGAAGAAACGTACAAAAGCATGTATATATAAACTATTATAGATTTTAAAAATATCAAAACATATTTTAATTATACATTTATATTTTACTAGCTATAGAAAACCCAAATGCTCTAAATGTCGCAATTGATCTCGATTATGATGATTTGATGCATGATGGCGACGTGGCAAAATGTATTAAACAGTGTTTACGTATATACACAATAAATCGTCGTTCTCATAATCCGTGCAGATTACATTTTACTGGTATTAAAGAAAATGGACGTATACATAACATATTAAAAAAGAACGATGGTTGGCAAAATTGGAATGTCGATTATCATTTCAATAAAACGCACATAGATATTTTTGCGAAAAACCAAATTGTTTACTTAACTTGTGAATCTGATACAGTTTTAGAAAAATTAGATGCTGAATGTATATACGTAATAGGCGGTTTGGTAGATCATAACCATCAGAAAGGATTATGCCATGAACGCGCTGTGAAAGCTGACTTAAAAACAGCAAGGCTCCCGCTCAGTGAATATGTTGATATGAAAACGCGTTCTGTGCTCAGCACCTTCCATGGTGAGTACGTTGAATATACAGCAATGTTAAGTTTACGATTCTTTGGTCATTCTGCGCTATTGTATTTATGTGCATGATAAATAATTTTTACTTATTTTTTTTGTAACCTAAATGCCCTGCTTTTCCAGTGGGAGGAGTGAAGGGTACTTGGTTGTCTATTTAAGATGTTGTTGTCGTAGCCCGCGGAGATCTGAAAAACAGATGACATGGAAGGAACTACATGACGAGTACATGGGTTTGAATGTAGAAAGGGAGTGGTTAAGTGAAAGGAAGGGAGATTATTAGAGAATGGGAGTAAATTGCGGGTGGGTATGATTTAATTAAAATCAACCAGGATCAAGAGGAAGAAATCTGGCTTCTTCAATGAGATAGGACAAAAAGCTTATGGATATAAACATCACCGCTTCAGACACCCCCTCTCCATCACTCCCAACTACTTGATTACGTCCCAACTACGTCTTGAACATCCTTTCATGTTATCTGCTTATAGGATCCAGTGGGTTACAACAACAACAAATCCTAATATAATGCTTTTTTTATTATTAATTCATCAACATTAATAAATGGTTTTTTTAAGCAGTGTCTTATAGCTCAAGATTCTTTTAACTTATTGGCGTCAATATTTATTTATTATTATGCAATATGTTCTGTTTCGTTTTATATAAATGTGGCTACTATTATATTAACAATTTATTAAGTTTTTGAATTGCTTGTTGGAGTATATGAAGGCAAAAGTTGGACTGATGCAATTCTCGAGACCATACCATTGAGAAAGGGTGCTAAGCCAAAGAAATCAAAGGATTTGAACTGTACTGATGGGGACTCCGATAGTAAAGTTGACCAACTACCGAGATGATATTGGTGGTTACAACGTGCAATATTTTAATATTAATGTGTTGTATACAATATAATTTTAAAGTGCAGAAAACATTAAGTTTATAATAATAAACATAATACAGTGTACGTATTATGAACAATATAAATCATCGTTTGTTTGTATTATTGTTACTAAAAACATAGTTTTAATTATTTTGAGATAATGAATTTTTTTTGATTCTACAAATTTTATAATTCAACTGGGGCTGATAAGTTATCGGCAACTGATTAAGGGCCAAGCCAGCACTTGATAAGGTTTGTCAAATAGGACATACATTCTATTTAGGATACGTGGACGTGATTCCACACAGCATATAATTTATGCTAATGAATTCCCTGTTCAGAAATGTAAGCATCTCGAGTAATCAAACAAGATATGACTACATTGTTGGCAGTTTCCACAGAACTCTTACGAATTCTCGTAACGAGCAATACTCGTTACGAGTATTGTTGTCATCGCCAAATAACTATGGGTAGTTGAAAAATATGAAGCCAGTTGGCAGTTGTTGTCTGATGATATGGTATACCACCACCTAGGAGATGTTATGCGGTATATCACAGAGACTATGATATTTTTTGCATATTATAAAGTTCTTCACAGAATTAAAAATAATATTAATAGCAAATGTACTTTTTACTTAAAACGACAACTAGAATAAATAGTATTTAAGTCGTTCATAGTTATTTTAAAACAAATAAACGAATCTTTAAACGTGAAATTCTTGATCTTGCAAAATAAAAATATGTTTGTTATTTCTCTCATATTGTTTATTTAAAAGTTGTATTATTTATATTATTGTTATATATATATATATAATAGTAATATATATATATATATACATATATCTTTTTTACAGAGCTAATTACATTTGTCGATTGACTTAGCGTTAATTTTGGATACAATGTACTAACGCAAAATTATAATAAGTTTCCAAGCTGTTTAAATAAATAAATTTTATTTTGTTTTATTGTAATCAATATAATTATTCTTTCAATTTTATATTTTGTTTATAAAATCACATTTAATATTTAACTTTAATTATAGTTTTAATAGTAGCTTATATTAACATTAAGTAATATTAAAGGTGAAAAACAAAATAACTTCTTAGTAAAAAATATATTAAATAATAATGTTAAGATAATAAGACAAAAATAGCATCTATAAAACAAAAATCCAAATCGTAAAAAAATTAAACTAAAATATATTTAATTTTTGCTTAAGTCACTAAAGAAGCTTAATTAGGCAGATTGAGAAATTTGAAAATGAATTTTAAATAATTTATAACGTTATACATTTCTAATTTATAATAAATTAGCGTTAAATTTGCACCTTAAATATAAAATTATATAAAAAATATTGAACATATAATAAAAATTAGTGTATGAATTATGGAAATAACTTTCGTAATTAATAATTGTAATTTAAAATGTTCTCTTTACCGATCAGAATATTTATGAATACACATAAACTGTGAGATCAGTTTCAGTTAAGTGCATAACGCTTTAGTGCTCATTTTTATGTATTATTTTTAGTAGAGAAAAAAGGTAATTTTTAAATCAAATGGTTGCTTTTTGGATATTCTTAACATAACCCGCCTAAATGTAGCTTCTTTAAAAAATTTATACTACTGCCGTAATCCCTAAAAAGATCTTCAATTTTATTCCTCGTTTTTGAAATCTTCCTTGTCTAAAATTTCAAAATCACTGTCATCAGAAGAATCTAAAGCGGTAACCACACGCTGCTGCTTTACAGCTTCTATAGGTTTAGCGGTGGTTGCGGTAGTTGCGGCATTCAAACCCCACTGTATAATACCGGATAAAATGTTTGGCACTATTTGTTGTCCTTTAGATACCAAATTTGAGAGGGGAGGTGCGTTAATATCTTTTTGTATTTGAGACGGCAGTGGGGCGCCTTCTATTTGACGCAGACGGACTGTGCCGCTGTCCACCGTTGTATGATCGGGGAATTGCAAACCCTTTGACAAGCTTTCCTCTGATGACGATGATGATGACAATGAAGAGTCACGCTTGAAGTGGCCTCTCTTGAATTCAATTTCTTTTGTTTTGGCATCTATTTTTTCTATTGGAACTAATTCATCATCTTCTTCTGTTGAACTTTCATCTATTTCAGGTATAGCATCTGGTATTAAGAGTTCCGATGGTATTTCATCACTATTATCATCCTCTGCTTCTTCAACGACTGAACTAATCGAAGCTAAGTCCCCAGCACGTTCTAAAACAAACAAATTTGATTCATTTACTTCTGGTAAAAATTCATCATCAGGCTCAGGTTCATCTACAAGTTTCTCTGTCCACATATAATCTGTGTTAGGAAAAAACTGTGTCATAAAACATGATAACCAACTTAAATCGAAATAACCTACCTTCGGATTTAACTTGCAATAGTTGAAATTTATATTTGGCTGAAAGAATGGCTGCTATTATCAATCCAGTTAAAACAACCGTAGAACCAGAGATGAAGTGGCCAAATAGGGCTAAGGTACATAGACAACCAGTTAATACTCGCATGAACATTTTGGGATTATTTTGACGCCACTCGTTAACACGTTTTACAATATTATCAATTTTCACTTGTAACTCAGGCGGTGGGATGATTCGCAAATTGCATCGCGTTTTGCAGAACCAAAAGGAGAAAATACCCAAGAAGAAAAGAGCAAGAGGACGTATAGTTATATTTAACCTGTAAATAAAAGCAATAAATTTATTAATATTTTACTTATAAAAAAATATGAATTAGTTTAATTTTATATCTAATATATGTTAATATATAAGCTAGAGGTTAAATTGAAACTATTTAAAAAAAATGTACTTAAAGTGCAGATAGGAGATGATTTACGGACGAATGAAGGAGAAGACAATGGTCATCGGGCATCGGGCATCATTTGGAAGAGTTTAAAAAATTATTTGCAAATAAAAGTTTGTTTACATTTAAAAGTGTTCAATTTTTCGGACTTCAAAAAACAAAATTTGGTTCAAGGTGGCTTGGTCGATTGTACTAACAAATTCGAAAAGTAAACAATTTTTTTAAAAAATAAAACAAAGGAAAGTTCTTATTTATAGAAGAAATCGTAAATAGAAATTGGCACGCTTCGAAAATCTTGAATATTTTAATTATTAATTTTGTGTATATCAAAAAAAAAAAAACCGGAAATTTGCAAACCTTTATTTATGGCACATAACATATGCGAGTATATATATCATATATTATAGTTAAGTAGAAAAGTATATTTAAATTTTAAATTTACTGACAGGTAATTTCTTAAAAATTATTTTTAAATTCAGTTCTTCATAAAAATTATTTTTGACTCTATGCTTATAATAAATTTACTTGTGAATCGAATAATTTTAAAGAACAAACTGTGTAAAAATTAATATTCAAAAACAAAAACCTATAAAGAATTCTAGTACGAAGAGGGTTACCAGAGATCTTCCAAAAGTCACTTAGTTTAGGAAAGAAAATAAAACAGTACTGCACTTCTAACAAAGCGAAGCACTAAGACCATGATATATTTTTTCTGATAGCAACTAACCTTCACCTAACAGAAGATATCGTATGAAGTTGAAAATTTTTTCCGTTGAAAGTTTTTTTATATCAAACAGGGATAATATATACCGGCCTAATATTCTACTCCAAGCCCAGTATTTTATTCCTATTCTAGTTCGTCTCATTTTGTAGGAGGCGGCATTCCGACTTTTCAGAAGGACTCATCTTGTTGTAGTCGTGAGATCATGGTAATATGTCAGGTAATCTGCAAACAGTCCAGCTCAGCTCTGTCACTAAGTACTTCTTTTGTTTGTATTTGATCTATTGATTGTATTTCAATTTATTTATTCTTGATTTTTCTCTAAAGACTCGTAATAATTTGACTTTAGGAAAAAATAATTCTATTATTCTTGTTTGAGTATAAAAAGTATTTGATAACTAACGAGAATCATACTGGCTTCATCCATCCATACAGAAACTTTATTTGAAAAGTTTAAAATCTTCTATACGGTTAGATCACAGTGTTCTGTTTCGTTAAGAACCGGGAAGTCTTTCATATCTTAGCGTTTAGTATTAAAACTCTAGAGGCGAATATAGAATTGTATTACTGTTTTATTGTATTAATCAATCGATGTTGGATACAAGATAATGACTGACTGAAATGTATAGATTGTTAAAGGTTTCTTTTACTAAGAGTTTGAAGAGCAGACCCATTACGAGGTTATTATTTTTTATATCAAGCGACAACGAAATCACAAAAATTATATTTGATCATAACAGATCTTGCTAGAATACAATGCAAATTTCTTCTTGCAAAATATAAATATTGAGTTAGTATGGTTTTTAATTATGAAGAGTCTAAGTTCTCATTGCACAATTTATTCGAATTGTATTGGTATTGTATTTTTCCTGAGTTCAAAAGTTTTTGATCGTCATTATATAAAATTAGAAATTCTTGTTTTGTATTAGTCACGCCATTTACGAATATATATGTATATACTTCGATTGTTGAATGTCAGGAAATGTTGTCGGTTTTCAGTTTGTTTATTTATTTTATTAATTTCATTTTACTTTTATTTTATAATTTATTTATTGACTTTAAATCTTCTTAAATTCTTCTTTAGACTTCTTAATTTATTCGACATCTTCTTTTTAACAAATTCTAATAACAAATTAGCAATTCTTGTATAATAATTCAATTGAATGGCTAACAACAACAACAACAGCAGCAGCAACAGCAGCAAACCCGTGCTGACGACTGACGTACTATTATTTATCAATTTACATGAATGTTTTTCTGATTCCTAAACAAATAGGAGTATCTAATATACATTATATTAAATTGTATTAAATATTTTATTTTTATCTTTAATTTTTTTATCACATGGTTTTTGCGTAACTACGGCGATTGTTGTGTAATATTTGTTTATATTTTTGTTTATAAACAAAACAGAAAACAAGCAAAAATATTTCTAATTTTTTTTTTCTATTTTAGATTACAGAATATTTTAAATAATATACGCCAATATTCGTTAAAAACTAACGAAATATATAATATTCTATAACAATTATATTATATAGAACTACATATATTTCATCTGTCAACATTCTTATTATTTAAAGGGTCATATCTTTAATGTAAATATAGAATATTTTTTGCTATTTCTAGAAAGCTACATTCTTCACCCAAATTAGTTAAAGCTAACCATAAATCTTCCCATTATTGTTTGGGTTAATATTTAAAAACCTTTTCGATTCAAATCTAGCAATATTATATTTCTTTGAGCAAATATAGAAAAATGTTTGAAATAAAATGATTATTTAACTAAAATATATAGATCAATAGAACTTATACAATAGATATAACTATTCAGCAACAACAATTGCATTGCTTTTATAACAATTTATTTTTATTATAATAATTGATTATAACTATAATATATACATCAATAGAACCTATATAATAGATACATCTATTAAGCAACAGCAATATTTTTATTATAATAATTGACATTTATAATGATAAAGGTTTCACCTTGAACACATTCTATAAGAAATACATACACCAACTAATATCAAATACAAAAAATTAATAAATATATAAAAAAATACTAAAAAAAGACACTGGATACTTTTATGTTTTGTACATGACCAGTTTTTTTTATTATTTAAGCTGATCTGGTCTTAAATAAAATATACAAATATATTTCTTTTTATATATGGTATATAGTATGCATTTTTTCATTCGACTTTTAATTGGTTAAAATAAATAATAATAATTTTTATAATAATAATAATTATTTATAATAATAGTAAGAGTATATATATACATATATATAGATGATAAATAAAACTTTTTAGCACTTGTTACTTTTCGATCCGATGACATAAATTATTTTATTACTGTAATTTGCACATTACTTTTAACAGAAACAATTAGTTTTAAAAACACATAACATTAGCAAGTAAAATGTTAAAACAAATATATAATTTATTGGATATTATATTTATTGTATATCTTTATAGATATTAGGTAATTTAAGCACACACCAATTTGACCACAGCACCAACTCCTCAAAACCAACTGAAAACACTAAATATAGAAAACCCACTGTCGACTGACTTATTGGCGAAGTGAAGTTCTATTAACCAAAACCAACAAAAAAAAAAGAATTTAACAAAAAATATAATTAAATGGAAAAAAATAAAACTTGGTAAAACAAGAAAACCGAGTTCGAAAAAACTTGAGAGTAATTATCACAGGTTGAAAAATGTATCTATCAACGTACCTTTATGAAACTTAAATATCTTCAAAAACAAAAACAAAAAAAACATGACTATGTAAAAACAAAAATATCGAATATTAAAGCACAGAAATTTATTAGATAGATATGCAGGAAGCTACTTAGTATGCTAAATAGTCAAATCATTTTAAAATTAATTTTTTTTTTGTGCTCGGCAGTTCAAATTCTCAGCTGATTTCTTATGAACTAACGGACTCGAAAATGAAGCATTAGAATATATATAATAAAAATTTTAAAATATATTTAAAAAATAAAAGCAGCAAAATTCATGAACGAACTACACAGATAAGTTGAAGGTTAAAGTTAGTGAGCTGGTTAGGTGTTAATGCCCAACTTTATTTGCCAGTTTAATTATTTAAATATGAAATAAAAATCTTTTATTACTTAAATCTTGAAACGACTTGAATGTATAAAAAAAAACAATCTTAAATTGTACTGGATTTAAGATTTTGAAATAATATAGCTCAGATATTTTGTTCGAAATATTCGTTTACAGTAATTTAGTGCGTTAGTTTCCGTTTATGCGGTTTTGAAATAATTTGACGCCTTTAGAAAATAAATTTATTAAATAAATTAAATTAATAAAAAAATATATGTTTGTTATCAGTTTTTTGACCACAAGCAAAAAAAACAAAACAAAACAATTTTTTGAATTAGTTTACGTTGTTTATAAACACGCATATTTTTCAATATAAATTAAATATAAATTCTTTATTAAAATCCAGCCTTACCCGTGGACTTTTCGCATATGAAATATTCGCACACAAATGTTGTCGTTTTAAATAATTTTTTATTTCAACTACCTTCGAGTAATAACCAGATTAGACTCATTCGGGAATATGAGAGACCTTACTAAATCACAATTTTCAATAATATTTACAAAACTCAAATCCCTGCTGGGCAAGATTCAAATTTTTTAGAAGGCTGTCTTGAATCATCAATTATCTCTTAGGAATCTACAATATTTTTTGCAGAAGAAGCAAGGCACAGTCCATTTAGAAAGAATTATAAGGTTTCATAACAAAACTGTTATACATAGTTTAAAGAGATAGTTGCGAAGATGAGTTAGAAGTGTTCCAACACTTACATGTGCATAATATAACAATATCATCATATATCATATAACTATTTCTATATATATATGATTATAATAAGTATAAAATCTAAATTTAACTTACAATAGGTCTGTTCCACGAACAACTCATAGTAACTTTCAATAATACTGTGTATATATAAGTGCGTTCCACCAGCAGATTTTCGAGTAAATGAGAGCATCTGAGAGAGCGTAACATCCCTGTCGAAATTTGAAAATGCTACACAGACTTTACTCGTACTTTAATTGTGTTTTACTTCAGTTTTACTACGAGTAGCTCGTGGAACAGACATAATATTTTATATATATGTAATAATGTGGTAATGTTTAAAAAGTTGATCAATTTTAAAACTTGCTTTTATGAGTAAAAATAAGTAAAAACAGATATTATAATATTATCGTTGTTAATGTGCAGTCCACTTTCATGGTAACATCAAATCTCATGATACAGACAGACAGACAGACAATATATTATGTTTTTTATTTTAAATACAAATTTCTTTCGCATAAATATTTAAAAAAGTTTTAGTCACGTTTTGTTCGCACCAAAATTAAGTGACAAAATATATATATTATTTTTTTTTAAATTTGATTTAAATAATTTATTTCTGTTAAGTCACGTTACAAAATTTGTTTTAAAAAATACAAATAAATAATTCATTTTATTCATTATCTCTATTTATAACCACTACTATGTTATAATTTATTATCTCTTTATTAATTAGTTATATATAACATAACCTGTATTATAAACTTATTTATTAATCTATATACATATTTAAATTTTTTTTGTATATATAATATAATAATAATAATAACTAAAGTTGTCAACTTTAACAATTTATTTTAATAAATATTTGTTTATTTTTTTTTTTTCATTTTAAACCGAGGCAAAAATCAACTTTAAAGGAAAGTTAGTTCTAAGGTTTTTATACAGAGTGAGATTCTACAAGATTTGCTTGATTCACTCAATCAGCTGTTGATTTGTATGAGTATTTGTTATTAAGAAAATAATATCTTACTAACTAAATATTTATAGAAATTATCTACACATAAGAAGAACTGATGTGGCTAATTGAAATAAAATTGAAATAAAGACACGTGAAAATATTCAAGTATTTCATCAGAGCTTGTATTTAATAATAACAAATGAGTTTAGCGAAAACAGACTTATCTGCGGCAATAATTATAATCATAACGATGAATGTGATCATTAAGAGGTAGGTAGGTAGGAGGTTCCCGATAATATTGCAATAGCCATTACCAAGTAAATTTTTAACAACTAACACGTGTGAGTTTTGGAATTGAAGAAAACACAAATAAATAAACAAGATCAGTTTAAACAATTTATATTTCGAGTGTATTAGTTAATATATAATATTAATATATTTCCTTACTTCTTATCAATTTTATATGGAAGATGATAGATTTCAGTAGCAGTTCTACGTAAAGACAAAATCAAAAAAATTCTAAAATATTCATTATGTGATTTTCTACAAGATCATATTAATTTTTATACATTTGAAACAAATTTTTATAATGCCACAATAAAATAAGTACTCAACTGATGATTATTTATTTATTTCTATTTGAGCCAAAGCACTTGAGCACTTTTACTCTTTCTTAGCTCGAGGTATTTTTAAAACCCCTCTATACGCCTTGACTGGATTATTGTTTATCACTTCATCAGACTAAGCAATAATTGACCTCAGATCTGCATACCTACCCGAGAAGCCTGTAACCATTCTGATGATGATTATTATCTATTAGAGATTTAAGCCATATTTTCATAGTGATATTACTTACATCTATCATTTATAAACTGATCTGTTTCAAATTGGATCTGTAAGAGACTCAAATCACAATATAAAAATAATGTTGTATTCACAATTTCGATGACTTGTCACCAGATGAATATGCATTAAAGCTATATCCTAATTTTTTGTATATTGTTGATGTTGATAAGTGCTTTTTTGCAGCTGTTATTATATTAAAATCCAACCATAAATTTAACCTCAATAGTTTGCTGATTGTAGATAGGGTGATTTGTACTTCAAGTTAAGCAGACCATTTCAGTCTTAAGTGGATTCGTATAGCATAGACCAGAACTTTGCAAACATTATTAACGAGTGTTTATAATAATATAAATATATTATATAAATATTATATAAATATATTATCAATATATTATATAAACTTTTATTTTCTGAACTCTTTAATATATCTATTATTCAAAAAATCTTTAACTTTAGTATATAGTGCATTAAAATCTACACTGAATTAATAGTAGTTATTGTAGACTTAACTTCCATTTAAAGAAGATAGGTGGAGTAAAGGAGAGTTTCTTTAGATTCTACAAATAAATCAATAAACAGCAAAAGCAAAGCTTACTTTGCCATATATCCCACTGAGGATAAATGCAGAACAACCTTTTTAAGAGACCGGATTTTCAGTGGTAACTATCTTTCATAAAATCAATTCCAACACAGTGTGCCAATTTATTAATAGAATAGAACTGCTATAAGTGGTAAGAAAGTCCAAGACAAAATATCTTTCACGTCGTGGAGAATACACAGCTCTATAACTAATAATAATGGAATAGTAAATAAATCGATTTTTATCTGTTTATTAATATATTTATACATTATCTTTTATGAGGGAGAACGTTATCATTCGAAAATAATAGAAAATTTATTACTAAACTTTTAATAATGCTTGGAGGTGTGACAATAACAGTAGTTGATATTGTAAACTGTATCAGTAAAGGTCAGTGACTTCTCACTGAAATGTTAAAGCAAAGACAACTACTAAAGTTGTTATAATATTAAATTTATTTAAAATTCATTAACAAACACAAGTGTTTTTGAAAGAACAATTTAAACTTGAATCGTTAGATTATATGATCTATATTTGGACAACTGAGCTTTATATATATATGGCCTATTAGTTGTATTCATTTCATACTCAAATAATCTAAAACAATTTAATTCGTTATATAAGAAATGCATCTGCCAATGATGAAATTTTGGCAGTTAGGAGATATTTATTAATATTTATTAAAGTATCTTTACTGATTTTGTCTTCCTTTTAACAATTTTTTAATTAAATGTAACTAAAAAAAACAAATTAAATTATTGAAGATAAGAAGGTTAAATATACTTAAAGTTAAATTGCACTATTAGATTTTGCTTTATAATATTAAGTGTTTTTTTTTACAATAATAACAATAACAAACAAATAAAAATAAAATAGTAAACAAACTAATATATTAAAAAGATAACAACAAAATATAAACATGTAAACAATCGTATAAAAAGTTCTATAAAAGCAGAGAACTTTTTTAATTAATTCCATAGAAAAACTAATATATTATATAGTATTTCGAACTGTTGTATTCATTGTTTTTATCATTTGTGATGAGATAGTTTTTCTAATTTAGTTGAAAATATTATTTACTGCGCGTGTGGTAGAAGCTGAACTGAAATGTATGTAACTAGATTATTTGTTAATAATAAAATATGTATCACAGGCTATAAAAATAAATAAAAAGTAGCAAACGAATATATGCGCACTTTGAGAAATAAATATACTCGACAGAACGCATACCTCGTGAATGCGTAGAAGACAGTCATCCCCTCTACGACGCAAATCGGTGCTATTAAAAGCTATTTCTTGTTTTGCACTCTTATCTATGGGTAAGTGAGCCAAAAATTCACTGATAAATATTTTTACCGAGTGACCCAATTCGATAACCATCTTAATCTTATTATCTGCAGAAAATCAGGAGAATTAGAAAGCAACTTAGCATGAACATTTTTTGTTAGACAAAATAAACACGACGACTCAAGATTATTACCAAACTAAAAAAGAACGCTATGAATATCTCAATTTCAGTATATGTATATATATATTATTTGCAATTATTGAAAAGCCAATGTTCTAGTATTAACATTATCTTAATAATGGGCACTCGTACTAGACTGGCCACCATCCGAGTTGGCGACATGAGGCGGACTTGCTTTTCAATGCTTAGCAAATGCTATGTATATTAAAATATAAAATTTACATTTTACTTCACACAACTGTTTTCACTTGTCCATAAGTCTAATTAAATATATATTTATAATTTTAATTCAATAATGTAAAGCTAAAGTTAGCATTTTTTTATCAACAGTTTGAGGTCAGAATGATTTGTGTTTGCAATCACCCGATCACTTGAGCTCAACAACAAATTCACTGCAGTTTTCAAGCAAAAATAATTACAATGCAGTGGAACACAAATGAACGTGATTCACTTTATGGTCAGTCAAAACCCATTTAAGACACTTAAATGCTTCGATAATGTCTTTGATCTAGAATTAAAACTAAATATAAAATAAAATTTTATTATGAACAATGTTTGCACACAGGTTGTGTATTCACCATTGTTGACAGCTTTAACTATTTTTTTTTTTTTTTGTAAATTGAAGTTGTGCTGAAATTAAGTAATTGATGCCTTATCTGGGTACCACTCTTCAAATGCAAGAACTATGTACAAAAAAAAGACAATTTTTTAAGACAACGACAATGTTGTCTTATGTACTATAGGAGTTTGTTTGTATTGCTTATTTTAATGTTTACGTATGAGTTTAGTTGAGCACTAACTGCTGCAGAGTGAAGTGAAGGGGTTTACTCATATACAGTGTTTGCTATTTTTGATATAAATTAATTTCCTTGAGCACTGAATGATAAGGTGGCTGAAGAGCTAATTTCGTAATTAATATAAATTGAATTTATATACAGTGTTTTCCATTTTTAGTTTAAACTGGCTTATTAAACTTATTCTTGGCATTATGAATGCGTTGATTCTTACTAATTTTGCTATAATGTTTGGTTGTACATTTTCATTGGTATGACGTTTCAAGCAAAGGTCAAACAAAAGACAAATTTAGCTATAACGAGGCATTTCTTCTACTATCTTTAAAAGCTTGAAAGAGAACAGTTTATCTGTTTTGGAAGAGATTAAAATATCTTTTGACTTTTTTTGACTGATTGCAAATTCTTTTATGACAAAGTTCTGAATATCGAGATATAGTCAGCTATCTCTCTTGTTGATATGATTTCCAATTTTCATTAAACAAACATTATATATACTGAACAGAGAGAACCTTGGTTTCAGTACAAAGCAAGCTGAGTTGTTACACTGCTCTACTTATTTAAAGACCTCTGTTCAAAGTATATTATTATTGTTATTATAATTTCAACATTGCTTGTAAGTAATTGCAAACATTCGCAATTATTATCTATAATTTATTTTTACTCAAAGAGTATAAGTGATCATAATGACAATTCTAATAATATAAATGCTCCTAACTTTTATCTCTCAACTGATAACTGACAACTTTTTTTCTTTTTCCGTCCATTAATAAGATTTCAATTCAAAGTTTACAGGCTATAAAAAGTTGTAATTCAATTTCAAATGTTTTGACACATTTCACTAAAAAAATATATCCGCCACTCCATGAAACCCACTTAGTACTGTGTGTAGCGCATTTAAAACTAAGAAGCAAAAACAATTCAATTACGCTCAAGTCACATGTTGTCGTCAGACAACTGCCGTTCATTAATTAATACTAAATGTTTTTAATAGAGTTCAGTAAACAAGCCTCCGTTTTTTCTTGACTTTCAACATTTGTCAATATATAAAGCATTAGATTCTATTTTATATTTCTTTTCTTGCCTGATTGCCTGTGACTAATAGTTACATAGTCGTAGCCGTTCGATTGAAAGTCTATTTCACTTCGGTTGTGTACATTTAACAGCTGATTTCAAGCGGAAATATAATAAATAAAACACATATTATATACATATAGTATGTATAGTAATTACACTTCACACTTGACATATTTATTGAGCCAAAAATAGGTGTCACTTTTTTGCCAAATTATATACATTTTAATTTGTTCTACAGAAAACTCATTCATCCATTCATGGTGACCTTTGCACATAAAATTAAATCAAAATAAGATTAAGAAAAAAGTAAATATTGCTTACAGATATTAAGTAAATCTCTGAGAATATATACATACATATATATAATATATTTTTTGCTTTAAATGTAATAGAATTAATATGATATACCTCAAATACGTATTTACAAGCAATTAAAATACTTAATGTTTTGTAAATATTTTTATTTTACTTTCTCAAGCAAATCATTCAATTTCTCACGTTAAATCAAAATCAGAGTTGTAAACTAATCAATTCCTATCAATTACACCTGCAATTGTTGTCAACATACGACAGCAACATACACGCCTAATCCCGCTATATATAAATGCAAACAAAGCCAAAGAGATTAATTATTGCTAGTAGGTCCGAATTGCGTAATTCTTTGCACTTTAGAATGGCAGAATTAATTCAGATACAAATAAACAACACTACGACCACCATTACCATCACTACCACTACAAATGCTGCAACTCATTTGCAATAACCGACTTACCCAAGAGGAAATTTTTTACTATATATACAAATATACTATCTCTGGTCTTGAAAAGAATAAAATATGAAATATATTTATATGAATGATATGGATACACAGAGTCTAAAGAGCCCTAGAGGAATTTTTTTACTATATAAACAAATATACTATCTCTGGTCTTGAAAAGAATAAAATATGAAATATTTTTGTATATATGGATACACTGTGTCGTAAGAGCTCTATTGTGCTACTCCTAGAGAAAGTCTTATGAACTAAACGTGTTATTATTAAGGCTATTAACAAACCTTACATTATAGTTAAGTTCTAGTTTCCAAATGTCTTTCTGTTTAATGTGAGCTAGATCAGATGTATTTCCTGATAATAACTTAACACGAATCAAAAATATGGATGGGTCTTTTACAATATACCTTTCATAAAACATACAGACGTTAGCATACTTAATCCAATTTTTGAAAAATAGAAGAGCATGTCTAGTCCAGTTATGTTAGGTTAAGAAATATTTCTATATATCGATAACTAAAATAAGTATAACTGCAGAAAGTTGATGATAGTTGTTTAAATTTTAATAATAAATATAGGTTGTTCAGGTGATCAAGTTGAGGGAGCACCAACTAGACTTGATATACGAGACTGGAGAAGGCGCGCACACAGCAGAGGCGCCTGGGGAGACAGTATGAATTGTTTTTTTTTTTTAAACAAATACCAAGTTTGGCCAAGAAGTCAAAAGTCATTTAACTTTACTGCTGGGATAATAAACTCATATAATTTTTATTGTCACATCTGTAAGTGACTTTATCTTGGCTAAATCAAGAGATGAGTCATTGATAATTGCATATTGCTTAGTTTTATTTTCTTTGCGGATTTTGAAACAACTTTTAATGGCAGTAACAAGTACATACGAATATAAATAAATTTTGTAAATTTATGGATACGTTGTTCTTATTGCAATCAAAATTGCAACAATATTACTTACGATCTTTTATTCGTTATCATTGTATATCGATATCAACTGTAATACTAAATATAATCGGTCAGTGGATTGAACAATGACTTTCTAAGTATATTATGGTTGTAAACAAGATATTCTATATAAACAATTATAATTATGATGATTAAATAATGTTTAAACAATAATTCTGATTAAACAATGATCACGATCGCGGTTCCACAGTTAACTTTTATAACACTGTCCTTTTGGAGATGTTGCAAACATAACTGGGTACTATATCTTCTATAGTAGTATTATTACCTTTATTTTTACTTCATTTTAAATTTGTTGTATTACATAGAAATTAATAACAATTATATTATAAATATAAAGCTTACAGCTGTGGCATTTTAGCCGTCTATATCTTCTATACATTATCATATATATAATATATTTATTTTAAAGGTCATTTAGCGCGATTCTTCTGGTGAACTTCTGGTGAGATATATCACGTGGTATATATTAATATCTCGCACTCACTATTCCATAGCCCGAAATTGCTTTTTAAATATATTGTTTTATTTTAATTTTGGTAAATATTAAAAAATATCATTGTAAGATAGAAAGACCACTACACATTCTATGATGAATGAAAATGAAAGCTACTTTACCTCGTCTGGATATATTTAATAAATATGTGTAACTGAAATAAGACAACTACGCCGGTCATCAGGAATAAAAAAAAAATCGTTCATAATTTGAAAGACACGATTTGATTTCACGATTTGAAAGACATAAAGAAACAAAGTCTTTAAGAGACAATACAAAAAACAAAAAACCTTATAACTTCTAAATGTACAAGCTATCCGGTACAGGGGTATGGCAAAGGGAATAAAGATGATATATGTGGTAGAAATTCTTAAAACTACAAACAAAATTTATAATTTTATTTTGTTATATAAATATACAAATGAAAGCAATAGATTATAATAGAAAAGCACAAAACAAATACAAAACATTTAAACTAAAAAAGAACGCTGCAATTGCTCTAAATTGTTCGAGTTCTCTTCCCTAACACAAACAAAAAAAATTATATTAAATGTAGCTTTTCTTGGCAGTTGGAGATAATCTGAAACTGTGTCACAAAATATCGGTGATCCGCGATAAAATGTAGCCAAACAATTTCTACGGCAGCTACCTCTTTCACGACTAAATCACTGAAGCGTGCCAATAAAATGCTTAAAATTCAATTGAAATGATGAAATGATAAATTGGCTCAGCTTCGGATTCGGCTTCAGTTTCAGTTCACAAATTTGTCATGTTGATGAGTTTTATCATTCGGTGCTTCTATATATATAAATGAATGCCTAATTAATTTTAAATTAGTGATAAAATCATTACGAAATAAAATTGAACTAATTTTTTCGAATTACTATTTTAATTTAATTGATTTGCTTGTGGTTTAACAACTATAAAAACTTAAATACAATATTGTAATTACTGAAACCGAAAAATGTATTCATGTTTTACACTTCGTAAAACAAAAATTATATTATTTTAGTATGTCCGTCCACCTATTTAAAGATGCTGACGAAATGCCTGGAGAAACTGTGCCAAGTTTTACAAAATCGAATTGGGAGCAACAGACGAAAGTGCATGAAATTTTCAAAATGTAAGTGACATTCTCGAGAATCGTAAAGCGTTCTATTTCTGTAGACTGAGACTCCGCGTGGTGGCATTTTTCGAACAAGATCGAAAGATAATTTAAAATAGAAAAATTAACAATTCAAATTATGTATTGTTGATGTTTTATCATTACATGAGAAATGGAAGTAAATGTTGAGGAACTTATCTATTGACATGAGAAAAATAAATTACTTAATGAAAACTAAAATGTTGTTTTCTAATATGTTAAATAGCTATTATGATGAAATCAATAGTCAAAATTTTGTTAAAAATTAGTTTAATTAGGAAAAAGGTTAGAAAACCAATTGTGATAGCAATCAAAGCAAAGAAGCTCAGATATATCTGATAATGTAAAACAAAAAAGTTACATTACGTAGTTCTGATTTGACTGCATTGTTTTACTAATAATATATGTCACGTAGCATTATCATCAAAGACATCATCTCTAAACATGGATCATTTAACAATCGCTAAATTTCTTAAAATTGTGAAAACTTACTACAAAAATTGTGATAAGACTCATTTTTCGATTGATGGATAAGTTAGTAGTGAAAATCCACAACTAAATATCAAGAGACATGTTGTCTTTTGACATTGGCGGTCTAATGTGGTACGGTGTGGTCTGGCATTTGAACTGGACGTTTGACAAACTTGTACTTTTTTGAAAATGGCAAATATGAAACACAAATCGTCGATTCTTATTACTACATCCACACAGTTGGGTTTATTTTGTTACCAGCTTTAATGCGTTTCATAAAGGCGGTGCCCTTAGAATCTTGAGGAATGATGTCTTTGTTGGACAAAATCGAACCATTTTTTTACAAAGAGACTTATATGACATGTCTGCCTATTTCGACAATTTAAAAAACGTTTTTCTGACATCGATAAGCATCGTCGTCCTTTGTCGTTAAAGATCGGACAGAATGACGAAAATCAACTATTTATCATAGGTCTTCTTTAATATTTTAAACAGTTCGGCCCACAAGATTTTGTTTGAGTCATAAGACTTAAGGTCTTTTCTTTATTCAACTAATTTTTCTATCGTGAACAAAGCAGAATACTCAAGTCTATAATTGCAAGAACAGCTGATGTCAACACATTGAATAACACATGGGATCGCATGGTAACAAAATCTTCGAAATCTTGCATGGAAACAGAGTAAGATCAGAATAAAATTATAATAATAACATACAATTTGTTTAGATTAAAGCAAAAACAAAAACTGCATTTAATGGGGAACTTGCTCAGCATTATGAATAACTTTTTCGAATTTTACTCCTAACATATAGTATATATATAGTATTATTTTTGATAATAAAAATGTGTGAATAAATAACAATTCCATATCGTACAACGTAAAATATTGTTAACATTTGCGAAAACTGCAAAAATATATTTTTTTTAAAAAAATAATAAGAATAACACACAAATGAAATAAAATGACAAAAACAATTATACGAACAAACTGTTTACATATTTCAAATTATTTGCATCACGGTTGTTGGTCATTTGCATCACAAATGCTACGTATATGAAATCAACAATGAGATTGTAAAAATATAATAAAAAAAGCAGAAATTCAATATTTTTTAATTTTAATTATAATTTTCCGATAAAATTATTTATTTTCTTAGCATTGGCCGTAAACGCAGTCAGCATTTTTTTCAAAGTTACTCATACGCCCCAGCACACATATGGTTACGATTTCACAAGAATTATATATGTTGTCATATCATCGAAATTTATATAGTATATTTAACAAATTGCATATATTACAAAAGCACATAAGTTCTGTATTGTAAACTGTGTTTGAATATGAAAATTAAAAGCGTATTAGTTTTATTTTTAATAAACACCAACGGTAGAGATATATGAAGTGGCAGTAGGAGGCAAGAGATTTAGAGCAAGACTGCATCTTCTGTGAAAACATCAAATGAAGCAAACTGAAAAGAGGCGATTGGAGACGAGTAAAGGCCAGATGAGTAAATGTTTGGTTAGATAGCTTGAGTTATTGTGGTAGTAGGACTAGTATTTCAACTCATCTAGACCCTAGGAGTCCATTGTAATACGACAGCTTTACACGGAACCTTAACTAATTTTATTTATGAAATCATCTTAAAACCATTAAAAAACAGAGAATAGCAGAGAAGCTGGAGAAATTCGCTTTTATATTAAGAGCTAGGAAACTACAGCATACATACTATATTCCACTACTATTCGACACTACTCATAGTCTTATATTATGCCTGACAATAGTCAGTGAGCGATTATACAAATCACGCCGTAACAATTATCCGTTTTTGGAAGTTTGCTCCTTATTTTGATTTCCTGCTTCTAAGTTTCGGACACATGTCACTAGACGTACACTCATTCTGGAGCTGTTGATCTTTTGAAGGACACTATAAGATTCAAACTTGTTTTGGCTACCTGGTCGGCCTTTCAACAACAATTCTCAAATAGTTTAATTAAACTAATACGTATACTTCTTCGCGTTTAAATTATTGAAAACAAAACTTATTGTATAGTATTTCGTTATTGATAGTGTAATATCGTGTGAAAACATATTTATTACTCGTATATATTCTTTGAATTTATAATTCTTATGTAGTTTAATTACAAGTTAGACTATGTGGTATTTTCTGCGTGAAAATATCTTATCTTGTATATTAAATATACTATTATTGTACATATTCATTTATTATTTTAGCTTTTTTAAAATATTTTAAAATAAATTTTATATACCCAAATAAATAATTTTTTATAGGTATTCAGTACTACTCTCCTTACATATATAGTTAATAAATTTATTTTATTTATAACGTGACTACAGATTTTCTGCTCCTATTTTGTTACCAAAAATATAAATGAATACATAAATTAAGTTCTTTGACCCAAATTTACTTAAAGACCACAATGAATAACACAAAATTTCTTTGTCATCTTTGGTGGATTTTGAGTCAATTCCTTTGATGATGGTCGTGTGCGTATGCATGAGTAGAGGAGTGGCTCCACACGGTTTGTATTATTGCGCTGTCTTCTTAAAAATTCATGTCGCATATTATTTTTAATTTAATTATTTTTTAAAATAAAAGCACATATTTAAAAAATCATTATATATATATATAATATATTGGAATTTAAATAATTTCTTTTAAACAAATTTTGTTATTTACTTGCAATTTGCTGAAACCATTTTCCTAAATGACTATTTACGATATATAAAGTAAATAATAAATTATTTTATTAACATTAATTAAAAAATTAACTGAAGTAAAATTTTAAGTTATAATTTATGAAAAGTGGCAATATGCACATATAGCGTCGCATTTCTTTGGTGGCCACACTCACTTCAGAACTGTTAGTTGAAGCGTTGGAATTGTTTCTGAGCGATTAGAACTCATTGTATGGTTAGTAGATAAATTCATTCTGATGACACATACAAAAAAATATCTTTACTGCGTATTTAGATTTGTTTTTTGCCTTATATTTTGTAATTATGATACTACTTATATATGTACATTATTATACGTGTACTTATTCATATATTGTTGTTTGGAGCCATAGCCTATATAAGCGAATTTCACAACAAGAATGTAGGAATTTAACAATCTCCGAAAGAATATCATTTAAATATCTTAATTTTTTGTATTTGAATATAAATTATACAGCTACATAGGTATATATATTAATAATTATGATGCACTAAAATATATATTTAATATTAATTTTTATATAGTTAATATGGACTATATTATTGTTAAAATAGAGAAATATAAGCTTCATACATATTTCGTTTATTAAGGATCTACACTACTATATATTCCACCTATGGTGACAGCATGAAAACAAGACAGGCGCGAGTAAGAAGAAGTCAATGTGAGAAGAAGTGTGACGTAGGAAAATTTTCGTAAAAATACAAAGCGGGTATTACACATCATTCCTGGCTAATTTGCCGGGCGCATTAAATGCGAAATTTATATCAAATCTCATGTGTAATAGCAACATTTTCAGGAATATTATTGTTATTTTTCGTCAGTGGCAGTGCATGATGTGAAATAGCAAGCAACATCACGCCAAGCAAACAAGCTAGGCATTATGTGAAATACCCGCTTAATTCAGGGGTTTAAATCTACAGTTTAAACCGTAACGGATACATTGTGGTTACTGAAAATATGGATGGAACATTTTTCTAAACAGCTACTTGGCTTAATTGTTAGTACTCAATTGTAAAAATGTGGATGGAACAGTGGATGGAACAGTAATCGCACTTGATAGATGAAACTGAACTAGCATGGAGTAGCTGGAGTATGAAGTAGAAAGGCCTAGATAGGAGTGCTCTCTCAGATCTGTCGATAACAAGCAACGGGTTGTAAGTGCCACTTAAATATGTAAGTAACCATTATATGTAAATGGTTACTTACTTACTTAAGCACTTACATCTCGTTGCTTGTTATGGATCGATCTGAGAGAGCAGTCCTCTTCAGACCTTTTTGCTCCATGCAGCTAACTAATTCAGTTTCATCTATATGTATAATCAAAAGTTAATTTATAAATTGTTATAATGAGTTTAGTGAATTCTACTCCTTTAGTGTTCACTTTATAGAATAGCGAAATTATTATACAATAAATATTTTTTATCATTCCAAAAAAAGTTAAAAAAACGTTGTCTAAATAATATTTTACAGAGCGACAGTGACAATATATCTAACACCATCGCTGTATTGACATTTTTCACAAAAAAAAGATTTTTAATAATTTTTTTTTTTAAATTAAAACACTTACCATTTTGTGAGTAATGTGAAACCTACTGCAGCTACTCCAAGCAGCAGCGAATTTCGTAGTTGTGTCGAAAGTGTTACCATTTTTGTTTTTTGTTTTTTCACCAAAATTTTCGAGATTTAGATTGATTAATCCGCTTTGATTTCTTTTTTTTTTTTGTCAATGTTTATGAAAATATGTTTATTTGAGACACTTTAAGGTATATAAAATATAATCATAAAAATAATACACAATTTTTTTCACGCGATTTCTGCTTTGTCACCACAGTATCTAAAAAAAAAAAACGAAAAACATACTTTATTATGAATGAAAGGCAACAACCAATTGAAAAACAAAAACAAAATGTGTTCAGTTGTGCAATGAAAATGGGGAGGAAGAGGGTGGTGTTGCCAAAATGGCAGAGATAAATGACACAAAGGAAGTTGTTCACCGTCTTCTGCAGAATTTACGTTTCGCTTTCTATTTTTTTCTTTTTTTCTTGGTTTTGCTGATATTAACAATTTTGTAATAGTGTTAATTTTATTTTTCTTCTATTGTGGTTGTGTTGTTATTGTTATTATTGTGACTGCGAAAATGAAAATTGAAATATTGTGTGGCATTTTACCAAAAACGCAATAACCGAATATTTTTAAATAAAATAATTGCAGCATTAACACAAGAATTGTATATTTTTATTAAAACCGAAAACGCAATTTTTTATTTTTTCCTGTCATTAGTTTAGAAATGTTTTATTCTATATTTTTTTTTTTTTAATTTAAATTTTTTTAATCAACAGTTAAACACATTTACGCATTTAAAAAACAAATATGAGATTTTAACTGAATTCGAAAAGATTCCCTACACCAAAATCTAACATTGTTTTTCGTATATTTTTTGTAGTTTGATGTATTCCTGATTAACAGATTGTCAAATATATTGAGGAAGGACTAAAAAGGACAAAGACCCACGCACAGCGGCAGGCAGTTAAAGCAAGTGGAAGAGTAAAAGAGCGCAAAATATGCAAAAATAAGAGCATAGAGCGGAAAATCAGTTTCGTTTGAAAGTAACACAAAATAACAACAATTTTAGGGGTAGAGAACTGAGTTTGTGTAGTTTGTGTAATTGTTTTTGTTCTTATTTTCCGTTTTTATATTTAAAATGGTGAGCAGCTTAAGTTTAGTATGTGTGTGTGTGTGCTAAGTCCTTTAGCGGCTGCAGATGGTTTAATACAAATATATGTATCTGGAAAAACCCAGGGTTACAAATATGTATTCAATTTTACTTCCGAAACGAATAAATAAAGAAAAACCGAGGCCGTTTTTGAACAAATATTAGAGCTTAAAAATTTTCGAAGAAGTAACAGAGATTTGGATAAAATTTAATTTAATACTCCGAAAAAACCGAAGATTAGCTGTTAGCTGTAATCCATTAGGTATATAGATAGCGGCATCAGGTATCCCGGCTGATGAACTAATTGCATATGCCACATTGTTTTTTCACGTTTCTGTTGTACATACTTATTACCTTTACTATGCTTTGTTTTTCGTATTTAATCAGGTATTCAAAATGCTAGAAAAACGATTATACATACACAAACACACACATGTGAGCTCATATTTTTCTACCAACAATTATAAAATCGAAGCAAACTGTCCAAACACAACCGAAAAAAAAAAAATAGAAAAACAAGTTTATCTCAACACTTCCTTATGAAATCTGAAGAATGAAGAATTTTTTTATTAAGAATTATTATTGTTACAAAAACAAATCAAAACACTAAATTCTGTTGCTAAATTAAGCACATGTGTATATTTGAATTTGTGAAGCTTTAAGCTGTTGAGGGAAGGAAGGGACTGAGACGTTGCAAAGTTTTTACTTTCAAACGCTCTGCTCTGTTGGTGTATTTTAGCCTTCACAAAAAGTTTCGGTTTTAGGCAATTGCGTCGCAAAAAAAAACTAAATAAATAAACAAAAGTTCAGCAGCAAAGTCATATAACTACAACAACTACACAATAACAACAAATATAATATCTCTATATAATTTTAAATTATTTTCATTTGAATATTGTTTATGAAAAATTGCCAAAAATGCCTTACGTATTGTTTTTTTTTATTGCTTGTTAACGCCAAGCAATGTTTTGTACAAACATTTTCTAACAAAATTTTGCAAACAAAAATTTTTGCCTTTTTTGCATTTAATTTATACATAAAAAAGTGGCGTGTTTTGGTTTTGCAATTAAATTTCCTTTTTGTTTATCACTGCACAATACACAATCGCTGACGAGGGGAGAGATGTGTGCACTGGCCTTAACTTGAATGTATACACATTATATTTATACGTTTTTTACTCTAAGGAAATCATTCATAATTATTATTATTTACTTTGATCATTCTAATAATTACTTTGCACAACTTTCCACTTTGTTCTTGTTTTTCCTTTTTTTATTTATTCATAAAAACATTTTGTTTTCTATTTGTTGTATTACACGCACCAAGCAAATTCAACCGCCGTCCCACTACTTCAATCTTCAAAAATTCAAATGAAACTAAATTGTTTTTGACCTTTTGCTATTTCCCATTCTTAACAATACACACTTCATTTTATTTCTTTCTTTCTTTGTTTTGTGTACGATTTGACAGTTCATCAGCAGCTGTTTTAGAAAATTCGCAAACTACAAGGTGGCGCTCACTGTAAATTGTCATAATCTATGTTATCGATTACATTAGAAAAATTCAAAATTAATTATTATAGTTATATATTCTTACCTTTTCTATTCCAAATTTATATTTATATTTATTTATTTATTTATTATATTCAAATTTTTTAATAGTGATGTACTATTAATATTCAAATAGTTAACATATTAAGTTTTCTCACTCAAATCTAGTTTAAATAATAAACTAATAGCCTGAATGCTCTTATTTTCATATTTTTTGGTATATTAATGAAAGTGCATTTATTTCGCTGATTTTGTTTGTTCTCCATAAAAATTAAAACAATTTGCTGTGTCTTAAAAATGTTATCAGACCTATTGCTTCAATATTACTTAAACTGGTAATTTCACATATAAAATTTATATATAAAAGTCCATTAGTTTAATATCTTTATATCGTGTTTACATTGAGATTATAGGAAATAGATTAGGTATCTCTATATCTTTAATTTATACTATTCACATTATAGATTGGATTGAGATTTACTAAAAATATGCCTTTCTGTAGATAATTCATGTTACATATAAATATATTCCTCCTATATACTAACCAATTTATGTTGTAAATAATCCAATTAGGCTTTTTTTAAAATAAAAATTTAAAATAGAATAACTAGATCAAAACTTTAATAACAATAAAATCTTTAACCTACTGTGAATCTCAGTGTACAATATAACAATGACTACATTAAAAGATAAAGTACGAGCTAGAAAAAAAGCCTATTATAGCTTAAAACGACTAATTACAAGTAATATAATATTTCGCAGAAAACAAAACTAAAAACGTACAAAACATTAATTCGCCCCGTAATAACACATATCTGCGAGACATGGTGATTAATTGAAACTGAATCAAGCAAGATGGCAGTGTTTGAAACGAAAATACTCGGAAAATTTTTTAGCCACGTGAAAGAAAACGGGATGTATCGCATAAGATACAACCACAAGCTAGAACGGCTAGCTGAAGCTGATACAATACAAAATTTATGAAAAAGCAGCTGTTAAGATGGGTTTATCACTCATTTGCTAAGAATATCGGATATGAGAGTACCGCTTAAGATTTATGAGAACGAAGTAGGAAGCAGCGGAAGAAGAGGGCGACCAAGAAAACGATGAAAAGACAGTGTGTTGCAGGACTTAGAAGAAATGAACATAAGAAATTGGAAACATAAGCAAAAAACAAAAAAGAAAGGAAGGCTTAGATCCTACATGGACTATATAATCACGGATGATGATGAATCTCACAGTGTAAACTTACATATTATTAGATTAATATAATGTTATTTCAGAGTTTAAATTGTCTCTGAAGTAAATTTTATAATTACACACAAAATTATTTTTAAAATAAAATAGCTTATTAATTTTTTTTAAAGGTCAAATACACAATCCTTTTATGAAGGACTATTGTGAAAATGTAAGGTCTGCCGCATTGCCATTATGAAACACTAAAACTATAACCATAACCAGGTTTCCGAATTGTCAGGAGTCTTATAGAATATTGAAGAATATTTCTTTTTTTGGATACTGTTCCTACAATTCATATGTTTTTCGGATATAGCAATTTTATATACAGTTTCAGGAAAGAGTCTATTTTATTCTTAATTCGACAGCCATAATAAATTAATACATTAAAAACACAAAATAAAAATCAAACAATTTAGACTTAGAATATTAAAATTTTATTTCATTGAATTGTAAGCGATACACAGAGTATTTGAATAATTTACTGTTAATGCTACTAAATATTAAAAATTGTAGAAAAATTGTTTATGCATGTAGATTGAGAAGTAAATTTAGATAATTAATTTATATTCGCCTTTAAGTATTATATATTTATTTAAATGCGTTACGCCAAAAATTTTGAACTAACACCCATTGAGAGAATGAAATAATAATAATTATAATAATAATACTGCTTATAAAATAACATTTTGATTATTAGATACTAAATTATTCACATTCATAGTTAGTACAACCTTTCGAAATAATAATTTTAACTTATAATTAATTTTAACGTAGAAGCCACCCAAACTGTTATAAGTTTCAAACTGTTATATTTTTATAATTTTTTTAATTTGGAGCAAAAAATTCATTATAATTTATTGAACTGTCAAAAAACAAACACAGCAATAAAGATATGTTACTTTTAACTTATTAAAAACTATAATTATAAAACTGTTATAATTTTTTTTAAATTGAAACTAAAAATTTGTTAAACTAATTTTGAACTGTCAAAAAAAAAAATGTAAATGAAGATATATTGCTTTTAATTTGATTTTGAGTTTTTATAAATAAAAAAATTATTAATTTTAATTTTCTGGATTATTATAACAGTTTAGCTTAAACAATATTCTATTAACCAGTTTGATTTTATAAATATTAAGCGGCTGATATATAAATATAATAGTTACTGTTTCATGCTGAGATTGTTTGTTTATACAATCGTATTGCCAAAATATTGGTGGGTGATTTTTATAATTAAAATTTTTGTTGTTTTAAAATATTTTTTAAAAACGTTCATGTTAAAAAAGTAAATAAATTAAAAAGTATGTGCAAAGAATATATAATTCTATCTAGTGATTTATTTATTAACACCGGAAAGAGTGAATAGTAATATAATAAAAGTCTAACACTCTTTCTCTAGTAGTCTTTCTCTCTCTATCTTTCTAATATTACTTACTACTCCTTGCTCATACTTTTTACTTTATTATTACAATAACTAATAAAACATAGAAATTTGTATTATTAACTTCAGAACTATAACTAAATATTTTAGATTATTTATTATATTATTAAATTGATTTAATATCGACACAGTAATAATTTGTACAACCATTAAATAATGAAAAGTATAAATAATTTAAATATAAATTATCTATATTTCTTTATCTACTTTACCTACTTTACCTTACTATAAAGGTAATTATGCTGGGACATACTAGAGTGATTTCACAGATGGAAATCGCGTTTTGTAACATTTTTCGCATAGTTTAGTTAATTTGTTTTTTTAAAATGTTTAACCATGTTTAAGTGTTTAAAAGCATTATTGAACCAATATATAGACGAATTCTTTTCTTGTTTTTTATGTGGTCGGTGGTTTTTACAGATGCAACATCAAGCACAACTTATGTGCATGAGTTTTCAACATTCAAAATTCATCTAGGGTGGCCTCACTCTATTAATTAATTAATTCAGTATGTCCACCGCTATATACTTTAGATGATGACATTGTAAAGAAATTGCGTAAAGTAAGTACTTATTTATTTGGATTTAGAAATGATTTCGAACTTTTAACAAAGTTTGAGAAACTTATGTATTTAAATAAACTTATGTTTAGATCAATAAACCTTTAAGTAATGCGGTAGCTACCGACGAAACATATTTTACGTAGTTTTAACATTCTTTTATACCTGCGACACTAATTATTATAGAGCAAACCTATACATTTTTATATGATAACCTATAGTACAGTAAGTACAAGTAAGTTTTAAAAGACAAGAATTGTTGCAATGGTGCCTGCAAATTGCTAATCTGTTTCCATCTGTTGTTAGCAAATTCAAAAACAACTTATAGGTAGTTTAGGTGTGTAATAAAATGCTATACTTATGGTAGTATGAATTATATATATTCCGAAGGACCAAAGGAACAATGTTGTGTTCTTAGAAATTATTCTTTTTTTATATTTTTGAATTCTGTGGACATTATTGTAAGTTAATATAGAGATATTTGTAAAATCTTTACAAGCCCAATAGTTTGTTTTTGGAATATTGGAAATATTTTAATATTAGAATAGGATACATAAGTACTTATTTTACTTTAAGGTACATCCTCAGCAAAGCGAACGCTTACGAACGAACGAATATTCGCAGATAATCGTACCTGCAACATTACTCATTTTCATCTTTAGAGGTCATTACTTAATAAATAAAAAATAAAAAAATATGTAGTACAGTTTATAACACTTTAAGGAAGTATGACAATTTAGTATATTCACTTTAAATGTGTATGTCACACATCAATCAATATATAATGAAGATCAAATTATTACTGCGTTAACATAAAAATTACTTAATTATATCTAATTTACTTTATGCGATTATTACGTTGTGTAAGCTTAAATCTACTATTAAATATTATTAATTGTTTATTGATATGATAAATTTTTTTATAATATTTTTAAAGTTAGATAAGTAAAAACAAAGTTTTAAACAATTTAGCACATTATTGTTCGTAATAAATAAAAAACTAGTTTTAATAAAAAGTAAAATACTTGCTTCTAAATTTTCTTTGCGCACCAAAAATCCTATACTAAAAATTTCGTAATTCATACATTTTCAATTTTCACAATTTAATTTTTAACATAATTCATGTATCACAGCTTTTTGCCAATAATTTAATACGTTACATTCAAAAAATATTACATAGCCAAAATAAATTTAACAAATACATTTTTTTCAAAAAAATTTCGAAGGAACATTTTACATTTTTTTATTTCAATTAAAATTAATTAATTTATAAGAAGCATTAAAATTATGATAATACTGAGTTGTAACAGAATCAGTCGTAAAAGTCTTATATGTGAATCCCTTGTTTCGAAAGTGGCGTAAGTTCGTTTGTAATCAAATAGAGTTGGTCTTTAAACTCTTAATGGAGAAATAATGGAGACAATGATTTCATTGATTCCAAAGTTTATTTTTACCACTCTCAAAGCGAACGACTCATATACAATAAATAAACATACATTAAATTATAAAACATTTAGTGTATATAAAAAAGTAAACAAGCATACAAAAATGGCACATAGAGTATAAATTAAAGTAAAAAATTAATATAAAAATTGTGCATATAAAATACATTTTAGTTAAATGAATTCTATAAAAATTAAATTTTATAATCAAACTTTTGATTGTTTTTCTGTTTTTCTGTTTTTAATAAGTAATTTTTAAAATTGTAAATTAACTCAACTTTTTAGTTGAAATTGCACACATAATTGGGTTTTTAAAACCACATCTAAAGAAGCTTTGAATTATTTTTTATTATTTTTTATATATATCGATAGAACTTTTGCGAGTATTTTTTTTTTGTTCTTTAAGGTTATTACAATGGTTCCAATTACATTAATAAGGAACGTTTTGAGATTCGTTGATGCAACTTAAACTAAAATTATTTCGATGAAAACCAATAAATGGAACGCTTGTAATAACCTTAAATTGACTTGATTATATATATATATATAGTATTTTTTTTTTCAAAAATGAGTATTCTTTTTTTGTGTAATTATTAATGATTATTATGTGTGAAATAGACTCATATTGTATTGTGTAAAATAATTTCAAAAACATGAAAGGTATAATTAAAAAAAAAAATAATAAACACCAATCCATTCTTCTGATCATAAGGATTAAATAATATTGATAAATGCATTTATATTGATTTTTCGTTTAATTAAGTTTTAATATAAATTAAATAATTAAATGCTTTTAAATTCAAAAGTATTTCAGCGAAAGTGTCACTGATGTTTCATTGTACACCCCAATTCCTCACAGTGTATTATTAGTCTGTCTCATAAAAAGCCTCCGTTTAATTTAGTCCTTTATGAAGGCAAATAAATGATAACATACAAAAACATTGCGGATGTTATTTTTTGCGTTTCTGATTCAAAAAGTGTATGATTTCTTGAATTGATTCAATATTGAATAAACATATCTTGAGTATTATTGAAAACAAAGTGCTTAAAAGATAGAAAAGCAGAATAGCATTAAGATTTTATATTTAAAACTGTTTTGGTTTAATTAATTATTCAGTTAATTAAATATTTCAAAAACTGATAGACTATAGAAAAATTTTATATGTATATAAATATTAGCACGAGGACCTATATTCCTTCGAACTGTAATTTTTCAAAGACTCAAAAGTGCTCTTTTAATGAAAAGATTGCTGAAAGTTAATATAAATATTGGAGGCTATAGTGTTAGATATATAGTTATAAAAAAGTCATTCAAAAATATAACAAATCATTTTTGATAATCTCTAATTTCTACAATTAACAATGCTAGTCAGTTGAAGTTATTGTTACCAAAGTAACAATCAAAAACAAACAGTAATATTTTAAATATAAAAGCATTTCACTTAATATATATTAAACATAATACGTTTTGCAAAAAAAAAATGTATTTTCATTTTATACAAATTAAATGAAAAATACTAAAAACCTGCTTTTGAATAAAAACGTATACCACATCAGCATTGAAAACATATTTTAGTTATAAGTACTAAATAAAAGTAATAATAAAAAAAATAGGAACAAATTATCTAAAGATGTGCACCTATAAAATTAAATTAAATTATTGTAACTTGGATATGATTGAGAGTCTATACGTAATACTTAAGGGGGGTCTACGAATTGTTATAGCACATTTAAAACGTAATAAGTAATAAGTAATAAAAATTAAAAAACAAAATAGTCTCATTAAAAATCATCAGACAGTCATCATTAATTGCTTAAGTTTTCAACCCTACTTTGTGAAATTGCTGCATTTGCAGCAACGCCCACACCTACATTATTACCTTGCAATACAACGCTGCCACCTTCACTTTCACTCTTCCATGATGACACTGGAATGTGCGGAGCAGGCAAACAATTACGCAATGTTTGCACGATTTGTATGGTGTCCATAAGTGCTATTATCAAATAATTTTTCAATGTCAATATTATTAATTACCAATGACAAATTGGAAGTACTCACTTTTTTGTAAGCTTTCGCTTTGTTTGCCATATGGTTTGCACATTGAAGGACGTATATAGGTTTTCATGCGTGCCATATTTCGCATTAGTTCTGCAAAAACTCGTACAATTTTATCTTGTCCTTGTGGCATAACATCTCGATTTGCATCTTGTGCTCCCCAAGCACCATTGTGCAGTGCCAACAGATCTTTGTTCGATTCAAGAGATTCTAAATTAGAGCTACACAGAAAAAACTTAAATATTTATTTTCAATTATTTATGTGCGTCATTTTATTTACCGTAAAGTTTCAATATTTTTCTGTGCTGCTGGTTCAACAACATGTGAGGAAGACGATGATGTACTGTGTACAGTGTGTGCTGTTGGAGACTGCGATGGTGGTGGTAATTGATGATGAGCTACATGATGATTTGCCATATTGCTAGTTACTCCACTTGGCACAACCGGTGGTGGTGGTGGTGGTGGAGCTACTGCAGTACTGGAAACTGTTGCTGCATTAACAACGCCTTGTGGTTGCATTAAGCCTTGCATTTGCAAATTAGCTGCTGCAGCTGCTACTGCCATTGGGTCAAAATGCTTAGGGTCCAATTGTTGTAACACACGTTGCTTTTCTAGTGCACTGAGACTATTAAACTTTTCCAAACTCTGTTGAGCCAGTGCACGGTTTTGTTGCTGTATAAGTGCAGCTGTGAGTTGTTGCTGTTGCTGCTGTTGTTGATGTTGTTGCTTAGCAGCAGCTTGCTGTTGTAATTGTTGTTGCTGTTGATGATGTGCAGCTGCTGCAGCGCTTAACTGCGACAGCTGAGATTGTATGCTATTCTGCTGCTGTTTCGTTAAGTGTTGCAACTGTGGTGGTACTTTCTGTTGTGCGTGGGAAGGAGTGGGTTTTGTCAGATCAACTTCTCCGCCACTTGAGCTACCAACGGAACTACTGCCGCTTGAACCAGCACCAACACCAGCTGCAGCTGCTGCATGTGGTGGTGGCAGATGCGGTAAATGTTGAAGAAAATCTGCTGGATTTACGCCCGGAAATTGTTGTTCCATAAATGGCAATGGAGAGAGACCTAAATGGTTTTTATAATAACGGCAAGCTGGGCTTGGGCAAGATTGTACAACTTCTATAATAAACTCTTTTTCCATTCCAAAATTCTCTCGGCCAATGGTGTAGGACTCAATAACTGCACGCACTGTAGCGTCTACGCTTAAATGTAAACCGTGAGGACCAGACATATGCTTTAGCATGACTGCATTGGCGAAGTGTTCAAATGGCAATACTATTTTACCATTCTCACGTAGTATCAAGCGACCCTGTGAATCAAGAGTTAAACGATTCGCTAAAACTCTGCAAATGAAATAAATCATTGGTAAAAAAAAATAATTATAGTAGAAATTTTTGATTACTTACTGCAAGTATGCTGCACTGGGTAACATTGCATTATCCTTCAGATCAGTGAAGCATTGCAATAACTCTGCGCTTGGATTCCAACCTTTATTTTGCAAATACAATTGTAATAGCATATAAAGCTTTTCTGTAACATAGCCAACACCAGGAATGCCAGTATTTCCTGGTTGCATCTCTGGTACTTGAGGACCTTTCGCCAGCGCCGCTTTCATTGTTTCCGAAAGATCTAACTTATAGTTTTCAGGATAAAAATTTTTCATATGATCCTAAAATTTAAAAATAATAATCGTGTTCTCAATAATGAAGAAATTAAAGATTTTACCAAATTATTCATTTTTCAAATAAAATAAATGAACTTTGCTGCTTTGCTTACATTAGTCTGGTAGTTACGCTCAGTAATAGGTCATCTCCTGGAATGTGTTGCGCATATTTGTATAGTAAAATTGCATTCACTTGCTGAAACTGCAATTAAAATAATCAATTTAGGATTTTATAGCCTACAGGTTTCTTGATAGGCGTGGCAGCAGGACGAGAGCTAATTAGCTAAGGTTTAATATATTCGCTTTGTATAATAATATTAACTTCGAATGAAAATATATATTCTTATTTATATATTTTCGATCACTTTCAAATATTTATTAACATATACAATAGAGAAAGGTGAAAAAAAAAATTATCCTGTCGTCTGCTTTGCCATGTCTAGTTGGAATACACACATTAGTAATATCTCTTATTTGATTATTTTGTATATATAAATGACAAACTTCCTCAAAGCTATTTTGTTAAAATGAATTCTACATTTTCATTATACTTATTAAATAATTTAAAATAACGCATAAAGTAGACACAAATATTTTCACACTTTAATTTGCAAATTTTTATTACCAGACAACAACAAACCCGATACATATGTGCACACCTTTTTACGTGGATGAAATGCTCACCAATTATGCACAGTAAAAATACCGTTTGTTGGCAACGCGAAAATGCAAGCTGTCAAAATCAACTGCACGTGTCAAAGTTTGTTTTCGTTTTTCAAGCTCAGAAGCGTAGTGCAGTGGTTTTTTGGCTTTTAACATAGAGCCAAAATTAAATTAATAGATATATTCTGAAAATAAATGTTATTCTGACATCCACGCAATAAATACTTTAAATACGCAACAATGAAGGTTAAAATGATAAGTCGGAATCCGGACCATTATGTTCGTGAAACCAAAAACCAAATTCACAAAAGTAATTGCAAAAATTTGTTTAAGTTTTCGTTTATTAATTAATTTTGTTTTTTAGTGCCTAGAAATTATGATCCTGACTTACATCCATTGCAACCAGTGAGAGAGTACGTGCGTGCACTGAATGCTACCAAGCTAGATCGTGTGTTTGCAAAGCCTTTTGTAGGAAATTTAAGCGGTCATCGTGATGGTGTCAATTGCTTTGCCAAACATCCCAAAATGCTGTCGAATTTAGTGTCAGGTGCTTACAATGGTGAAGTACATGTTTGGGATCTGGCAAACCGTGCAACTTTACGTAGTTTTGTTGCACATGAAGGATTTGTACGTGGCATTACTTACGGAAGTAATGGCGATCGATTTTTTACTGTAGGTGACGATAAAACTATAAAAGTATGGAAATCAAATGGACCGGAAATTGGAGAAGACGAAGAACCGATTAATACAATATTGAGTCGCACTATCATAACTGGGATTTCGCATCATCGTAAAAGTGCTACATTTGCAACTTGTGGAGAAGTGTGCACAATATGGGATGAAAATAGAAATGATCCATTAAAAACACTAAAATGGGGTGTAGACACATTACACGCTATTGCGTTTAATCCGGTTGAGACTTCAGTGTTGGCTTGCTGTGCCAGTGATCGTAGTATTATTTTCTATGATCAACGCGAATCAAATCCTTTGCGTAAAATGGTGTTAACAATGAAAAGTAATAAATTGGCGTGGAATCCAATGGAATCATTTAATTTTACTTTAGCCAATGAAGACTGCAAGTAAGTTTTATATCGATTGTAATACATACGAATCTCACAATTGTTATTGTTTTTAGTCTGTATACATTTGATACTCGACAGTTGAAATCCCCAATCAAAGTACATTTTGATCACGTTTCCGCTGTTACTGATGTTGATTATTCACCTACCGGCAAGGAGTTCGTTTCTGGAAGTTATGATAAAACAATACGTATATACAATTCACATCACAGTCACTCCCGTGACATTTATCACACTAAACGCATGCAGCACGTTGTTTGTGTCGCTTGGTCATTAGACAATCGCTACATTTACTCTGGATCAGATGAAATGAATATACGTATTTGGAAAGCTAAAGCATCAGAGAAACTAGGTGTCATACGTCCACGCGAACGTGCTGCATTCAATTATCAGGAAGCACTTAAAGCAAAATTCGCAGCGCATCCACAAATTAAACGCATTGCTCGACATCGTCAAGTACCAAAGCATATACTGAATGCACAACGCAAAATGCGCGCTATCAAAGATAAGGAAAAACAAAAGGAAGCCAATGTACGCAAGCATTCAAAACCCGGAACTGTGCCTTTTGTACCAGAGAAGAAGAAGCATGTTCTGCGCGAAGATGTTTAGATCTGTCAATGCACTATTTTTTTTTTGATACCTCTATACGAATAAATCCAATTAAATTAGTTATTCTAGTTACTAATAACTAAAATATTAATTATTTTAAATTGTTAACAATGCGTCTTTTATCATAAAATTTACGACATATTTATTATAATTGAAAACTAAGGGGCGGAATATCTATTGTTTACAAAAGCTTCGGAACGATGATATGTTTCTAATACCAGGTAGAGTGATGTCAAGTAGAGTGATTCGACTTTCTTACGAATGGTGAAATTCCGAAAGGGGTTCTTAGCTGCTTTTGGTCATTAGAAAATACATAATAATATAATATTTTTTCATAATCTTTTTCCTACTGAGAATAGATCAGTAATTCTGAATTTTTATCAGTCCCCGTAAAATAAACCAATAAAACATTTACACTCAGCTGTAATGTTTTTCAGAGATTGCATTTCGTAACTACATATAAGAAAGAGCAGCGTAGGCCGCCCTCCCGTCAAAACACTTTGAAAACAACGAAAAAGTTGCCGCTCTCAACTTGCCAGAGTATTTTATAGAACCGGTAGTATTTGTGGATGGAGAGGCGGAGGGAACTATTTCACTTGTTTTTATTTGTTAAGTACACGTGAAACTTGGTTGAACGACGTTAGTGCGAGTGGAGCAAGCATTCAAGTGAGTTGTGTTTTTGTGCGATGATTTTAGTCTTCAGTGAATCAAAGTTCATTTAAATAATTTTTTTTTTACACTCCGCATTTGTTCACGTAATTATAATTTAATTATTATTAAATTAAAAAATTGTGTAGATAATAAATGTTAGTCTGAAGTTCTGAACAATTAACTAAAGAAAATATGTGATAAATTTATTAACAAAAAACTAAACGCATTAAATTATATAAAATACATAAAAAAAAAATAAATAAAAAAAAAATCAATTCAATGAAAACTGAATGGTAAGCAAAAAATCGAAATCAAAACAATCTCAAGGCAGAAAAAAGTTTGAAAAGTCATTGGAAGCAGCAGCAAAAACGAGAGCAGTAGAAGGTCCGACGAAATAAAAGTCAGTGGGGGAAAGCGTTGAACTTGAACTTGCTATATTTAAAGTGAGCACGAGTGCGAGCAGGCACTGGCACTGGCACAGGCTGAGCGCAGTAATAATCCAAACAACAGTCCAACAACAATTGCCGTAGTAATAAATTCCAATCGAATTGCTTGAAAATGGATGCCCTTGGAGATATTTTGGCACCGCACAGCGAGACAATAGCGAAAATAGCCGGCACCATAACGACGTTGCAGTTTTTGTCCGGTATCGCATTTCTAAATAGCATACGAAAGAAGGGTAAAAGTGATGGATTTCCACCAGAGCCTTTTATTGGCGGTACTGTGCTGTAAGTATAATGAACACCTAGTCACTGGGTCATAGATGACCAACTAACAAAAGCACTCTATATTTTATCAGCATGATTTGCATTTTTGTTTAGTATCTTATCTAAAGTGGACGGAATGTATGTACATAGTTTTTAACCCTATATCTTAAGCTCTTTTAGATACGTGGCCCTATAATCTTACGAATTCGGTTATCGAAGAAGTCAATTATGTAAATTGTTATTGTTCGATGTGGTGTAGGTTAATCAGTTTTAGTGGAACCAATAATAACATTGAATAAAATCTGAATTCTACGTGCAGCCTACGCCAACCACTGATAAGAAATTCCCAAAGGAGATAATAAAATATTTAGATTATTGATTATATATTGCACATTACGAAATTCTAACTGATCAGTCGTCTTAGTTTTACACTATGGAAAGTCATTATTAGTGAATCATGTTGTTGTTTTAGTTATAGTAACTTAAATATGTAGTCAATTTTTTGAATCTCTATTGGGAGGATTGAACGACATTTGGTCGTCTAAAACGACAAATGGTTTCTGGACGTAGACTAAGCAATTTCAGAAATCATTGAATCGCGTTAAATAGATTTCTCCTATTCATTTATTGTTAAAACAACTAACTAAATACTATTTATATTGACACAATAAAAGATTGTTATGGCTTTTTCGTTACGGAGACCTCAGTAAACAATATTTCAACCAACCAATATTTCAACCTATTATGTTGTTGTTGTTGTAACCCGCTGGGACCTATAAGTAGATAACATGAAAGGATATAGAAGACAATTACATGGATAAGGACGTTAATGAGTAGTGATTAAGAGAGATGGAGGTAGGAATGAGGACCTACTACTACTACTAATAGGATTTGGATTGAGGTAAAATAAAATGCAGTAGGGAGTAGTTAATATATATACATACATATATGAAATTGAATATGACGAAATAGTGAGGAACCCTATCACAAGCCTCTTTTAACTTCCATTAAGAGTTTTATATTCTATTTAATACATACTTGTCACATTATTCATATTAATAACATTTTAATACGCAAGGCACTAAGAAATCGCAATTTGACAACATGATAATCTATATAATGAGGACTTCCTTTTTGATATGAAGTACACTTCTTTCAAAAGAAAGCACCTAGTAAATAAAAAGTACTTGCTTCATTTTGTGAGTCCTAGGATAGAAAATAACAAAGTTGGAACTTCTAGTAAAGCCAAGTATTGTGACCAAAGTAGTTCTTTTGGTATGAAACGTTCGGAAATTCAAGTATAAAAGTATTTTGAAGTATGGACTGTATGTGATTATGCTAGAATAGTATATAGTTATGCCACGGAGATGATTACCTAGTATGTAGGGTTCTTATTAGATTTTATAACCAAATCATATTCACATGTACAGCACATAAAATTTTAGTACGCAATTTAAAATTTATTCGTTTAATTTTGCAATTAATTTTTTTTTTATGAATCTAAGCTCGTCAATAGAAATATGCTAAATAACCTGTTACTTGTAATTTGAACAACCGAATAAAAATGCAACTTTAATTTAATTACAAATGAACAAGAATGCATTTCGCATTAGAAATTATTCGGTTTGGAATTTGTCTGGGAACAAATAAATGAATGTTGGCTTTTTTTCCTTCCGTTGATGGTCTTAAATCCAGTTACAAATTAGTAGCATTATGTGTTAGTACTTGCTAAACATGAATATCTGATTAAATCCGATATAAAATATCTAGTAAGAAAGGAATTCTATATGCTGTGCAACATTATACGAATATGAATATATATGACTGCCCATGTTAGCAACTTATATTTTTCTTAGTTGCTGATGGGAATAGCTCCTTATAATCTTCAAGAAGATAATAATAATGAATAATAATAGTAGTTTGTCCTGCAATAAGGGAGTAACCTTCGAGTAGAAATGTGGGTAATAGTGAGAGAATTTTCAAGTGAAAATTTAGTTTTTAATCAAGTGGATTTGTAGCGCTGACCAGACCTAAATATATATCATTATACAATATTATCATAATAAATTTTTTAATTTAGATTCAAATTGAAATAATCATGATTAAATATATTAACTTTTATTTTATACAGCACTATTCTGACTCTTAAACTTGGTGCTATTATGGATGATATACACATGATTCGAACCAATCTAATTGGTTTAGTACTTAATGGTGTGTTCATGTTCGTTTTTTACTGGTATGCATCCAAGGAGTTTAGAACAGATATTTGGAAGAAAATTGGAATAGCTACAGTCATTACAATGGGTTTTCTAGCTTATACAAACTTTGAAGATCCTGCGAAAGTTGAATTCCGTTTGAGTATGATAATAACCACAGTTTTGGTGTGGCTAGTTGGTTCACCACTGTTGCAAATCAATAAAATAATTGAGAAGAAAAGTACCGAAGGCATGCCATTTCCAATTATATTTACTGGTACATTGGTTGCTGCGTCTTGGACTTTGTACGGTATTTCGATTAGAAATACTGCGATGTCGGTAAGTAACAAAAACCATATATTTTTTCCATATATTCATAATGTTTTCTTTTAGTATCAAAACCTTTTATTGTTTGTACTGAGTGCCATACAATTATCTCTATTCGCCATTTATCCAAGTACGCCAAGCGAAGTTCCGTCTAAAACTGATGCCGCCACAAAACAAAAGAAACCAAATACTCCAAACAAAAAGAAGGATTAAAAATTTAACTTAAACACATAATTTAAACATCTATGCTTTTAAAAGTTAAAATTTTACTTATAGCCTAATACACTGATGCAAAGTAGTTAGACATTTTTATATAAGTAATCTATGCAATGCTATAAATATTATATTTCAACAATATCTGCAATTTTTGACAATAATTAAAATCTTCCAATCATATTTTTAATAAATAAATAGATATATTATTTAACTTAGTAAATGACTATTAAAAATTGTAATTGTAAAACAATGAATTTTAAGAGTAAAAACTAATATTTCTAATTGTACAAAATTTAATATTAAAATATAGTTAAAATAGGTATTCTATTTATAGTTAATTTAAAATTATACACAACCGCTATAAATTGTTACAAAATAAAAATACATTTTAAAAATGATGTATATTTATATAAATTACTATAGTTTTGTTACAAAGCCGCATATGTAGCTCTGTGGAGATGCACCGCCACATCATAACTAAAATTGAGAAATTTTATTTTATAAAAAATTGAATTTTTATTCATAAATTGAATTTATTACAACTTGCGTATTTATTTAAGCAGTATATGAAATGATTTTAAGGATACGTACGTTGATGAAACAAAGTTTCTTTTATAATTAAATTTTGACTTTTTTTTGGCATTGTCCACACCAATTGGAACACTTTGGATCATAAAAATAAAAAACTTTAGTTCTTGTATTTTAGGAGCCTTAAAAATTCGTAACAATTTTATTAAATATGTTTTAAATGCAGTATTTATTCATCATCCGTATGTTCTTCCAAAAGCAACGCCACCGTTGAGTTATAATGTTCGCCTAGACTATACATATGTCGGTGGTAAGTTATTGTTAACTTTGGACCTTTGAATTCGTTTCCCTGTACCGTATTTGAACCTTCAGCTTGAATAACTTCGATTGGTATTTCAAGTACAGATGACAGAGCCTTTAACTCAATATGACCACCCCAGGCAGGTGTGCTTTGCACAGACTTACAGTAGTGTTCGAATTGTTCATCGTCCAATAGATTTCCGGTATGTGGGTCAGTCATGAAGCATATAAGTGTATCCTTATTTTCACGTATGTATTTGGCAGTTTCTTCACGAAGTTCATCAACGGTAAAACCATGTAAATCATGCAAACCAAGTTGATGACGAATGGCATTGTATAGGCAGTCTCCATCTGATGGCACTTCAAAAATCATCAAATCCATTTCTTTCAGTTTTGCTACTAACTTTCGTTGCTCCACCGCTTTGGGTTCGTTTTTCGCGTCTTTGCTGGCAGCAAGTATATCCTCTTCTCGTTGACGTGCTTCGTTTGCTTTTTTATTCCGCCGTTTTTGAGCTTTAGAAATACGTTCTGGTTTTTCCTCATCTTCTGCATTTTCTTTATTGTCCACGAGCTCTTCAGTGTTGTGATTTTCATTAAGCAAAAGGATTTGATTTTGTTCTTGCAATATTTGCTGTGACAGCATCAACTCCTGCTGTTGTCGCTGTATTAAATGATTTTCCAATCGAGTGATTTCTTCCAATAATTCCTTACGTTTCTTTTTATCGTTTTTTGCACACTTTTTCATTTCTTGTATTTTAGCCTGTAGCTCTTTTTTTTCTCGGCGGTGTCTGGCAGCTAATTCATCAATTGATATTTCTTGCAATTTGTTAACCAAAGATTCGGTGGTAGTCGTCATTGTTTTTTTATATTGTATAATATAACAACTTTATTATAAAACGAACTGCGATTGTGTTGAAATTGTTAGTTTACAACATAAATTTATATATCTAATTTAATTTACAATAATTTTTATAAGCGGCTCCAATAAAAACTTTTGACAGCTGATGTACTGTATTGTGTTGGTTCTCAATAACCACTATTGTGAATTGCTGTTATTTTAAATGACAGTAGTTGCTTGCAATTTTAGAAATTGTTGAGAATATATAAAATTTTGAATATATTTTTTTTTTTATTTTAAGTTGATAGTAAAGGTGTTTACACAGTTATTAAAGTTCAATTTATATTTAATTGATATTATTATTATCTTAAAATTATTATTTTTTGAGCATTATCTGATTGCATAAAAAAAATATGTTCCAAATCATGTTATATTAACAATACTTATAATACCGAAAATCACAACAAGATTGTACTCATAAAGGGTCTGTTCCACGAGTTACTCGTAGTAACTTTGAGTAACACTGTGTATACACAAGTGCGTTCCATCAGCAAATTTTCGTGTATTATCCTGTAAATTTTATATTTTATTTGTGTTTTACTTGAGGTTTACTACGAGTAGCTCATCGAACAGACCTAATGTAATAGAGGAACAGATATAAAAGAATTGAATTTAAATTGAATTTGAATTTTAAAAATGACTATATTTCAGTATAAAACCTGCTTCACAATCGTAGAGTCACGCTCATAGCGCTCCTAATGCTCTTGTTCTGATATAGGATCATGGCGGCAGAGCCAAATAATATTCATAATAATAACAGACGTCCAAAATTTTTTTTAAACTCTCCGGATGTTGCTGACAAAGTCGTATACAAAGCATTAATTGAAGTGAGCAAAAATTTTGACCATATTGTTATGAGAGACAAAAGAGTTATGAAAGAGTATTTAGATATTTTTTGTTTGTTTCGATTCATCCAGTTACCAAACAAAGTCTTTATAATTATTTTTTATATTATTATGACGTGTTCAAAAGTACATATGTACGTATTTTCTCGACACATACAATCACTAATGCCAGAGTTATGGAGATTACCAAGCAAATTGGTTTAATAAATGATATCAGAAAGAGGAAATATGGTCTACTCTAAGAAAACACACGAGTAGTATAGTTCATTCAGCCTTAAAATGAAACCCGATTGAATTAAGAAAAAGAGGACATCTAAAGATAACATCGAGGCGAATAGTATTCAGAGAGACATCCAAATCATTTGACAAGCTTATATACATGGCATGTAATAGAGACAACTGCAAACTTTTTCAGAAAGACTAAGTTCTTAGATATGCTATCCATTTCTAATTGTAGTTGTATGTAACGTCTGTTTAGCTCCATTTAAATGATGTACTAATGACGAACAGATGATTTTTCAAAAATATATTAATCATTCTAAAAAATTTAGCATATATTATATATGTACAAGGTGTCAAGTAATTAATTAAGATTTAAAGGATAAGAAATGCATTTGAAAGGAAAGCGGGACAATTGTGTGAAAGTTTCCAAATTCAAAAAATTTGATTGTAAATAAAGTAGATTCTTGGGCTGACCACATAGCTGTTTAGTAGTCTTTAGAAATACTTAAATGATTTAGAACTGAGTTAAAGTTTAATCGTGGATTCACAATTAAACATACAAAGCCAAGTACACTAAATTTGTTTTATTGAAATTAGTATTTTGTCAATTTTTCTTGTTTTAAGTAATTAATATATACTTCATTGGTATACTGAAATCTTCAATGAAAAGGCATTAAGGTTCTTCAATTAAAACATTCTTCTATAGGGTTGTTGATAGCCAAACAGGGAACACTTAGTGTTAAATGTTTAACCTTATAGTAAATATAAGATGAAATAAAATAATAAATAAATTAATTACATAAAATATTTGTTAATCAATAATTGACATCCTTTAGGTTAGGTTAGGTTGACATTCAATTGACATCCTTAAAACTATCAACAAAATTAACTAATTATGTGATTTTAAACAAGTTCATCAATTCATACCTAATTGCGGAGTTGGCAAAGTACTAAAACCTTTGTTTTAGTTTCTCACAAGTGTTCATTAAATATTTTTCCAAATTTAATATTCCCAAAGAGTTGCTACTGTTAATCTAACCGAAAACAAATTCTACATATGGTTAAGTACGTACATCCCCTAATTTTCTTAGTGATATTGACATTTCAATACCAACACAAAGTGACACATTCCTACGTGACGTCTGACTTCAGTTTACTTAGCAAACATAAAAGCACAATTCGTCTTCGACAAAGACGAGATGAGGAAGGCAATTTAACCTCAAACTAAAAAAAAACGAATGAAGTTAAATACCTAAACTGAATGCTGCAGTACTGAACCACTTCAGGCTTTAATTTATGTGGATGGAAAGGGAAGGATCACACCAATGAACCAAGTCAAAGACGAGAAAATTAATATCTGAATAAAGTTCTGTGTAAATACGAAAATAAACGAAGTTATGTGGTTTTATTACTTACTCATTCATATGGACAAGTTTACTACAATTTAAAGTAGTTCTAAGGATTAAGAACAGATTTTTGTAATTTAATTTAAATACATTTTACATAATATTAATTCACTACATATTAAATAAAATTCTTTAGAAGATATTAGTACAAATACAGAAATTAACCCATAAAGTCACAGATTATTCAAAGAGTGACTGCTTTTAGATTAAATGTGGAGAGGGATTATTTTTTGCTTTTTTAAATTTATTTATATTTATATTTTTATATATCAAAAAAGTTATAGTAATTATTATTCAAGTCATGTGTTTTTATGATTTATGGTCAAAAACTGCCTACAACATCTGTGGCTCGAAAATGAAAATTATAAAATAAATTTAAAAAAATAATATTTTAAATGTTTCACTTCGGTAGTTGAAAATTCTGACAGATTGAATTGATATATTTTTTGCTGAAATTTATTCATATTATTTTTATATATACAATTATTTGCGATAAATTATTTTCATTACTTATTTTTTATATTACAAAAATCTATTGCGTTTCAATTCCGGGAATACCAACGAGTTAGTTATATTAAGTGTTGTAGTGCTGAGTCAGGTTGTAAAAAGTGTTTTAGTTTAATTTAGTTCAGGTATCGTTAATCCTGATGAGGGTCTAAACTCCGCCTTAATACAGCGTAATGTTTTCGAATAGAATCGACAAGGGTGCATTTTGTTCACTTTTACATATGATAATATCTTTAATAGGGCCCTTAAGAGATACTAAGAATTTTGCTGTTTAAATTGTTATTTGTAACTAACACTACCACTAAGGACGTACCAGAAAATTTTAGGAGATGGAATATAAACATGTAAATGGATTATACTATACCTTTATTTGAGGAAAATTACCTCAAATCTAAAGTCTGCAGGGTAAAATGTATCATAATAGATTGACTACGTAACTGTTACTTATGAAACGACATATATAGAGAGGTGTATAAGAGAATTAGTTTTAGATGAATCATTACGTTCTTATGTTCTACGAAGGGAAATAAATATAGATAGTTGGAACGATCTATATATAGAAGTGTATAAGAGAATTAGTTTTAGATGAATCATTACGTTCTTATGTCCGACGAAGGGAGATAAATGTAGATGGTTGGAACGATATATATATAGAAGTGTATAACAGAGATAGTTTTAGACGAATCATTACGTTCTTATGTCCGACGAAGGGATATAAATATAGACAGTTGTACTCGATTGGTATGTGGTTTCATGGCAAGGTTTTAGAATTAAAATACAGTATAGTCATGTTTACCTCTTCCCTTCTTACGTACTTCAATTCACATCATCACATTCCGTACTATTTCAATTTCATCTAATCACTCACTCATCCCATGCTTCATTTTATATATATTGTATTTATATTCTGTTTGCAAGGGGTAAGAGCTGATAAGGGAGCAAAAATCGTAGCAAGAGCAAATGAAACTCGGAAGGGAGAAACTTTTTTAAAATGTGGGTTTTTATTACAATTGTTTCTTTTTTAGTCATTGTGGGTAGTGTCATTAGAGTTAAGGTAAGGTCTTAGCAGATCCTCTTAGTAGAGGTGTTAAAGAGAGTAGCAGGCGATTGAAAACACTGCGCCCGTAAGTTCTATATGTATTTTATATATTTAAGTTTTGTAGAATGAAATATGGATAGAAGTTATAACTAATGAATGTATGAATCACTTCGAATGTATCCACTAATTATAATGAATTTGCTATTTTCGGTTTTTCACAAAACTTCAAACGGTTTTCAAAGGAGTGAGTCTGCTATCCTTTATCCTTGTGGTATTGTGTAGCTAAAGGTGCATAGTCATTTTATGTTAATTTATTTTAACAATTTTAGTTTTAATTAATTTTTGATTTTCGAATTAAATTTTGTTCTAATACAAAACTATGTTTTTGACAATTCCGTAGATGAAACGTTTTATTCTGCCAACCGAATTATTGAAATACCAAAAAAAAGGTATAAATATTTATTTAAATTTGTTAGTTTTTATTTTAATTAAAAATTTTTTGTGTGTAATTGTCGAATTCGAAATATTATTTATTTTGATATATAAAATAAACTTTTCAAATGAAAAAAAAAAAGAACAATTGCAAAATAGGTAAGAATGTAAGAGATCCTTATTGAAACTAGAAAGCATAATGGTTTATCGATCTATTCGTTTTTTAATAAGTTTTCTGAAAATATTTAAACTCATTAGTTGGATTTTTTACTTGATGGGGTCCATATTACCCCTCCGAAGAAGTTATGGTTTATGCCAATACACATACACATATTCACTGCTCTCAAAGGAATAAGAATGGGCGCTTAAATCTCGGCTGTGTTGAGAACTAAGCTGAGGCAATAATACATTTGAAGAATTCCATGAAAACTACAGATAACTACAGGTTCCTACTAAGTGTGGTAAATTCTTCAAATATCCAAAAAAATTATTTCGAACCCGTTTTACAATTTTTATCAATAAATTTGTATTTCAATTGTTAAAAAAGCAAACTTTTTCAATGATAATTTAATTTTTTATTACAGTTTACGATAAGCATTGTCCATAAAGAGTGTTATTTGCATATAACGACCCTTGGTCCTTTGTTTTCCAGTCATTTCGCCCTTATCTTTTGTTAATAATTCATTGTTTAGAATTAAAAAAAAGATGCTCTGATGGTTGTCTGGGTATTTGTGTATGTCCTTTGGGCTTTTATTATGGAAATGTTGTTGGTCTTGCTAACAATTGCAGCTAGTAGGTCTAACAATACACACATTAGCAACTCGGTTTAATATTTTGCTAATGTTTACATTTTATCACAGAGATACTTTTTATATAACTAAATTTATGAATATACGTTGTATATAAAAAGTATAAAAATAAAATATAAATAATTTTGGATACTGTTTATTAAAACTGTCATGTATTAAACTGTTTATACTAATTTATTATAAGTGCAACTCATTTAAATCAGTGTAAATTGTAGGATTGAAGCAAAAAAATGTTCCTTACAATATTAGTGGGTGTCCATTTTACAAGAAAATACAGCTTAGTTAGGCCCTTTATAAGGACACATTCTGATATCACAATTTTAGGGATATAACTGTTACTGACTGTTATAAGATCGGGATCAGGATCGCATCCAAGAAATATCTCCAGTTCTTCAATTTTCTACATTGGATAAACTCTTAAGGAAGGGCGACAATAAAGTGGATAAACGCTGAGTGTTAGGCGGTAACAATGTGTAAGGTATCCAATCAGTGCAGCGATTGCATTAGACAGTGATAGGTGACCTCATAGTGCATTTCTGTGTTTCTTCAGCCATCCTTGTATGAATAAGATAAGATGAAAACTAATATTTTTAATATTATTATATTCGATAAATCTCTTAAAAATTTTTAAAGAAGCATGTGAAAGTAATTGAATAAACTTTGCCTGAGAAATTGGCTGTGTTTAAAATATTACAGGTCGTAGACCACAGCTCTATAGAAAATAATGTATGATATTTGTTGTATAAATGTATGGAACTCATTTTGAGAAACAACCCTAACTTATCCCTGCGATGACATTTTTTTGGCAATACGTCAATTTAAGTTTTCCGCAGTCATTTTTGATCGAATATTCTTCACAAGAATTTTACCACTTTCTTTCGTTCCGACTTTATAGCATTAAAGCTGACTGGATTTAGGTGCTTGAGTTTATAGTTCCTTGTGAATGGTAAAATGGTAGATTTTGTTGAGTTAATAATGCAACATAAATTGACCCATTATATATTATTGAGCTTCTTCAAATTTTTCTCCATTCATTATAATAATATCATTAGTCTGATATAACGAGAGCTGAGCTATATCGTTATAAAACTCAGTAGAAAAAGTTGTTCAGAATAATGAAATTTAACAGAGGCTGTTGTTTAGGATATGAGCATCTGCTCAATAATGAATTTTCTTACAATCTGTCTATATCGAGGTGCAGTGCAATATACATATTTATTAGATGTAATCTATAATTCTATCTTGAAACTTACAAACTTGTAAGTTTCTGATTATACTTTGACTTTGATCCTTTTTGACTTAATATTATGTTATTATTAATTTAAATTATACTGCATAGTTTCGAGTTCAAATCTTATCTAAATTCAACACATACGCCTGTTTGCTTCCGCTTTCCACATTATCGCTATAAAATTCTCGAACAAACATACAAGAAATACTTTTTCAATTTACACAATAAATGGAGTAAGAATTGACTTCTATTCGAATTGCCTGAGACCTTTTCCAGCTGATTTCCCATTCAAGCGAAGCCATTTAACGAATTGTCAAAAGCTACGTTCAGAGCAGAAATTATCTTAGTAAGGCAAATAAACACATAAACAGTGAATATGCCTTAATGATATGGCAGCATGTAGTCCTCACTATTAATGCCACATAGATTGCCATATTGTATCCTTTGGTAGTTTCATGAGCCACAAAAGTTTTATTGGCAATTGGCGGCTGTTGCTCATGTGAATATTTAAGCCCAGCACCGAGAGGTACGTGTTCGAGAATCATAATTCGCAAACTACAACAGCAAACACACACACAGAGTCACACTTTTATCTGCTTTGGAGGCACATAAATGCCATAACTTGCTTCCGCTTCCTGCAGGATAATCCTTTACACATTTTAATGTAACTACAAATTGTGTTCGACTTCTGCACTTCTTTACTGCTATTTACTTTTCGTCGGGTTCCAAAGACGCAATGCTAACAACAAAGTTATGAGCACCACGTCGGTAGCGTTAAAGTAAACTCCGGCATCAGCGCCTACGTCAATGAACGAAATTCGTGGAGTGGCAGGAATAAGCGGAATATATGATTGCAGTTGGTATTGGCAGCAGTGAAGTTGCTCATTTAAATTCATTCGAATTTTCATATCTCAAACCACACAAAATTTATACGACTTTGCTGCTACCCACTCATACCTAGCCGTCTTGTTCAATCCTGAAATGGGGCTCACCTGGTAGCCCAGCCAATTTGTGCGTTTTCTTGCAACTCTAATTTTTATGCGCCCCACTTCGCTGCTTGACGGCGGCGTATAATTTTTCCAACTTAGGACTATAAAAATGATTATGATTATATTGTCTACCGCTTACACCGCCCACTTCTCAGTTGCCTACGTACGGGCACGGGTACGGGTGCTGCAACCGCATTACATTTGCTGAACACCGCCACACCGCCACACTCCGCATGCTGTGGTGATTATCCTTAAAAATATTGTTTTTTGTGTTTTGCTTTATTCCATAACTTGAAGTAAGGATTCGCATCTCGCGTTGGTACGTGAGACGTGGCATAAAACTTTAACTTCCGCATCCGTTTTAATAAATTGCTTATGATTGCTCCAATAAGCGATTCTAGTGAATTTATTGCAACCTACGAAGGAGTCCGTATGCTAGTATGCTAACTCTGGGTATGATTCTCAATACAGTTGGAAATTTTTCGTAGTTTGTGCCGTATTCCCATGAATTTTTTATGATTTTATCTGCTAGAATTTGTAGTTAAATCATGAAATCATAAAAAATAATTGAAATTGTGAAGTTTGCCCGGGGAAATTTTTATTAAATATTCTTGCACGGAATTTGAAATTGCTTCGATTGGTTCGATTGGTTCGATCGGTTTGATTTTGATTCAATTTACTCGAAACGTTTAAATTTATTTCGTATTTCACATAAGAACCAAATCAATCCCTGCAAATTCCCTTTCAAGGTAGTAAAAAATTAAGATACATAAAAAAATAAGATACATAAATGCATTGCTTGCCTTGGAAATACTCAGCTATGGATTTAACTTCTCAACTACGCAAGTAGCTCAAGACCTCTCGCGTGGTGAACAGTTGATTTGTAATATATTATATTTTCCTATAGTGAAAAACGCTGAAATGGACTGCATAATCCATTCAGCGTAGTCGGTAATATATATGGAATGTAAAATCATCGTCTGCTTCACAAAGGTTTTAAAGTTCGTCATTGTACAGGACTGATAACTTCCGTCTCTCATTTTTCTGGTATCTAAGTGGACCAAAGATAGTTGATATTTAACATTTATTTTACTTTTTTAATTTATTTGGATGACTAAAATAACAATAACTACGAAGAGGTGAGGATCCTTGTTTTTTATTTTTTTGTCTGACAAAAAATAGGGCCTTAAAAAAACTTCAAGGTACCTGGTTTCCAGTATTCTTAACCTATCAGTGTATACCTATATAGTATCTCTGAACGCCATTGTAGTTCATTTATGAATACTGGACACCTTATGGACACATTATTGTTTGAATATTCGGTTTTGCTAGATCCTTCTAGATTTGCTAGATTTGCTGCATATAACGTAGTATATTATTTTGGAGTTGGAAATTGTCTTAATGGTATTTTTGGACATAAGCTTGTATAATGTAGGATAAAAATTACTAGTAATAATTGTTAGTGAAATGTATTTGTCACTATCAAGTTGGAACAAAGGAATACACCATAAACTAGGTTGGGCTTTATGACAAGCCCTCGCACTGCAAAAATCTTATAAGAAATACTGTATATATTTTTTTGTGAAACTAGCAGAGCAGTTGTAGTTGCGAAGGAGAGCAGTCATCTTTCATAAAACAAAACGGATTTAATATTAATATACTTCTTATTCTATACACCTAGTAAAGGAAGTGATTAGAGCAATTAAGTGAACAAGTTTTAACTTGTACAGAAAGAAGACTTCTCAAGTAAGTATAATACCTGCAACTGTAGACGGAGATGATATCATGAAAACCAAAATCTGTACTTAATTTGGAAACATAGGCTTCATCAGAAACTCATACCTTACAAAATATAAATATACGAGTATCGACCACGTCAAAATGGGCGCAGATTTCATAACAATAATCCACATAAAATTGCAGAATATTGAGTATATTTGCTACATTATTGAACATATTTTCGTACTAAATTCTATAAAAGAAAATAGGCTATAATAAGACTAATTAGATAGATAATATATATAAATTTTAAGAAGACATTATTAAATTATGACTGGAGTGTACTGGACGATAATGGTTTCCGAAGGTATGTTATGTGTATGGGATTGGATTTGACATAACTTTCTTCAAACGATAAATTGAAGACGATTTAGAAGGGTATATGATAGCTACAGATACAATTATTTAAATTCTACTTAACTCTTAGTTCAACCCAATCTATAAAGTGTCCAACATAAAAATAAAAACATTATTTCAAAAAGTTAATTTTTTATTAATTGTAGGGTGTCAATCAATTTCTTCGAATTCTTAGTGAGTTCGGATGTAAATGATTGTGAATTTAACAGAAATCAATACCTAATGAACACTATTCAATTTATCAACACATTACGCAATACATTAGAAGTGAACATTTGACGTTTTTAGAAAATGTGTTAAATAATGTTAAACATATTCTATTTAGTAGTCGAAATCAAACGCTTTAAAATCATCAAAGTCCTCTGCTCATTCTTGTGCAGAACGTAGTAGATTTGAATGATGATATCACTAGAAATACCAATAGAGTTTAATCGATCCAATTCAGAAAGGTCTTTGTCAGTTAGCGATGAAATGAAGCCCTCTGGGCGCAGGTGCTCATCATAGGGACAATGGTTGATGTAGTCCAGCACTTCTTCCTGATACTTTGCAGCAACTCTGCGGAGTGTGAACGAAGATTCGGAGATCACATCCAAGCATCTTTGGATAACGTTTGGACGATGACGGTACATATGCACAAATATCTTAAAGCGATAATCAGTGAATAACGTATTTATCGCTCTTTGGATCATGTGGTTCTGAGCAATGCGTAAGTTTACCAATTTCGGCATAAGACCATTAAAGAACAAACGCAAAGTACGCTCTGGAGAGTCGAAGTCACTTTGTAAGCAAATTTGACGGTAATTCAAATTTGCAGTATGGCACGGTGTATCCGGCTTTTTTTGAGAAGTTGCGCCTATAGTTCCTTCTTTGTTGGCTGCTGTTGTCTGCGCTATTGTATCTGCTATTGACGGCAAGGATGAGTCCGCGATTGTTTCCAAAGCCACACTATTTGGAAATTTTCGTTTTATGACATATACCGTTGCCCCTTCTTTCAGAACATAGGACTCAACAGGTTCCGAGTTTTTCATGATGCGTCCCGCACATAAGAGCTCCTGTTGACACGGTCTAATAGTTGCAGCAGATTTTTCCCATATCAATGACTTCAACTTACTCACAAGAGTCTTGGGCTCCACGCTGACCTCCACTGTCCTATATCCAGGCGTTCGGATTTTTAATTTCATTATGCAAGCAAAAATTTTATAGATGGAAAAACGTACCAAAAATCAAAAAAAAAATTGACGTTTCTTGAAACGAGCTCATACGAACTCAGATATAAAATAACTTGTATTGATAAAAATTTTACTTTTAATTTTATTAATCAAAAATTTTGAAGATATTCTTACCTACTCAGTTTAAATAAATTAGTGAAAATAGTTCTTTTATATTCAAGCGGAGTCAGTACTAGACAGCTACAAATTACCAGATTGTAGTTTACATATAGACTTCATAGTCATACATATAGATTTTATGAACAGGAAACCAAAGAATGAATTTGAAACGAGTGTATGCTTGAATCTAAAAGCGAGATTTAGCCATGATATAAGTATTAATTTCCACACATATTTACTCCAAATAAGTACAAATTCTGATATTTATTACTCAGCAACACTGTTACCATATGATCAGAGTGACGAAGTAAAGAAAGTGTTTTTATGTTGACCGATTTTTAATCAAAATTTCTCTCTTACCGGTATTCTCAATTTATTTATTTAAATTCAAAACAACAAGAATTTTATAATATGGACCTAAAAACAAAATAGGAGTTTTTAAAACAATATTGGTTTTTACGAGACGTTGGAATTTAGGACGGCATGGCGGTAAGCGGAGCACGACTATAATTTCTATTAATCCTGGTTGTTCATGTTCGAAGTTATTTAGATCTACTTTCCAGCATATGAGCCCTTGCTTCTTTTACTCACTCCACAACAGCTCCTGATTAGAAATAAGTTAAGTAGTTGCGTTCATTGATGTATTCAGCTAGTTTTGCTTATTACCCCACTCCCTGAAATTACAAGGGAGAGGAAAAATGGAATCAAAAGGTTTTGTAGCTATTTGTAGAGATCGAGTCCCTTTCATTTCACCTGTTCACTGACTTATGATTTCTTTACAATGCCGTTTTGAGTCGGTTAATATGTGGTATGTTACATATTTCATCAGCTTTCCTTACTAAAGCTTCTTGTAATCTGTTGTAAATATTTATTGATAAATATACGCAGTTCTTCGAGATATTAAATTAGTGTTAATAAATTTTATTTATGTTAAGAATATTTAAGTTTTTAAAGTGGCTGTTGAGATATTAGAATGTAAACAATTGTTATAGAAACAAACAGCTAATAACTTCACTCCTTTGCAGTCGGAATTGAAAACATATTTCATGATGTTTGCGCATATCTCATCGAGCCATAAATTTGGAATTTATAAATTAATTCAGCTAGTCCTTAGGAATTCCACTCATAACTACTTCACACTATCTTCACATTTTCCTGTTGAGCGAATTTCAAAATTACGCATACCCTTGTACGAGTAATCCTTAGCAGGCACACATCCAGACCTCGAGCTGAATTCGGGTAACTACAAATAGAATCGGCGAAGGTTTGATAAAGAAATCAAAAAGTCCTTGCACGCAGCAGACGTTGTGTGTTTAGGAGTCGCGTGCGCGTATCTTTCGGCGTTTCCTGTAAAATTTTATATCTCACAAATACACAAACTTACACTATCGGATGGGATATGAACTCGTACTCCACTTCTTCTCGAAATTAACTAAGATAAAGGTGTGTGTGTCTGTGCGTGGGTGCGCATCGAATCGAATTCGAGCTAAGGCAACTCAATCAAATTCAATTCAAATCCTGCAGGAAAGACGTTGCGCCTTGAGTTTGTTTGATTTCGCATTGCCAGGATAAGTTTCTGATAAAAATTCTCAACTTACATTCGCAGTGAAGAGGAGTGCGGCGCTGGAGTTTTGTGTGTCTGTGCTTGCATGTACATGTCTTTACGGATGTACTTCCTGTCTTTCGTTCCGCCATTATTATTTTATAACAATTTTGGCTGTTCTCGATTTGTTGTTGTGAAATGTGAAAATGAAGCTCTATGATGATAACAAAACATGCTTCGAATATTCATGAATGCCTTCGGTTGTGCTTTCCTATGCCATTCTGGGTACTCTACTGCTTCGAATTTGAAAGTTGTTTTGTTGTGTTTTTTGGGAGCTGTTGGCAATGTTGGAGCTAAGCTTGTACATGCGTTGGCGCCGATAAGCACGTTGCCACGCTCACATTAACAAGCATATTTTTTCGAATTCCATCCATTTTTTCCCTTGCCGTGGAGCTTGGCATTTTGGAAGTTTGATGACTGGTAAGGAATATGTGGCATGTAAGGTAATGAAGCCATAACCATTTACTTCGCTGTTGCTTCTCTTTTGGGTTTCTGTGCAGTTTATGAATACGTGATTGTGGAATATTGTGTGTATTTATTCATAATGGCAAAATGTTATTGGAACATAAAATATTACGACATATGAAGTTACTTCTTGTAAGATTGATTGAATTAGATTTAATAGTATTTCAATTCTGTATTAGAGAAAGTTAGTTGAAAGAAGTGCTTAGAAAGAAAGATGTGCATATCAGTATATATAAGTAATAGGAATAGTTTTGATAGTTGCTTTTGATAGATGCAATAGCGCTTAGTATATAGCGCATACTATATCTGGTGGACTGTTTTTTTTTGGAACAAAACTATTAATTGTAAAAGATAAGGCTGAACTTAATGCAAGTCACAACTTATTGTTGATAGAACTACAAGCGTCACTACATCATTGATACTAGATGCCACACTAAATCTATCCAACTTGACTTGGCTCAATCTAGTAACCACTTATCTGATGTTTTCAAAATGACAACTTAATGTTAGAAAAATTTCAGGAATAGAGATGCCTCTATTTATTTAGTTATGTCACGGTAGATTAAGGATGGGTAATGTAAGCAGTGGTACTTGTTCAGAAAAATATATATTATAAATTTCATTACAACGTGTTCAGGGCAAGTATTATTACCATTAAGAAAGTTGAATTTGTATAGACGTATATATAGTTCTAGATATAAGATGAATATATTAGACTGATTATTGGTACAAAACTTAAATGCTGCCGAACTATCACAACTTTTTTGACGACATATTGACATTGCTCAACATAACTCCTCTTAGAAGTTTTAAATATTCTGATATTCTAGATTTTCGACAGGTAAAAGAGTGAGAGTAATCAATGTTACAGTTGATGAGAATAAGAAAAATGTGTCGCTTTTACTCTCCTCATTAATCTTAGTGAACTCCATGAACTCTCTCTGAATAAATTTTTTATGTTGTTCCAAACAACAATACATATGTGAATCAAAGCTCAATTAAGCATAAATTATTACCTTTCTTGATATCATGAAAGTGATGCAGTACGTACGTACGACGCAAGGACCCACATTGAAGATAGAAGTTTCAAATATCTGATGAGCAAACGGCATTCCTTTGAGAAGGCAACCTGATAATCCTACTGGAAGGATTCTAAGGCTCACAATTCTGTCAAGTGAGTTTGAAAAGGGGCTTTGAAAAGGATTTTGAATTTTTTGTACTTTGAAATCAATGACAGCTTGGCTGCCTGAGAATATTTAAGTAGTGAATAAATTTTAAAGACCACAAATTATATAGTCTGATAATTAACTCGCCTTGTTATATTCGTACCCACTTTAAGTAGTTTTCTTATATATCCTTTTTAATTCAGTAATTTTATTAACTCCAGTAAAGAAGTTTAACAAAAATGTTGAATCTTTAGTTAAATCACTTTTAATGGAAAATTAGCTGACTGGAAGATTTAAAATTTGACAAGCTCATTGTATGTTTTAGACATGAAAATGTCGTAACGAAAATGTTAACTCATAATTCCATGACATACTCAATCCAATCTGACAAAGATGTCAAAATCTTGGAAGTATTTCGCATAAAATTCCTTTAATATAGCGTTAAGTAATGTTTAAAAATTAAAAAATGTGATGTATAAATTTTAACTCTACTCATTCATACACAAGCAAAAATACTCCTACATATAGATTAACATAAGCCTGGTACATAAGATATACTTATTAAAAATACAGCGAGTTATCCTTGGTGTTGAGTTCTTGTTACGAGGGTTGGACGAAAAGTTTTGAGGCTGGACTCATGCTTAGTTATCCAATTATTGGAAAAATATTTTGGTGGATTTTATACACAATTCTATAAAAAGTTGCTTTGAAAATGATCGATTGACTTTAATTATTCGTGAACACGGAAAAATATGCTTAAAATAACGGAACTCTGTACAGTAACGGAACTCCGTACAGTCAGTGAAAAAGTAAAAAAGTTGATGGCAAGTTTTAAATATGCTTGCACTAGGCAAACGTGGTTATACTTACGAAAATATTGAAAAAGTGTTTCATATGTCAATGAAATATTATTAAATAAAAATCAAGTAGTTTACTGCTGCCGCTTTTACTAACCGAAAATGCAATCACTTAAGTTTCTCAAGCGGCGTCAGAAGAATAAAAAAACGTGAACTTATTACGAATATTCATATGTGTTATAAAATATGAACGTTCCACTATATTTGTGAGATTAAGAACAATGAAAACACTGGCTTCAAAAATGTGACAAGGGTCTGAAGATGAGTGTGTCGTAAGCTGAGAAGGCAATTGCTATCGTTTTGCAGTAAAATAACAATCAAACAAAAAAGAACAATCATAGCTTCTATTTTTTAAAATTGTTTATAAATCGTAGTAGATTTGCTACTATCCTCCTAGACAAAAGAATAATCTGAGAATTGTGAATAACTCGGAACAAAGAGAAAGTCTATCTATTTGCGGGGCAGCTGTCAGCTAAGAAGACAACTGCATATTGTCAATTAACTATTTTGAAAATGCTGGCATAACGTCAACATAATGTACACATACTAAAACTACTCTTTATTTCGAAAAGAGAAGAGTTTTGTTTTATCAACACAATGCAACGGTCATCTAACTTTGACTACGTCATCTCTTTTATCTGTTCTTCGCTTGGAAGTCAAGAACCCCACCCCTTTTGTCAAAAAAAGTAATATGCACCTAAAATATATAGTTTGAAAACCCTCATGTAATAAATTCGAAGAAAATTATATTAAAAAGTAAACATTAAAAAATTACCGTTCCATGTTGTACGCGAAACTTTTCGAGCACACCTCGTACATTTGAAATACAACTGGTATTAAATATAAAGAAGCATACTTTTTAGCGCAATGAGTATAAATTAAATTACACCATCATTTGGCATGCATTACCGTTATTATTTATAAAGCCAAATGACAGACGAAAGCGAGACGCAACAATTTCCACAGCTTTAGTGCTAAGCATCTTTAGTTTTGTTGTTGTTGGGAAGAAAAGGAATGATAACTCGCTCTTGTTTTACATTCATTCGTTATTTACACTTACGATTTACTTAACCAGGCAAAAGTGGTGGCAGCGTGTGTGTGCGTGGAGTAAACGAGAGTAGATTTGCACTTACAGCTTAGCTTTATTTTTAGTTTATTGTGTGCAGAGTGTGTGTGTGATTGTGTGTGTGCTTATACCACAAAAATGCATATGTGGGGAGAGTGGGTGAATCGTTTTTAATTATATTTACACCTTGGCGTTGTCTTGACGCGAAAAATAATTCTGGTGTATGAATTGAAGGAGTCACGCTTTGGTGAGCCCCGGGTTATGAACTTTTACAATTTTTTATTCGATTCCAGAGATGAAAGCAGAAGTTCTGAAGTTCTGCAGTTTTCTTGGTGGTTTCGCAGTAAAGGAAAGCTGGAGGCAGCAAGGAAAACTAAGCAGCGGAATAAATTGCACGCTGTCAGTGCTACATTGCCTTCAGTATTGAGCTGGTTTATGCGATATATTATGGAAAGTCTGAATTTACTAAAACATTAAATTATACCGAAGAAAGTGTGAAAACCAAATAGACATTAAAAAAATATGCCAGCAAAATTTATTAAAGAACTTTTTAAATGTGAAACGTAAAGTTTGCAATTTAAAAGTTTTTCTAGCCACAGCCCATTTTATAAAGTAATAAAGTCAGTCTTCATGATTTCTTCTTTCTCATCATTACAGAATTAATCTAGTTATTACAACTTCTTACTCTTCGGTTTACTTTAAAATATTGTCCCTATAAAGTTTGCAAATCTGTAAATATTGCAGTTCTACATTTGTTGTATCGTTAATGTGACTTTACCACGGCTTTTATAACAAGGGTTTCATCAATACTATGATTTCCGCAAGAAACTACATCTTTGTTTTCACTTTTGTGTTTTTTACTCTATTTAAGAATTGTCTTGGATTTCCGGTGAATCCTGCGTTTTAATTACTGTAGACTTATGTTATATTGTTGTAGTAACTGCTCCAAAATCTACTAGTCAACACCAATGACGACTAATCATTTTAGTTGTTTAGAACTTTTTTTTCTTAAAGAAGAAGTTCTTGCTTCGAGTCTCAATGCGGGATCTAATATTCATTTTTAGTCTTTCAGAATTTAACAATGAGAGAAATAAGTTTATAAAATAACCACTCTCATTTAGGCTAAAATATTTCATGAATTATTGACCATTTTTTTCAGATTTGAAATAATTATTATATTTCTGCATATATCACATAAACGGAGGATAACAAACCTAAACCTAATAGACGCAATTATTCTAGAAATTTTATTTTATTAGGAAAAGTCCAATAATTTCTGAATGGCTCAATGAAATTTGTATATGCCATTTTGTTGCTCCAATTCAATTGTATGGCTTATGTCCTGTTATCAATAATTTTAGGTGCATTAATATACATATATACTTCTTATATCTAGGAAATATGTTATTGCCTTACTTGTTTATATGTTTAACGAGTCTGTGAGCTTTAAAATAAGGAATAAGGCTCCTTGGGGAATGTGTTATAAAAATATGTTGGATATAAATTGATATACTTAAGTGTGAACTGAGCCAATCAACAACCAACAAGATGCTCATAAAATGCACCAGCATAAATATAAGGAATCCTTTACGAAATAAGTGAAACAATGTGGACATCCTCTGGCAAAAAGGAAAACAATAAAATATATACATGATAAAAAATAATGTCACTAGGATTAACGAGCAGGACACTAAAATAAGCACCATTAAATGTGCATGTTACGCTCATATTTTTTCGTTTACTCCTACCACAATTGACACAACGGAAGGAAATATATTCTATCTAGCAATAAAGCTGATGAAAAAAGGATAATGAAGCTAAAAATCAACAAGCACGAAAATATTGAAATAAAACAAATAAACAAGGAACCGAAAACCAGGAGCAATGAATGTAGAAAAGTTTGCACAAATTTCGGTTGCTCGTTTGCTCGTTTGCTCGGTTTTATGGTTTTACGGTTGGTGATGAATTGGCATTGTGTCCAAATATGTTTCAAATATTATCAAAACACTTAAACGGCACGCTAACCAGTACGAGCAGTCATAACAAGTTGCAATGTCCGTGGCAGAAGCAGAGGCAGTGGCAGTGGCGGTGGCAATGGTCGAAACCACAAACAAACCGTTTGTGCACAGTTAAGCCGAAGCAGGAACCATGGTATTGGCAGGAGGCTAAAAGCCTCATCCACTACCAATGACATGTTTATGTGGGCTATGTTAAGATAAGACCGTAATGTATGTATCTGTGCTGAAGCATTCTATGTTGCACGTAACTGCGTTCAAACATGATACCACTAAGAGTATGATTACGATACCCTGGGGTCTACTTTAGTATTCTTTCTGATGTCTTCTTACCCTACAATACTAAGTTTTGTTACATAGTAAAGTTATGATGAAATCCATGTTTCCAATATGGTCAGTAGGTATCCTTAAAAATTTCAGTTGTTGGTGTAAGCAAGTTTTAATATTAAGTGATGGCATCTTCTCCATAGAATTCATTAAACATTAATGATTGAGTTGCAAGTGAAAGGTACTAAATTTGCGATATGATATTTAGGATTTACATAAATTTATTTATTATAATTTTTACAATTCATTTAATTGTATTTCTTCACCTCTGCGATTCACCTCCGATTGAATCGATTTGAAAAGTTAATTCAATATATAGTCTTCTTTATTTATTGCTCAAAGGACTTTGAATTTAAATAGCATTAATTTTCTTATATTTTTCTTTTATTTCTCTCCACATTTCTCTCAACGCGTAAACATATCCTTAAAAAGTTTTTGTTTATTTTCCAACAGTGTCCTTAGTAGGCGCACATATGTGACACTTTTATTTTGCTTAAAGCCACAGAACCACTTGAAATGTCAACAAGAAAAATTTTTGTGGCACATTGGAGCCTTTTAACGCCCACACATAGTCCATGTCTTCATTTCGACCATTTTTTCTATTGAAGTACTTAACTATTACCAAGAAAAATAGTTGAAAAAAGGGGAGAAATAATATTAATATTGTTCTTTTTATAAAGTATATGTGTACACAACAAGAAAAATATTAGTCTAATATTATCCTAAAAGGATAATTCTAAAAGGATAATATTAGCCTAAAAGTGTTCAAGTATTACGATAGTAATACGATACACCATTTGGATCGAACATTTTAAATGCTCAAAATTGTTCGAGCTGCGTGAAGATGCTCGAGCTATTCGAATAAGAATATGGAATTATGTTTGATTGTATTTTGGTTGCGTTTATATTAATGCATATGTTATTGTTAGTAAATGTAACGATACACGTTATTGTTAGTAAATGTTCGAACACAATAAGTTACTCAAACATAACTGTTATAAAGATATATATAGTCAAGAAAAGGTAGGCATTACAATGAATAAATTACAATTCCAAATTACCAAATAAGTCAATGCCGATCAAAAACCGGCTAACATAATCTATATAAACTATATTATATAGTATATACAGTGGTGTTATTTTTTCCTCTGCTGAAATAATTGAAAATAGATCTAAATATAATTAAACATGAAGACTGTGAAACCACTAGGACTTTATGGTCTAGATTAGATAGAAAAATAATGAGAGAAGTTTTGGGTTTCAAAACTCTACCCAAATTCAGCACGAATACTAAATTACTAGGCCCGTGCTATGGCATTACGCCGATGCTTCAACGACTGGTTATTTAGACGTTGCTATACTATAATAAGGAAAAGTTCATCAATTCATCAATTAGTTACTACAACTTTGTTAATGATTTTGTTAATATAGTTATTTTATTATTTACGGATCGTTCCTTCATCCAGATCGGATTTTCTTACTTGTACCTAAAGGACTACTTGGTTTAGAAATAATAATACATGATGATACAATATAAATAACGATAAGATTAGCTCCGCTTACCTAAGCAAATTAAAAGGAACACATTCCCAACTCGATGCTCCCGCCTTAATGTGCTCATACAGGTATTGACACATGGTCCCTAAACCGAGCTATTGTTTTAAGAACTAGTTGTTTATTTTTGTAAGTAAATCGAAAATTTTATATATTACTATACCATACTACTATATATATAGTAGTATATAGTATAGTAGTACATATATGTAGTAATATAGTACAAACGATTAGTTGCTCGCACTGCTCTAACATACTCTAAAATTATGTCTTTGGTCCATGTTATGGTGAGTGTCATGGGCTTGTCATAGCCAAAAACAGCCAATTTGGACGAGCCCATGACACTCTACATAACATGACCCTAAATCCTAGTCGTCTCCACATGTATCTATATGTTATATAGTACTATCTATAATACATTGCAATTTCCTTGAGTGTATTGTTTTTTTATGTTAGTATAAAGTCACTAGGATACGCATTTGTCGCCTAAGTTTCATTCATGTCCCTTCCCCTGTTGTAAGTGCTTTTATGGGCGATGTGTGAAAACAATGAAAATTATGGCATAAATTTCCAGAATAAATGTTATCTTTACTTTGCGTGCTTGGGGAAACATAGAGGAGGAACGATTTTATTGCAGCCTTTTTTCCAGTTCTCGACTTTGATATGGAATATTGTTATGGAAAAAATGATATCATTAAATTGGGGTTTCGTTATGGACATATTTTCACTTAATTTTATTGACCACTAATTTATTAAGAGATATGAGAATATTTTTGAGAATAACTTTTTATTTAATTTATAAGTGAATTTCATATTTGATTATTTGAAAGCAGTCTGAGTAATCTTAGATACTTTACAATATACAAAATTGTATACTTCTAAGTAGAATTTAGAAGTAAAATTCACTTGAGAGGAATGCTTCATATACACATTCTTATTTGATTTTAAATTTAAGTTTCAATTTTAATTTTTCAATTGAATTTACATGAAAGCTCTTCATTGACACTGAATCCGAAATAACTTTCAACTTAATTTATACAAACTAAATGAAATGATACACTCGAACTGAAACTGCAATTAGGTTTCAACCACAAATTAAAGTGCAACTTACTTCCACTTCACGTCGGTTTATGCTGCAAAATTGTTGCCATGCACTCGGATGTGATTTGTCAAAAAACTTATATAGATACTTGCATCTGCATAGTTGCATCCTTTACTACCTTACGAGACAGCTTTTTGGCAAAAAGCCACACACTTGCTTGAAGTAGCAGTTGGAAAATACAAATGCGTTTCTATAGCCTCTCAGATACATATTCGTATTCAATAAAATTCGTATCTAAAGAGTAAATAAATATTTTAAGTATTCGCTACAAAGGACGTAGTAGTCATTTCCGATACGAGTTCAAATAAATTTTAACTCTCCAATTGCCAGGACTAATCGCAGTTAAAGGCCGTTTTAGCGGTTCCGATTTTAATGGGGTGATTGCTGTGGGCTTACGGGTGATATGATTGCCAAATGAACCTGTCAATCCATCATGGCAAACAATCGAAAATTTGGAAATTTCACTGAAATTAGCGATTGCAACTGCAGAATGTTGACTATTCAGTTAATTTACCCATTCATTTTAATTTGCCAATTGCCCGCATGGTTGGTCCGTTTCGAATAAAATTCAATAGGTTTATGGCGTAAAACTGTAAATTTGAAATAACCGCTTGTGAATGAGAAGTTAAATGGCTAAGCACTTGAGTAAATAAAGAACCGATTGCCTGGTCTATTGTAAGGTGTGCCTGAATTTTGAACTGATGAATTTTCATAGTTATTGATGAACTTTCAAATATTAGATAGATAGCAGATAAGTCAGTGTATCTAACAAAAAAGGTTTAGGTAACTCACTTATTAATTAAAAAAATATTACATATTCGTTTTCTTTATTATATTTACAATGTAATTAAGAATTAATTTCTTAATATATAAAAATTTAATTAACGTTTATAAATGTCTCTAACACTGCGAAACCACATTCTCGTTCGAGCGATTGAGTATACTTTCAGAAAAGTTTAAATTAAATCGATTATCTAAATTATAGATATTTCAATAGTATTTGTTAATTTAGTTTTGTACAATAATTTTTTAATATTTTTTAATTAATATTTAGTACATATAACGTTAAACTTTTTATTATGAGTAGTCAGTAATAAACTTTTACGACAGTAATTAAGAAAGAGAAAAGTAAAGTTAATTTACTAGATACTAACATTCGAACAACTCAATACTTTTTCTTTTTCTTGGTGGATTTAAAGTTGGTAGAAAGTGAAAATATTAGACCTTTTACATACCTATATAATTTTATACCGTAAAGTAAGGGTTGAAACATCATCCTCATAAACTACGATTATTTGCTAATTCGGAATGCAGATGATGCCTCGAAGATGAGAAAACCACTATGCATATTCTTTGTGACTGTCCAGCTTTAATAACCAACAGAAGAAATTTCTTTCATATGGAATTTCTGTCACTAGAACAGATTAAGAGCTCTTCTGTAGATATAATTCTGGACTTTGTTCAAAAAGCTTTAAAAGGAGGGCTTTGTGTAATCAATAGTGAAATTGGTACAATAGAACTCTTCTGGCCGTAGTACCGGCTACTAGGCGATTTCAAAACTTTTTTTTAAAAAAAAATAAAATGGTTGAAACGAAAATTTATCAAAAATCAAACAGCTTAAGAAAGTCATATATATAATCAAATTCAGTACCACTAAAATAAAAATTATATTTGCTACTATGTTCCTTTTATTTTTGTTCTTGGGTTTTTAAATTCGATGAAAGTTGTTTGCACAATTTCTTAGTGCTTGTCGTTAAGCATTGCTTATGGATGATACTTTTTTTATAAGCATAATCATCAAAGTATATCAGAATTCCTAATGCTGGTACTTCATTAAGTCTAGGCAACGCTTACCCATCTGTAAAATTTGTTGACCTTGTACCTTGTAATTTGTAATTCACCTTGTAATTTAATTTCAGTAAGGCCACTCATAGCTGTGTGATGTTTTCAGTGTAGATACTCGTATGTTTTAATTACTTCAACAAATGGTGTAGCGTATTTTTGAGTATGGATTTTAAAAAGTTTTAGTCAATGATATTTGAAACGGTTTTAGAATAATAAAATAAATTGTAAACATTTTTATGGAGTTTAATGTAGTACGCGTACTCCATAGACTTTATTTAAAAGCAAATTAAAAGAATGGAGGAATGCAATTCATTTAACTACAATTAAATAAAGCAATAAAACTGTCACCGCAACTAATTTTACAATTTATGAACAAAACTTCAGGAAACATCGCAAAACCCACTCGAGACGGCGAACGTTTCAATTAGAACTCGATGGTCTCGCTGGACGAGCAGTTGAAGCTGAAGAAGAGTTGAAACTGAAATTGCTTGCCATTTGCGTTGTAACTTCAAAATTGCAATTAGCAAAGCAGAATGTTGAAGGCAATTGTGAATATGAGATTCGCATTAGTTTCACTTTCAGTTGGAATGAAATAATTTGTTAAATTTGTTTAATTTGTTAAATGTGTTGAATTTTTTATATTTGAAAAATGCTGCAGTGTTTGCGCCAATTGGCGTTAAGCCAAGCCAACGAAGCCTCACACATAATGGAATATGGATGGATGTGGACACATGCTTGCAATGTATCTTGTATCTATATTTTGGATTTCAAATTTTTTCTTCTCATTTCATTACCAGCGCATACTGACGACGTGTAAACTATGCTAAGTTGCATCAGACATTTGTGACAATCTCAAGCGACAAGTGCATTGACGTTTGATGCAATATTTTCGAGATTGTAAAATTAAATTGCGATGTAATTTATTTATGCTTATTTTCTATTTAATATTAGGGATTTTCAGAGAGAATTTCTTCAGTAATAGTTTTTCCTTTTTAAATTTATTTTTAATCTTGTGTGGCACAGACTCGTGTGTGTGGCACACTTCGTCATGCCTCAGATACTTTTCAATTCCCTCGAGAATTTTATTAAAGTTGTTATAATTTAGCAAGGGACTAATAATAGCAACATTAAATGATTGAGGCACATTTATTATCCGACATATTAAATCTAGTCTGGAAGTTATTTCGGTTCACAAAACGTAAAAAAATTTTTTTTGATATATACTTTTTATAAATATATTAAGAAAGGTTAGTTTTGTCTCTATTAATTTGATGAAAGCATACATACTTCCTACTGTTATTGTAAGAATATCATTAATGGCTCTTTAGAACTGTTGAAATTTGATTAGTTTTCAATACATAAACATTTTTCTTAGTTCTAATAACTCGTTTTTGGGTTTAGGCATGACGTCACTCATCTTTAGGCACCTTAACACTGTGCACGCAATCTTCAATTTCTTACATCACGTGCGATTAGTGTTCCCCACATTTCAACACTTCATCGAAGACTCGAGGATTCCATATGTCTTTTCCTATAACTCCCGCTTCAAACATTTTTTTCGCTGCAGCTTCGTTTTCAATCTTCATGACATGAACAAGATTTCGAAGCCGATGCATGTATATTCTCTGCGCAATCTCGATGTCGTGATTCATTTAGATGAAGAGGTATAGTCACTAGCTAGGCTTTCAGAAGATATACATCCTACTAGTAACCGGGGTTTACTTCGTTAGATCCTCATTGAATACTATGGTTGTTTTGATACATTCTTTTTTGATAGCAGAAAAAGCAGCAGCAGCTTCGTCCAACAGTATCGATGCAGTCAGCATAAGCAAAAGGAACTGGATTCATTTGTGCAATATTATGCTATTATGGGGGTAATTCTTTTTCAAGACTAACATGATAAAATAAGGTGTGGATGGACTTGAATAAATGACATTAATCAATGGCGTTCTGCTAGAGTATATTATATTTACGAAAATACCGAGTTCATACATAGAGGCATATGGAGCTATTGAATACTGCTTAATAGTGTGTATTAATTCTATGTTCGTAAACTTATCCCATGATTTATAGCAGCGTGCATATCTGATCAATGGTAAAACATTCGGGTCTACACTATATCGCTTAGGTCTAGTTCATGAGCTTTTATTTTTCAAACAATGCATCTAAAAAGATTGTGAGGATTGTATATGAGACCGGTATTGGGCTAATCTCGTGATAGTTGACGCAAAATCTCACGATATAATCAATAATCGTATTACTTACTTTAGTAAATTATGTTAGGGGTTTCGCATATCATTAGCTCATTATATTATAATAAATAGATGGCGAACATTATCATTAAAAATAAAAATAAATGAAATATTATAATAGAATCGAATAAAGAAGTACTTGCTTCTATAAATTAATTAAATAATCATTTGAATATTAATTTCGCTAAAAAAACTAAAAATTTTTTGGCTTGGATTTTCAGTGCCTTGTTGGTTCAGGATTCATATCTCATATGTAGTGCAATTTTAACCATTTTAGTTGAAAATATTTTTTACACGATACATTGGCATGTATGTATGTAGTCGTATGTAGAATGTATGTAAGTATTAGAAACAAAATTCCACTGAATTGCAATCTGCAACACAATGCACTCTAATTTCAAAGGGACTTAATATACCTTTTTTAATACCAAAAAAGGATTTTAAAAGTTTTTGCATTATTTTTCCAAAATATTAAAAAATATGTGAATAAGTCGTTCAAAAAAAGTCTATAAATACAATGGAGTTTTTTTGCTGTGATCAGGTGCTGTAGAATATTACTAATGAATTCATAATTTCAGTATTTTCAGTTTTTATAGATATTTTAATGAAATGAAATTTCAATTTGAACTCAAAATGCTGCCATATTTCGTCCGCTGACTATTTCGAGCTCGAATTAATGCTCCATTAAATAAAATTGGTTTTCACATTTAGAGAAATTTTTAAATAAAATTTCCATTTAATTTATTTTTTAATATTTTATTTGTAGTTACATATTTTTTGACATGAAATTATTTTAAATATGTGAAAAAGTTATCGTTTCTATTACTGCCGTTACTTAAAAACTTTTGCAATAAAAATGAGAAAGGATAAATACACTTTACACGGTTAAAAAATTTAAATATTTCTATGGGTTGGAATTGTTTTTACTAACCAGAAATTTAGTCTCTGATTCTTGTATTAATAGATTTACATATTCGTATTTCAAATTTTCTCTTTATATAAACAAAATATACATATATATACATTTATACACTTACATGGTATTAGTGCTTGATTCCTGCACTAAAATGCATTCATATATTGTTCATCATTCTTAGATACGTAGTGATATTTAGTTCTTAATTTTGATTTCCAAAAGTATTGTATTCTAAAAGTATATTAAAGTATAAAACTTGATCACAGTTTGATAATCAAAAGAAACCATGCGACTACATTCCAGATGCAGCACTAAGATGGCACCCTCAACATACTCGGTGACGTGGATGAAAAGAAATATTTTGAATCAGGACGATTGAAAACAAAACAAGAAAATCTTTTAAGAATTATGATCAAAGACATGTAATAAAAACAATTGTAACTCATTGTGGTTTATAACAGGTTGACTTTGTGGACCATAACCAACTTGAACACAGATAATGATCAGTCACAACATATTAACGTTGTTCATACGCCAGACAAGGAATTTGCACTAAAAAAGTTATAAGGATCGCAGTATCAAGGTATGGAGAACATTGAAAAAGGGCACAACTCATTCATACAGATAAAGTGAAATAATCTGTAAAATCTATTACATTAGCTATATACTCAACTGTCAAAGAAAACTGCTTTGTCAAGGCAGTAGGAAGAGGAGACCCAAAGATTTCGAATCTTCTTTTATTCAATGATGGGCAATAAAAAATAACTTGATTTTCTTCCTCTGTGGAAGTACAATAAAGGCAAAAGTCATTATAGCACAAATCAAGTCTTATTGTCTGAACATCGATTACAATACCGTATTACTGAATAGGTTCCTCTTTAATTGAAGCAGTTGATTGTTGTGTTTGTAGTAGAATTTGCACCAGGTAAGTGTTGTGTTCTGAGAAGAATTTTTATCTCTATAGACTCTTCATAAAAATTCTATTCAGATTGTAAATACGGCTATTACAATGTTTACTTAAAACTGAAAGTGGAGAGAATAGCTTAATAGGAGGACTTTTTTCATACTCAAATCGTTTGATGTTAAATCGATATAGAAATATCTGGATATTTTGAATATTTTGAATTATATGTACTATAATTAATTTCAAAATGCATATCAGTATATGCATATATGGATGTGTTACATATAGCAAAGCCTCAAATACCACCTTAAAGCAATTACAGATAGTTCAAAACCTGGCCTTAAGAAAACTGTTTAAGATTCAATGATACATTAGATCAACGGACATACATAGAGATCTTAGGATTGACTCAGTGAAAAAATATATCAGAGACAGAGCTTTAAATTATTCACTAAGTTGAATACGCTACTTAACCGCCATAAACAATCCTCAAGTCACTGCTGGACTCTCAGGAAGATATGCTGATTTAGGTCCGTCATCAACTAAAAGACAAATAAATGATATGATTTTTTAGCCTAGTTAAAGCCTAGTGTGGGGTAGTGATAAACCCCAAAGTCATTATAGAGTAAAAGTGCGTAATAGCACTAACTCAAGAAGAAGAAGAAGAAGAAGATATGGAAGACACTAGATAAAACCTAATCGTAGCCATGTTTTGTAACCGGATGTATATCAGCTTATAGGTCATATTAATAGAATCTTATTTAATATCAATTAGTTGCATATATGGTATTTATATTGCATGATAAATTAATATAATTTAAAAAATTGAGTTTTAAATTGACGTCATTCACTTAATATAAAACAAATAATTCTATTGTGCTTAAACTAGTGTAAATTAGTAGAGCAAGCAATATTTTTACCGAAACTAAATCTATTGGACTTTTCAATTATGTCAGTATTGCGAATATTTTAATAACTTCCATAAAATCAATCTTCAATTGATGCCACTTCGAGGAGTGCAAACATGAATCTTCAATTAGGTTTCACATTCATTGTACCTGTTAAGTGCGTCAATTTGGAGTTGAACTGAGCGGTACAGACTAGCAGTGCCTTTGGCAATTAACACCGAATAAAAGTGATCGTAAAAAGTGCTCAAAATAGTTAATTTGTTTGCTTTATAAATAAATTCAAAAAAAATATATATATAAAAAAATGAAATTAATAAATTCAATGAATTTGTAAACAAATTAGAAACTTATAAAAAAAACGTAAAACAGCTGAGATAAGGTAAACAAAATGTTGTGAAAGCTAGCAAGACATTTGGCAAAAATTGCCAATAAATCAAAGGTTAACACACACAAACGTGGAAGAGTACGAAAAAGCAAAAAAAAGTATCTTAGAGATGTTTCCCGGTTAAACGTGTTTTCAGCAACTTGATATATCACCGCGATTTGTGTTAGTGGTAGCAAATGAAGCAACATTTTTTGCAGTGTATTTCCAGATAAATCGCAAATTTTATTTTTTTTTATTTTGCACCATAAAACTTGCACATGTGCTAATGTGATTTTTTTTACGTTTTTTTTTCAAATTTAACTTTTAAATTTGTTGCTTTTGTCGCACTTTTGGATTTGGAAGTTTTTTGAGCCATTAAAATCATAAAAAAGTTTAGATGCATTTTAGTAGTTTTGTGGAGTTAAATCGTGCTTGCTCCAGTTTGCTCCTGTCAGCTTTTCATATTGATAATTTTATTTTCTATCATTTCTGTTTTTAAAAATACTACTAAATAAAATTTTATTGCTTTAACTTTATTTTATTCAATTCATTTCCATGGCTATTTCGAATTTATATTTTAGAATATTTCGTTATCAACTAAAAGGTTTTAAAAATATATGGTATATCCGACTTAATACATGAAGTGCAAAAGATTAAATAAGATAAAAATGAATCTGCGATACTTTTAATTACCTTAATGGGAATGACAAATCTTATTAGTTTTTAAATTATTGCCAGCATTGAGACTGTTATATCTCGTTTCAAACCCTTCTCAACTTTATTGCTCTCTAGGTTATTTTTACCTTTTAAATGCTATAACGTAAGTAACGGATCAATCATGTAATTCTGTGGACTATAATTTTTTTGTTAAATAAATTGGGTTCCATCTAGGTCTATAACAAAAGAGTGCTATTACACGCGTGAAGTCTCTATTAGTGACACTTTTTGTACCCGTCAAACTAAAGAGATTATTTGTCCTAAAGATAACGACAAACTGCGGTTAAATACTATTCCTCATGTGAACAGAGCTGAATAGACATCTAGTGATATATTTTGTCTGGGACAATAACCATGTCTGTTGTTGATCTAAACCAGTCTTTAGAGTTGATTTACTCGCTTACTTGACGTGAAAGCTTAACACAATAGTGTTTTGAAAACAATTAAGATAACGCATCAATAAACGCTCCTATCGGTAAGTAACTTCGTCCTTACTAATTGCATATTGTATTACATATTTTTATATAACATTACTCTTGGTGAGAAGATAGACCCTATCATGTTATTTAGATCTCAGTATACGCTTGATAGTGCAACTACATATTGAATTAAAGCATGAATGTTAACACTCTATCTAGGTACCTTTAGGTGTCAATTACAGCCATCACGACACTTTCTTAGAGAGCCCACCCAGTTGGGTTGGAGCACAAAAGTTGTGGGAACCTGGATTCCGTGGTACTACATTTCACACTATGTACACAGTACATGGAGCTAACATTTATATTCTAAAACAGTGCAGGTTGGTGCTTAATGGATTTCAATCACCTATTACGACAGGTATATTTTACCTTGGGAATATTCTATCCGCCTAATCGAAGGTGGATTTAATTTGGGCCAAGAAGAGAATACTAGATGGCAGTTTTTATCGGCGTCTTACATTTATAGGAAGAGTGGAGTCTCTCTGACTGGTGAAGTTTAGTTGCTACTAAAAACGTTGTGCATATATGGTTGCAGTGCTTCGCTTTAAGAGACGTTCAATATCGTGAGAAGTCAATTATTTTTATATATAAAAGCGTTTTGCATTTTCGTTTTGCATCTCTGTAATGTATTCTTCAAAAATTATGTGTCCGTCGTTCTCCTTTAATCTAGCTCAGTTTAATCTCTTTAATAGAATGTATGCAAATCATTTGAGTTGTTTGTTCTATAGTTGAGATTGCAGTCATGCACTATATGTTATTGAAACATAACAGTCCTACTTATTCGCGGTGTACTAGTTTTATTGTGGATCTCTATCAAATTATGTTATAGAGCTTATAAAAAACTGAGATTTGGTTTCAAAATACATATAAAACCAATTAATTATAATGAAATTAACTTAAAATTTGTACTATCCTGTATTGTCCATGTATTTCCATAAGTTCTTAATATACTATAGTATGTACATATATAAGTATAGCACATCTCCTCTCTGTTAATTATAAACGCCGCATTCTAATAAAAAACACGATTGCATGTGAATAACCCATTCGTTTGGACTTTGGTCTTTGGTAGCCATAAATTGAAATCGTGCTTGTTGTATCTGAAGAGGTGTGCATTAATTTCCAGTGACCAATTTTTGTGCCCAACCGTCAATTATCACGTTGTGGCTTATGTATGAAGTAAAGTTGTTTGTGGGAATATAAGAAGAAGCTTCTAGCCACAACTGCTCAATTGGTTACGATTCTTCGGCTGATTATGTGATAACAATAGTTTTACATATTTGTTATTATTTTATTTACATACTTTGAATGCACCGAATTGCGCTTTTGTTGTGAGGCAATCACATAAATAAATTTATGAATTTCTTGAAAATTCTTGGTTGAAACTAACAAAGGAAAGTGCAGTTCTTACAAAGCTTTTAATTGTACTCCGCACCTGATCGTTTTCAATTTAATGGTATAAAATTACCATCATTAATGAGTTCTTTAGCGCGAAGCCCCATTGTGATTTCCCTTGCATTAACCGAAGCTATTATTATCTTCTAGAAGCATGTAGATACTTTTATAGCTGCAGTTAAGTATCTACGAGTAACTGCGAACGCTACATAATTGTTTGCTAAAATCGCATTATTTATTTATTGCTTATTTATTTGCCAACATAAAATTACACAAATTTCAAATTACAAACTCACAAATCTTGTTGATAGTCGGTTGCGGTGTGCAGAGGTGACGGGGGCACCGTTGCAAGGTTTTGTACTGTTTTCAGATATTGTATCTAATGTTCGTTTGTGAGCTGTTGGTGTCAGCTTTTCATTTTATTGAAGTCGGTGCTTGAACCTAAGTGCTGCCAGAGTTTCATGTTGTGGTTTTGATATTGCGCTCAAGCGTACTTTCAGCAATTTTGCGTTTATGTATCTCGAGATGATTTCCATTTTAGCTTTTATTATAGTTTTAAGCGTACTACATTTACATTCAAGCAACACTGAAGTAACACTAAAGACATAAATACTGAATGCACTTCAACAGCTTTTATGTGAATGTAATGAGACTATGCAAAGGGTTAATGAGTTTGCCTTGTTAGATACTTTTTATTTGATGTATCTTCGCAGCTGATTTTTTTTTGCATAATTGTATACAACTGAGTTTTTAAAATATATATATATAGTTAGTAAGTTAGATTGTAGTAGAATTTCAAATAAAGTACTATTTTCCAGAAAGCAAATGGCTTTTTTAGGTCTTAAAAGTAAAGCCATTATCAAACGACAGTTTATATGGGCACGATAATTGCAATAAGGAATTTAGGTAAGGACACTTTTATATGGGGTTGGGAAATAATGTCAGAAATGTTTTTACAAGTAAAATCAGACACACAACTGACGATTGGAGACCCGTGATTGGGTATGCATCTTCTGACGAGATGCAGTAACAGACGAAATAAATAATATTTCTTCTTACCTTGATCTTTTGTTTTTTCCAACGCATAACTACGATGTAGTCTTTGTTTGGTTGGTGTTCCTTGAGTAGTGAGTAATCTAAAAGGATGCTTTTATCGGATGTGATTGATGATCACATAGTATATCATATGACATCTGATATACATAGCCAATACATCAGCTCGATATGATCAAACCTTATCTGTTTTGGAAACAATAGCAAAGGTCATTATGACAGCTTAGATATTTTCAAAAATGTTAATATTCCTATCATCTCTTCATAGGGGCAAAGTTATTTAATTGCGATAATAGTGGAAGATGGTCTACAGCAACTTCTGTTTGGAAAATAGTTTAATAAGTAAGCAATGACTTCAAGTTGATATCTTCAAAGCATACATCACCGCGTACCTTGCTTTTAGACGTCATTTTAAATCTTAATGTACAGTAGCCTCTTGGTTGTTATCCTCTTCAATAAACCATTGAAGAAGTTAGAATAAACTTCTTTATATAATCTACGATTATATAAAGGAGGTATTATGCCATAATCAATGTCGAGTAGTATAGTGGTATATAGTTTAATAAGGTAACATATAAGGTATTATACTATTATCAATGTGGAGAGGTATAGTGGTATATAATTTAATATTCGTATCGTATTGTATATCGTAGATGTATGCAAGTATCGTATATGCATTTTGGACTGCTGTCGAAGAAACAATAGGTCTGTTGTTATCAATCTGATCTCGCTTATAGATGCGACATAGAATTTGACTATTTTAGTTATATATGTAGATAATGTAATATCTTAATTGCTGCTTGGTTATCGATAAAGAGTCTTATAAGAGTTTATCTTATGTTTTTTTTTAATAGCATGTCGAAGCGAATTTTGATTATATCACTTCCGCTTGAAATATATAATCCAAGATCCCGTAATAAGTTTATAATTTTTTTCCTTTTTTTTAATCTTTTCTTAATAAAAATAATAATATAATTTAAAAATTTTTAAAATTTCCAATATCGTGATCTGTACATTCTGTCTTTATTGCTATAAACCGATTTGTTTGTATAATTACTTTAACTAATTATAGTATTATTGTAGTAAAAAAGGTGTTTTTTAAATAAATTAACAATTTTTGTATCTTAGTACTCTGCTACTCTGCTACTCTGCTACTTTGGTGCCGGTACAGTCTCATTGAATACATTATGATCGGCGATCGATCATCACGATTTGTTGAACTCGGTGCTCAGCTGTGTGTGAAGTTACTTTGATATTTTTGCAAAGTTCGTTGACAATATTTTTTTGCATATAATTTGACCAATATTTAAAAATATTTAATTAATTCTTATTTAATTTAACGATTTTTTAAAAAAATTGCAAATGTAAGCGGTAACACTTGTTTCAACATCAAAACAACCAAAAAATATTAAATAAAAAATTCGAAATTTCTGTACTATATTATTTATAAAAACATTTATATATATATATATATAGATATATATATATATCAAATATATGTAGTATTTACATTTAAAAATACATAATTTGTTTATATGGAAATAAATTTTTATGAGTTTGCTCTGACTGATCTTCAACGTGTGGCGTTATTAGGTGAATTGCTTTATTTTGGCAAATTGCTTTAATTATAATTTTTATTTATAATTTATTTGCTGATTAAATTTAAATAGCTTATTATTTTAATTGTATATGTGTTATTTGTTATTATTGTTATTATTTCTCTTTTTGATTAAATAATGAATTAGAATTATGAATTAAAATAATAAGCACTCACATTTGGGTGCTAGACAAATATTCTTAATGATTCTGTTTTTAATTACAAAAATGAAAATAAGTAGAAATTAATATTAGAGTAATAAAATAAATTGAAAAACAAATTAAATAATAAATTAAAAAATTAGTTTTAATTTGCCACATAAGCTTATCTATTAATTTTGGTTCGCAACGGAGCTAACCGAATCCGAACATAATTCTTTTGCGCTAAAAACTTGCAGATTAAAAAAATTTAATTAGTAATTATTTCCAAACAGTAATTAATTACTAGTTATTTTATTATATAATCAACAATGATTTGTTAATTGTGTTTCTTTGCGATTATAGACTGATTAACATCTTTTAGGTTGGTGATTATTTACTTTAAGATTGATTAATTTGTCCAGTGACATAGTCAGTGTATTACCATGGCATGAATGTTCTGAAGATATAATATCCAATACATGAGATGATGTTATGCGAAGGGAAATAAGTGGAATGAAAATATAAGATATTCATAATAAGAAAATCAGATATAAGCGAAATGAAAAAAGATTTACAAAAATTAAAATATCTTGAATAGTTTTGACGGCTACTATAGGTCTTCGAGTGGATTTTGCAAAGTATTTGTATACTACCGATTCTTTTTTAAATATTATTATTATTAAAAGATCTAATGTGCACTTAAAGGCCCAACTAAAACAATTCTAGACTATTTATAAATCTCGTAACTGCTGTTGGTTTAATTTTATCTATTTGATTTTGAAACTAAGATCCCGCTTCCAAGGTATTCGAGTCTACGTCTTGCCGCCGCTGGGTAGTTGCATAAGTTATATGTGAAGATATTTGTTACCCCGCAGAAGAACGGGGTAGGGCGGGCTGAACCCATGAAAGGAGTACATGCAGCCTTCTTTGCTTTTTAAATTTAATTCAACGTATCTTGAGTTTTTTGCATCTACCCTTGACTTCTTAACATACATTGAAAAATAAAATATATGTTTTGTACATAGCTACTTCATCAACTATATTGGGTCCTGAAACTAACATAAGACTTAATAAGGTCTTACTAAGATGATCATCTGGGAATATAGTCTACACATCATTTAAAATTTTCTGAGATTTTGGAGTGCAGTCCGTAAACAATTTCTTGAGTACACTAATGAAGTGTGCTATTTCCTTAAGTATAGATTTCTTAAAGGTTTCAAAATTGATTGATTGAAATTGATTGTGAAAATAAGTATTTAATACTTTATTATAACTGCTTAAAATTATTTGTGTTAATATTTGATTGCTCAATTTTTAAGTTGTCACTATTAGCAATGCAACGAGTGTGTTTATCAACCTTCAGACAACTTGTTTCCGGGAATATAGATAATAATTAAGATACATTTTCAGCCTTTTTTACAATGAACAAAAATGAAACACATGTCACCCAATTATTCTCATGTAATCTGCCGTTCCGAACTCATATTCGGAAATAAAGATAATAACAGAATTCAGCGAGTAATCAATTTACACGTCAATTCATCAAAATATGTTAATGTGTTAATTACTGAAAATAATAAATAATAAAAGCAATCACAGAAAAAATCAACAAATTAATTTAAATTAAATTAAAAAAAATATATTTACATATATTTGGGGATTTTTTATTATATAAAAAACAGAAACAGAACCTCAACACAAATGAATAAAACCAACGAGTAAAGATAAAAATCCAGTATTAGGAAATATTTCCTAATACTATAATATATAATACTAATACTATAATAAATGTTATGAATAAATATACTCGTATTTTAGAAGTGAGTTTAGATGTGTGATGATAGAATAATATGAATCTGTTAATTTATTTAGGGTGACTTAATAAGAATTCACTGATATAACCTATTATAAAACAGATCTACAATATTGTTGGATGTTGAATAATATTTTATATTTAAATAATGGGAAAAAAATAGAGAATTAAAATTTAAAACTTATTCTTATATATATATTATCATGTTGAAGCTATTTCAGCCATTGCACTTAAGCACTTTTACTCTTTCTTAACTCGAGGTATTTTTAAAACCCCTCTTTACGCCTTAACTGGATTATTGTTTGTCACTTCATTAGACCCCGAAGAGCCTGTAACCATTCTGAGATTTGATAACGGGGTGTTGCTAAGTCTGTAAGTTTTCGCAAATAATTTCAGGGCTCTATCCTCTATGTATTTTTTGATGGGATCAATATTGAGATCCCTGAGAATGTAATTCGTCCTAATCTACCATGGTACTTTGAAAAGTCTTCTCTTATATATATAGTTTAATTTAATATTTATACATTTATATAATACTCACATCTTTATAGAATCTAACAGATTGAACTGGAAATATTTTGTAGAAACCTTAGGTTTTTAAAAAGTTTTATTTAAATAATAATAATATGTGAAGTGTACTAAATATATCTTCTTTTATTTAAAAGTAAATGTAAGGAATATATTAAATTTAGTAAATAAATTGTTTATAAATTAAACTTGATTTTCGTATATAACCTTTTCGGTTAAACCAATTGCATGATTCTTCAACTTTGATAGATATTTAATTTCTACAGAATTTCTATTTTTATTACTATTTATAATTATTTTAATAACTGATTACCATAATGAAAAAAATTTAATGTCAACAATTAAAATTGATAATAAACACATTATCGTGCCAGTTGTCTTCTGGTCATTACACTTACTATCAACACATATTCGTATTGTAAATATTAGAGTTTCTTTGTCGACAGATCAGTCGTAATACTTTATTCTGTGGTATTTTCCATTTTATTCTATTAAAAAAAGTTCTATTATTTTTCTGAATATGTGTTTTGTATATATAGCCCTAATACAATATGTACTACTATATATGTTAAGTACATATTTGATATGAACACATCTCATGTTAGTGCTGAGGTAGGTCAGAAATAATTGATTCATCCTAGAATACAATATAATATTATACCTATTGAGAATTGTTTAGTGTGTTTATGCAAATGGCACTTTGCTTAGTCACTGATATTATGTATGTTATTAGTTGGACTAATTCTTTTAGTAGTATTCCATCATCTTCCTCAATAAAATTTGCTTTTGTTTTAAATAAAGTTGACATTAATACATCTGTTCTTTATATGACTTTATTTTTCGTCGGTTTTTACTGACCCTATAAAGCAGGGCTGCCCAAAGCATGGCCTGCGGGTGAAATGCAGCCTGTGGCTAATATTTGTGCGGCCCATGACAACGTTTTAATCTACCACAATTACTTCAATTTTCTTTTGGTGTACTGGAAAAACTACATTATTTTATTTTTATGGAATACCAAATAAATGAAGTTAAATTAATAAAACTAAATTTAAAATTATAATCGCATTTATATTTTTGTCGAAAACAACTACGTACTTATGTATTTGTTTTTGCGACTCTCCAATCTACACAGTGATTTGTATTGGCCTGGACAGCCCTGATATAAAGCATATAAAATCTTCTTTCATAACTTTACATAATATAAAAATACAATTTAATTATATTAATAATAAAAATTAATTTTTAACGTGCGTTTTAACAAAAGCAACAATATTCTTAATATAGAAATAGAATATAGAAGAAAACTATATTCTTAATATGTTTGGTACAATAGGACTCTTTTGACCATAGTACCATCTGTTGAGCAATTTCACGTCAAAACTTTTTTTTAATAATAATATGCTTAATATAAACTATTTTTTTCAATACATAGGTTTTTATCGAACAGTAGCGAAGTAGCAACAACAAAAATTAATTATTATTATTTTTAATTAATTGAATTTTTGACAGATCGTATTAATATCTCCAGCGCAAAAAGTATCCGAATTTTGTAAATAAAACACACAATCTTAAATTTTATTCCATTTATTCCATTATTTTATCTCTTTCAAAATATTCTCCTTCTCAAACGATACACATATGCCAACGCTTAACCCAATCTTCCATACACTTTTCGTAGGCCCGTGAAGCTATGGCTTTTAGATCCATCAGCGAATTCTCTTTTACCGATTCAATCGACTCAAAACGCTTATCACGAAGGGACACTTTTGAGTTTCGGGAACAGGAAAAAGTCGCACGGATCCAGATCTGGCGAATATGGTGCCTGAGCGATGACAGTGGTGCCGTGTTTGGTCAAAAAATCGCGTAAGAACAAGAATAGTAAAAATCGCTAAATGCACTTGAGGTAGTCTCACATTAACAGCTGCTGTAAACAAACTAATTGACAGATGGCGCTCAAATTCATACCATATGTCAAGAAAGGATGTACCAACATAACTAAAAAAAATTTTTGAAAAAGATCTATTACTTAAGGAGTAGTTAACAAACAACAAAATCCGGATACTTTTTTTCCTACAAAGGCTAGTAGTTAAGTATGATTTTTAGTTAAAAGGGAGTAGTGGACTTTATCTATTTATAATAAGTATGAAAAAGCAATAACTGTAAAATATTTTAAATAAATATTTGATGCTATTTATACCATACAGTTTTTTTGCAAAAATATGTAATGGCACATTTGTATTTATGACAATAAAATATTTATATAGACTTTGAGAATAGTGGATGCTTTGTATATTTAAAAGATAAAAGCGATACTTTGACACCTGTATATAGGTATATATAGTTCTGATATGTTCTTTCCCCCTGGCAGAGTTTTCTATCCATCGTTATCTTGTGAAGAGAGTGTGAAGCGTATGTAATTGTCGGTCTGTTTCTAATTACAGAAACATTAATGATTATAGTTAATTTTAATTAAATTTATATAATATAGCACTGAACTTAATTTTCTTTTTTTTTTTTTGTTGCGTCACTTATCAGATCTGTCAATACACCGGCTTGAGCCAGTGCCAAGTAGTGAGCCAAGCAATAATGAAGTATCTGTAGTAGAGGTTATTTTGTGACATTATAAATTATCTCGTGTTGTGCATTGTGGAGCTTTGAAGAGCGATTAATTTGTGTCGCCAAACGAAATGCAACAACAACAAAGAACAACAACAATTATTATGGCAACAATAGTGAGAAGTTGACAATAGAAAAAGCGAATAAAAATAAAAATAAAAAAATTAAATTAAAAAATGCAAACAAACGAAACGAATAATTCGTAACTGAAAAAAATTCAAAACTGAAAAGAAAACATGTATGTATGCATGTAGTTTAGTATGTAAGTAAATCGAAAAGTGAAGCTTTAGTTTAATTTTCAGTTTTAGATTCAAATTCAGTTTCAGCTTTAAGCTATAAGCTATAAGCTCAGTTGTGTCAGCTGCAAGTAGACAGCGCATCCAACTAACAGATGTATACCGCTTTAAACCATCGCCGTTCACGTTCACGTTCACGTTCGCGTCCGCGATCAACTCTATTTTGTGTATCTGAACCTGTGCGAGTGCTGAGCTGAGCGGCTTCGCTATTTCGGAGCTTACATCAAAAATCAGTCGCTGCGTTAAGCTCGACGACGTTGGTTTGAAGAAATCCAAAAATTCAGAAAAATTTTCATATTTTGTATAAAAAAGTTGACATTTATAAAAATTTTTTAAACGGAGTTGAAGTTGCAAAGCGCGGTGTCGCGAAGAGTCGAGAAATTGTTAAATAAATAGTCAAAAAAAAAAATATATGAATTTTAAAAAATTGTTAATTAATAAATAAAATATTTAAAAATAGAAAAAAAAATTAATTTTATTAAACTGTAAAAAAAACGGGAGTTTTTACAAATTAGTGAAAAATTAGTGAAAAAGTGTTAAAACCTAAAAATGTCTGCATTCAAAGCCGAAATCGAGTTTCTCTAAGCCTTGAGACTAGACTAAGTCGTGAAATCAATAGTGAAAACTCAGTTCAGATGATCATTATTTTTTCCGCTGTGGTTCCCTAATTAATGTGATCAATTATTTTAATTTTGTAAGGGAAATTTGGAAGAACAAACCTGATAATCTATAATCTCTGTCTGACATATCATATATTAATATCATATATTTATATCTGTGATCATCGCACGAAACCCAACTGCTTTCAACTGTAATTTGAGGTAATTTTGTGTGAACTAACAATTGAAAAAAGCAATTAAGGAAACACATTCGGGCAGATTAAAAATTCAATTTTGAATAATAAAAAATCTCACAAATTTATGCTTACAATATGTGCAATTAGATGACTACAGACTACAGACTACAGACTCAGTGTGTCTTCGTCCAAATTCGTGTACTTCAAATAATGGAAAATTCATTTTGCTTAGTCTCAGTCAAATTAAATTAAATATTTGCTTAATTTTCATTATAATAGATAAATATTAGATAATGAGGTTGGATATTCCGATATTCACAAATTTTATAAAATGAAAGTTACAAACTTATTTTGCATTTATACGAGTAAAGTTTTAAAGAAATGAAAACTATATTCAAATTGTGTACTCAAATAGTAAACTAACATGCTAAAAATAATAAAATTACATTGATTAGTGAAGAAGAATTTAAAATATGTAATATCCTATAGACGAGACTTCCAGTCACATTTTCTGTGACTGCCGAGCCTTGATTTGGGCCAGGAAGAGGTCACTGGATTGAGAACTACTCTCCCTTTCTAACATTAGGAGGTCCTCAACGGCTGACATTCTGGCTTTCATTTGGAAGGGGTAATGTCTGCTGTTCGGTTAGGGTCTGTTGCAGCACAAAAGATCAATCATGGTTGCATTGCTGTGTTCCGTTGAGAGCTAGTATCTCTTTTATTCCTATTCCTAAAATCCTATATATAAATATATTATTTTAAGGTCCTTTAATTCAGTCGAAATAACCTGTAGGAGTAGATACAGTTCTAAAACTACTCCTTTCTGTTCTGGGTGTCCGGTTTCAAGGTATGGGGCAGATAAATGAAAAACAGGTAGACAGATAGAGAGTATAAATAAAGAATATAATAAGCATAAGAATAAGAAGAATAAAGAATAAATAAGAAAAAACTAAAAGATCTAGCCTAATCACTAGCAGCATTCAAACAGTTATTGAAATCTTGCTATACTGAGAAATTCTTCTTTTATGAAACGTTAATATATTGTATGTTATGATTAATGTATATAAATAATGGAATATATTTGAATCGTATTACTTTTACATTGATAGCTAAGAAAACGTCAGCATATGTGCCCTTAATTGACAGCTCTTATTGGTGTTTCAAAAAAATAAAAAATAGAATTGCAATATTTCAGTGAATCTGAGTAGCTGTAAGGTGTTTCTTTTTTTTCCATATGTTGTATCGGACAACGAATGTGTCTTAAAAAGAGATAAGTTAGCATCCAAAAAAGCAATAAGAACCTATTCCCAGAGAAGTCATTTTTGTTTAGATTGTATCTCAACCTTGAGTAACTTAATCGAACCCTTATGATCACCATATATAATTACCTTAGTTTAAGGAGATTATCTGGAATTGTTCGGTGACTCTCTTTACCTGTGTGTATCTTTCCAGTTCCTGAATTTTGCTACTATATGTCTTTTGCCAGAGTAAAGAATGGTTTAGGTGCAATTAATTGATGCTGTGCTCCTCGTTTGACTGGGCAGTCAGCATTTATTTGCTATTGTGCTGGCACAAAGCACTTTCATTAAATATATATATATAACAATAACAATTACAATATCTATAACAGATATTCAAACTGTTAATTTTACTAAAATTGTGGTGCATTTTATGTTAATTGGTTGTAATATTTATTCAGCTATAGCATAGAAGGAGACATAAATATAAGAGAGTTAAGAAAGGTCATGGCTAGTTTATTTTTAAAAGCCAATTGTAAGACATAGTAAAAATTAGAGACATAGTCTTTTTGGTTTAAAACCTATCTCTGCTCTAAGAAATAGGATTATTGATCCTATATATATATAAATAATTAATTAGAGCATCAAATTCATTAGATTTCTCTTTAGTTTAAATATGATTTGTAGTAAAATTACTAATTTCATTATATATATTACAAAGTCAGAAAATTATATAGCAAGTTAGAATATTATTTAGCGGTCAGGGCTTATCTTACGGAAAAAAACGCTTTCACTTTATTTTATACACCATATATTATAAAATTACAACTTGTAAGAGTTGTGACCTTTGACTCTATGGGTTACAAGATACAGCTCCCTCAATTGTAATAATATGAGCTGACTATTATAAAAAGTAAAAAATTCATTTAAAAACTTAAAGTTAGTAACTGATACTGGGCTACTAACAGGCAGTGATTATAATTGATGACTTTATTATTAAACCTTAAATTTTTGCGATTTAATAATAATTTGCCTTTTAATAAATAATTATTTTAAAATAATGTGGTTAATTAGCTTATAATTGGGATATCAAAATTAATAATGTGCTAATAATAATGTATTTTTAAATAGTGTAGAATAGGGCCATATGGAAAGAGTTATGGAATTTACATTTAAATAAGTTTTTAATAATAATTTATGAAAAATACTTTCACGGAGCAATTATTGCAGTTAACTGGTATAAAGACTTACAATTTACAGTAAAATACATTGTAAAATGTAATTGTAGAATAATAAGTGTTTCTTAACAAAAGTACCTATTTCCTAATTGGGTATTAGGGATTATAAAACCTTCTTAAACTTATTATATTACAGTTCTAAAATTAATTTGCATAAATAAAGACAATAGGAAACAAATGTTTATTTTCAGTTTTAAAATAAATTTCTTAAGTTAAATTTTATTATTTGATAACTAAATAACGTTATTTATTTTGCAATATAATATGGTGCTTTAAACAAAAAATCCCCGACTTACTGTACATAGAAGCGAATTCAGTAGCAACTCTAGGTGATATGAAGCCCTGAGACAAATAATTTTCTGACTGTTTTTTGTATTAAAAATGTATTTAACACACATTTTTTCTCATTTTCATATAATGTTTGTTAAAATGTTAGCTATGCTATTCTCAACATGTTGTACTGGTGTTTCATTTTCAATAATTATCGTTCTTTTAATTAAAATAGGTTAAGTCCACAGTTCTATTCCCGTTCTGTTCTTTTAGCTCTGTTTTTTACTCTTCGAATTTTCTATATTTTTCAAATGTTCTATAGGTTGTTCATCACTTTTATTTATCTTATATTTTTTCCTTATATAGAATGTTTTCTTCTTTTTAATTAATAAAATACAATTTTTAAAAAAACAATTAAATAAAATTTAAAACAAATAATTTTTAATCCTTCAAACTGTAAGAAACGTAAAAAGCAAAATATAAAAAAAGGTTTTTTAGAAGAAGTATTGTGTAGACATTCTTTTGGTATATCAGTGCCAGATATCAAAATATATATACATACATTCCATAACTTTGTAAAGTAATAAAGGCTATATTTAACAACTACCTATTCCACAGTCAACTTATTTGAATGGCTTTTACTATTTATTTACTTCATTAGACGCAATTTTTCGCAAAATTTCAATAATATTCACAATCACATAAAATAGACATAATAATTATTTAAGGTACATTTAATATATTATATTTTGTGGAAAAATATTAATCAAAAAAAAAAAATATGTATATAAATTTGTACGAATTATTTAATTCCCTCACTTTAATTGTTTATAAAAACATTTGTTTAATATTAACAAATTGTTTAACAAAACGCTTAATATAAATAAAAAAAAATCAAATCTTTTTTATTTACGTTTTCAATTAACGTCTATGCCGAGCTTTTTTGTTGCGAAATGGGAGCTTTAAATTAGTTCCTTCCGGTTTTTTCAAGTTTACTCGTACAAACGTGAAAATGACGTATTACCAGAAGCAATGTGCCATGAATACCAATTTTCCGAAATTAGCGTATTCAAATTAAAAAAGTAAATACTTTAATGGGCCACCGACTTTTGTAAAAATTCAGAGCCATGCACTGAAATTAAAGTAGCTAATTTACCCTGAATATGCACAAATAATAATTAAAAATTAATGAGTATCACTTCAAAAAGAATATTCAAGAAGTTCAGGTATTTCTGAAGGCCTCTACTAAACAAAGCGCATTTCTACACACCTCACCACCCCCAGCATTTATTACTACATTTTCACAATTTGTTTTATGATGTTAGCATAAATTATTTTTTTAAGATTATTTTTATTATTTATGCAAATATTTGAGACATACCTACCATCTTCTAAAAGAAAAGAAAGTCAATGGGACCTATTTTGGGATTCCGTTTGAAATTAGCAGGGCACGCAATATACAATTTGCAATGTATTGTATATTTTTGTTGTAAATTAAAATAATTTTTCGCTTTACTGAGATATACTATATAATATCGTTAGAATTATAATTATTTTTCCACTTAGCGTATTTAAAATTAAATAAAAATTGGTTTAGATTCTCCATCTTACTAAATCATTGTTCTCATACGTCATCATTCCATCGATGTTAGAGGCTTACGGCTTTAATAAATTTTTAAGGTGGTGATAGCGCGCATTATTATGCTTTTTCATTGCAATATTTTTAAATAAATGAATTTTAAACATTATTTTTAGTTCTTTTTTTTTGTAGGTAATTACGAGAAATGTAATTTCCCTTATTAGTATTTGTAGATGTGAAAGAGTTTTTTAAAAATTTTTGCTTACAATTGTTTATAGGAATCAAGAGCAAATATACATATATATACAATTATTATTACATATTTAAACAATTATATTATCAATAATAAGATATTATAAAAAGTATTATTTTGTTGCTTAGTTACTTTTATTAAATTTTTTAATAATGAATATTTATTACTATGCTTATCAGTTACTTATAATTTATTATATTCATTGTTATAAAATTATAAGACTTAAAACTGAAAAAGCTTTTTAAACATTATAAGAACACGAGTCCCAGAATATCATAGTTGATCCTAATGTTATATTAATGACTGAGGTAAACTCTATGACTGCTGCCAGAATAGCACTGGTAGTATACGTACATAGTAAGATTTAATTTTTTCTTTAAACTTTTTATGTTACTTTAATTTAAAAACTAAAGATTTTTTCTAGATATTGGAGAGGTTTTTTAAAGTTTTTAATCAATCTAATTCGTTGTACCACTTTCTTTAGTCCAATACTTTACTTGTTGTTGCTTGTGCATGTAATCTATAAATATTATTCACCATATAGGACTCTAGTTTAGTTTCCATTTATTATTTACCAAGATATCCACAAATCGGGATATAGTCTCATCGTGTTCGTCTCTAGATGGAATAATGCCTTTAAGGTTAATTGCAGTCAATTTGGTACTGCTCACGCTCTAGTCTCTTCGTCTCTAATTATGCGTATACTGCTGTAGATGAAATAAGGTTAGGTTTAACTGCAGTCAACTTGGCATTACTGACTTAATGAATTTCTAGTATGTGATAATATATTACATATTACACATGCTGGACATGATTGCTACTTGTTGCAAAAACTGGGTATACGTTGCCCCTCTGAATTGTCTTCAGCGGAACATAAACTGCTTCATTCGGAGGATATATTCATATAAGTATAAGTGCAAGTTAAACGGTCTGATGTTTCAAAGTGTTCGTTATTTAAAAACTTTTTTAAAACAATAATATTTTCTCTGGTTTTTATATAAATGTATTTATATAGTATTTTTCTATATGAAAATTAGTAACGTTTTTAAAGTGTTTGACTTCTCCATCAGGATATTATGACTTCCTGGACTGTTGAGGAAGTCAAACAACTTTGAAAGTAGGTCAATTTTAAAATAGTAAATAGCTATAAAAACAAATATAGTTATCTAAAAACTGTCATTTTAAAAAAAGTTTGCAAAAATCGCTAAAAAAATGTGTACTTAATTAAGGAAAACAATCAAAAATATCTAAAATTGTATTCCTTAATATTCCTATGATCGGGAATGATTAGATGGGAGTGATGTCAGCGAGTCGATTTGGTTCGTCAATTGCAATAATTATAACTTCAGTAATAATATAAAAAATAAAAAGTAATAATAATAACATTAATAATACTAATTAAAGAGTAGAGACATGAGAGCATATTAATCAGTAATTATAGAGATGTATCGCTTGATTTAAAATTTAACATTTGAGTTAACAGATTATTTATTTTTTATTATTTTTATAATATAAATATAAATATAAATATAAAACTATTTTTAATACTGGTTTAGGATTTTTTCTATTTGTTCTAAATATCTAATATGCAAACTAAAAATTTATGGAAAATTTTTTGAAGTAGATAAATTATTTTCAAATCTTTTATTTATGTGAAATTAATTTCGAACTGGATTTTTAAAATTTTGTTTATAAATTTTCCACTGAATTTCATATATTGACATTTATTGCATAATGTTTTTTATAAATGCTTATATATTATTATACACCCAAAAAAAAATTTCTTTTTGTGATTTTCTTCTTATTTTATAATTCAGATACTCAAAGGGCTTTTTATTAATTTTTTGATATATTGATTGGCTAATTAAAAGTTTTAAAATTTTAATATGCAAAAATCACAAAATAAACAAATTATTTGCATATAAAAAATTTGAGAAAAAATTTAGTAGTCAAAAATCGTGCAAGTCCGTGTTTGGCTACGCAATCACATGAATCTCAAATAATTTATGGTGTTTTCGAGCTTAAAATATATAATCTAAACTAATTAATTAAGTTTTGAATTTAAAAATTTAAGCACGAAGTTAAATAAAACTTAAATTAATGTATTTATTTTTTAAATATTTCCATGTTTTTACGAACTATTTTTACTACTGGAATGCAAGTTGTTAAATATTTTCTATGACTTGGACTAAGCATTTCCAAGATTCAATCTATTTAATATTTATTTAATTTTGTTGATTTATGCATTTTATTTATTTTATTAACTTAACTTTATTATGTTTTCAGCAATTAAAAATATAAACAATTTCGTTGCTTTGTTCTAAAAAAAATTCTAAAAAAATTCGCTGAGAACGTTTTTCTTCGTGACATTCGCAATGAAAAATCACACCAGAATCGCCCGTCATCGCATTTTTGCTGTAAATTATTTTAAAATGTTTTGAAATTAAAATTAAAATGAACTGAAATTCGTAGATTTGTATTATTTTTTAGGCACGTCTTTTGTCATAAAGATTCATTTTGATTTACATTTCACTCAAAGTCAAAATATAAATGAGAAATTTCTACAAAATTTTACTTGCAATTAAACAATTAAGAAAATATATGACGTTGGCAGCTCCAAGCGTTATAATTGCTAATGTATCTAGATACTTTTAGACTCTTCAACGAAATAATCTTAAATGCTTTTATAACTATTTATAAGATTAGAAGCAAGAAACTAAATTGCCTTAAATTAGAAGATACGTTTAATTAAAAACGTATCTTCAATTCATATATGGACAGGTTGACATAAGGAAGTCAATTCTCTACATAAGTAAACAGTCTTAAACGGTATTTATTTATATACTTGTGACTATTCTTTGAGTTCCAGTTTCGGAAACTGTTATTTTTATATCACTTGGTATCGTAATTTATAAGTCCGCCATCGACAAAACCATTATATTGTATAGTACTTCACAGAATATAGCTCTATTATATTGGTGTACTGAAGACATAGAGATATGTGTATTACGTTAAGCGTAATGGTTTACCTAATGTCGATTGATATCATCAGCACACTTTGTTTTAAAACTTAAATTCTTAGATAATTTGTTACTGGAAATATCTAAATATTTTAGAACTCTTTATCACTACAGCGTCATTCCGATGGAAGTATTTAAGAGAAACGTGTTTTACAATAAATTTCATAAAGAATAGGAATGTGTTTGTACTATTAGATACTCAAGTTACTTCAAAATTCTTGAGTGCAATCTAAATAATATACCGCTTTGACCACTTTGCAAAACCATAGGATTGATCTCAAAAGTGTATTTTACTTATAGATGTAGAGTTACTATATAGGGTAATTGAGTAGAAGAAAACTTAACCATATATACATATAGCACTAAATTAAATATCGCTGTAAGGAGTGGCGTGTTCTGTTAGGAACTGAATATGTCTATATGTTACAGACTTCTTAATCATTACAGCGTCTTTTTAACGGAAGTTTTTAAAAGAAGTCATGGCGTTAGAAGGCCTCTCTCATTCTGGAGCATCGCAAAATACATTGAGAATTTCAGATGGTTTCAAACCCATCAAAAATATTTAACTCTAACACAATAGGTTAATAGGTATAAGTAAATTGGTATCATGGAGTGTTGACATCGTAGATCCTTATGATCGTAGTCTTGATCGATACTTAGAGCTGACTTCAACTAAGATAATATTTCATATATTGTATATTTGTAGATTAGATTAGTATAATAATATTACTATACCAAACATAAAAGTGTGTGTACTGAAAAATTATATCGCGTGCAGTATTCTTTAACTAAAATTTAGAAAAGCTATGATTTGATGAAGCAGCTATATCTTTCATATTGATTAATCCTTTTTTACATTCATCAGCAGTCTAACCTGGTATATTGACGCTGGGCTTCTGGTTTGGCAAGGCAGTCAGCCTTTTCGTTGCGTTTTTACTAGGCTAGTAAAGAAAAGTGATGAAGAGATTAGGAGAGTAAGATAGTAGCAATCATATTATCTTAACAATATAAAATTTATATAAAATACTTTTAAAAATTGTAAAAAGAATATAATAAAAACCTATAATCTTGATATTAAACTCCATAAAATCTCACAGCTTCAATGATTTTTACTAAGAATAATTTTGTTACTCATACGCCACGATCGATCCATGGTGTGTTAATATAAATTTCTTCTTGAGAAGTGCAATAGCAATTAAATTAGAATTGTTTAATATAAACTGCATAAGAATAATTAACCTTTTTATAATTGCTATTATTCTTTTTAATTACGTAGCGGTACGATTATATTTTAGCAGAATCACTCGCGTCTTTCTTCGATATTTGCAGTTCTTCGTTCAACGTCAATTTTTTATGGCGCAAACTAACTTTTTAAACCAAAAGATATATTTTGCTAATAAAATCTTTAATTAATTGAAATTATTTTTTTTTTAATCTATGCTTACAATTTCTTAGAAACTATGTTTTTGCTGATTTATTTCAATTAAACATTTCCGCCTTGAGTCTTCAAACTTGTTCGTGATGATCATCAAAACGAATCTTCATACAATCTTGACATTTAATGAAAATGATCAACAAAATTTAGATAAATATAGAAATTATTAAACATTTATTTATGTACTTAATAATGATGTTTTACCTTAAATAAAAATTCATATCTCAATATGTTTAATTAAAATAATTAGCAAGTGAGAAAATGAAGGGTTTTAAATGCAATTCCGGATGCTTAGCTTTGTTAGCAACAAGAAAAAAATATTATATACTTTCTTTTTATAGGAAAAGATACATCTAAGAATCACTTGTAATAGAGAGGAATTTGAAATAACCGAGAAACAGCTGTTCCATTTTTATCACCAAGAACTCAAACTATAGTTGTTGTGTACTTTTATGTATATAAGTCAAGTAAATAAAATATCAATATGTGAGTAAAGTACAATACAAAATACAAAATAATATAATATGTAGAGTAAACGTGTGTTACCACATACCATATTATATACTACTTATATACGAGCATACAGGGTGTTTCTGATTTATTCAGCATAATTGTGAGGAAGGTGATGGCGCATATTTAGGGGTTTATTATGGTTCTAAATTGGTTTTATTGGAAATTGTTTAACTAGGAAATGTTTTTTGAGTTGAGATCTTGTAAATACTCTGTATTGTATGCTGAAAACTCACGATCCACTTCCATACAATTTTTTTCGTTTCTTTGATCAAGGAATCATTTTCCATGTTTATGCCGAAGAAATCAAAAATAAGGCGTGCAGAAAACTGTAGGACAGATCGCTTTAAGTTCTTATTATAGAAAATTATACATTGATCACTAATCATTAGAACTTTTGGGAGATCATCCAATTACTTTCAACAAACTATTTTGGAGATAATTATAGATAATCACCTCATTTAATGAGTTATATACTATTATATTACTATTATACTATATAATAGAACATAATAGAAATCAGCAATGGGCTGTCAACAGAGCAGAGCACTGTGATCTTTTGTGCGGACCATTGACTTTATGGAATAGAAGAGCGTGTTCCTTTTGAGTGAGGACATCGCTGGAAATTTTATTACATAAAGATGGGCATATGTAAAATTCCCAGCTAGAACGAGTATTCTCTTCTTGGTCAGCACAGTCACAAATAAGCAAAGCTGGTACTCTCCCTTTCTCTCTCTTTAGAAAAATTGTCATCGCCACTGAAGGCTTATATTAAGCCATGCTGAATAATTTTGCAAAAGTGTGTTACCTCATCAACAAGACCATGTTGCTTCAAGTCTGTAACGCTGGACTACTTTCTTTGCGCATACTTTTATTTGTTGATCTATGTGGACAAATCAGCAATGATTTCATGCCTGAAAGTCCCCACTGTTTATGAAATCTGATTTCGAATTATTAAAAAGGTAGTGCTTCACGTACGATTATATACCTTAAACTCTTTCTCATCAATAATGCATTGAAATTTTCTACCGAATAAAACAGTATATTTATATTTATTTTACTGCAATTTAAAAATTCTATACTTCTTAAAACACCCTTTATAAGTGAAAAATTATTAAAAATAATGAATTTCAGTTGTTAGTTTTCTATATCTATATGATATATCTTACATATTTGTATTTATATAGTATTATTTAGTCTATACACATTTCATATAATATTTAACCGCAATGATTGAATGCTGATACTGCATCTTGCAGTAGCTTTGTTTGTGGTTAATATTTTATAGTGAATCTCAATTTATCAGTAACTTTTATTAGTTTTTCATTGAAAATTTTTATTTTTTTTTGATTACAGCTACGACGAAATGGTGGCCAATGGAGACACAAAACCGTCTGACATATCGAATGCGCTGGAATATCCGCAAATGCAGCAACCAGCGCAGAAAAAGAAGCGTTTGAGTTGGTCCGAAAGATTAAATGTTATAATACGCAACATAACTGTTGAACCGATGCTCGCCTGCTATATAATGCCCAGTGTCCTCTCCAGTTTGGCTACGCAGAATCTAAATTTGGAGAAGGCATGCCGAGTGAATATGAATTATGGTGATACGGTTTGCGATGCACTGACGCGTAGAGAAACGGCCAACTACACTCTGTAAGCTTATTAAAATGAACTTTATTTCAGAAACAGTCCTTAAAGTTTTTTCTTCTCCATTTTCAGTGAAGAAGAAACCGTCCAGCAAATGGTAGCACGTATGGTTGCATGGAAAACGATTATTCAATCACTTTTTCCTTGCTTGCTGATTTTATTCTGGGGTTCATGGAGCGATCGTCATCATCGACGAAAGCCCTGCATATTAATACCGATTGTGGGTGAGTTCATTGGCATTGTAGGCTTAATGCTTTGCGTGTATTATGAGCGTACACCCATGCAAGTTGTGGCATTGGCAGAATCGATAGCACCATCTCTTAGTGGTGGCTGGTTTACAATGTTAATGGGGGTCTTCAGTTATATAGCTGATATAACCACCGAAGAGCAGCGTACGTTGCGTGTGGGTATATTAAATGTTTGCTTTTCGGTGGGTGTTCCCATTGGTATGGCGTTTAGTGGAGTACTATTGAAGTAAGTACTCCAAAATTTTTATAATTTTAGTTTTATATATAAACGATCGCCTCGTTCTTTTTCAGAAAAATTGGTTTCTATGGTATTTTCTCTATATCAGCAACATTGTACCTCCTATCCTTCTTTTATGGTCTTTTCTATTTACCTGAATCAAGACCAAAACCCGAAAAAAGTGCAGAGATATCAGAACGGAAAAGCCTGTTGCGTGATTTCTTCGATAAGAAACACGTTGTAGACACATTCAAAGTGGCATTTAAGCGGGGTGAAAATCAGCGCAGAAAGCGTGTTATTCTTCTCATGATTGTAGTCATGATAGTCATTGGTCCGCTACATGGTAAGCATAAGTCTGCCTATCCTTAGACCCTTTGTAATTGTAATTTTTGAATTTCAGGTGAACTGACTGTCACATACCTCTTCACAAGATATCGTTTTAACTGGAATGAGGTGGACTTCAGTATTTTTTCCACTTTCGCTCTTCTCACAGGTTTAGTGGGTGAGTATAGAAATGGATTTATATATCTTTTAAAATTTTATTGTATTTATTTTAATTACAGGTGTGCTCTTCTGTGTGGGTGTACTTTCGCACAAACTTAGAATCGATGATGCTTTAGTGGGTGTCATCTCCAGTACATCGAAAATTCTCTCTGGTTTTGTTTATGCATTCGCAACAGTGCCTTGGCATATGTATTTGGGAGGTGTTGTAGAAATTTTCAATGGCACCTCCTTCATAGCGATGCGATCGATTGCCACGAAGTTAGTGAACAAAGATGAGCTGGGGAAAGTGAATTCCCTGTTTGGTGTTGCAGAGGCTTTGATGCCTATGGTTTTTGGTCCAATGTATACCACACTCTATGCAGCTACTCTTACCACTCTGCCGGGTGCTTTTTATTTGCTTGGCGGTGCTTTAACGGTGCTGTCTGTTATAATATTTTTGTAGGTTTTTTATAAATTATGTAGTGATTTATTATATTATTCATTAATTTTTATTCCTAGGTGGATGTACAACTTCCAACGAAAAATGAATCGGCTAAGACAAAACTCTGATCAGGAGAGCGTGAAAGTGGAACAGTCTACGGACACGAATGGCAATATAAATACAATTGAAGCTATTGCCATTGCCAGTGAGGCGAGGGGCAAAATGAATGCTGTTGTTACAAATGTGATACATGAGAATTTAGAGCATGTGGACTCTGTGGAGGCGGAGGGCAAACAGAAACCGCAGCTCAATGGTGTAGATAATAAGGCATATATGCTAGATGCTGGAGATGAAAAGCCTACAAAGCTTTGAATTTTGTGATGATTTTTAGTATTAGTCAAAAAAAGATTTTTATTTTTATTTTTATTGAAACCAAAATTTTAAGTTTAGTTTAAATTTTAATCTAAGCGAATTTCTGTATTATAAATATTATTTAATAAATTTATTTGATATTATGTTAGTTATAAATGTTGGTGTAAACATTTTTTAAGACTAATTAAGTATGGTTTTATGTTCAAAAATGTTGAAAGTTGAAGTATTGTCTTATGTCCAAAATAATTTTGTTCATTTATTCTTTTTTCTCATATGAAATGATAATACAAAGTGAGACAAAAATCCATATTGTAACAATAATAATTTTTTGATTCCTTCTAATACAATAATATTAAATTTTAATAGGTATGAAGTGATATATAGTTTCTCACTTTTATTGCTGATTTATTTAACTTTGAATCTAAGTTCGAACTTGACTTTCTCTATAAGTTTTTGCAGTACAATGAATAACTTAAAATGCATTTTAATTTATTTCAATAAATAAGCTCAAGCTGATGTTCTAGAATGCAAATATGTTTCTTAGAGCCGGTGCACTTCAGTTTCCATATAAGTTTCCACATAAAGGCAAGATGCATCACATCAGCTATAACCAACAATCCATTAAATCTAGACTTCCAATGAAAATAGTGATTAGTTATTTCAAGCCTTCATTAATTACGGTAGAATTAAGGACTTGAACAGTTCAGTGCTCTCCGTTTATTATGTTCAATCGCAGTAGAAGTGTATGCCATTATTCCACCTATGCCAATTTTCACCTGTAAATTCTCGCTAATGTCAAAGACCTACGGGAAGAATCGAGGGAATTTTATTTTTTTTTGGCAAAGGTTACTTCCACCCAGATTGATTGAAAAATTACTCTTTCTAAGGTCACCGAACCTAAATTATTATTTTATTTTCTTGTTTTATTTTTGGAGCAGTCAAAATTCTTATTGTGTTTTAAGGAGATTTTTTTAATTAAAACATTCTCTCTTTTTTAATAGCGACTAATGTAGTTGGTCCTTTTTAAAAGTGTCATAAGATTATTATATGACACCTATAAAGTTGTTCAACAGTATAGTCTCTATCATCACATCAATTATTTTTTAATATGACTCCATTTAAACGCAAGCCCACTGCTCTTAGTCTATAGTCCTTTGTTAGTCGAGAAGCTTTAATAAAAATCATTGCAAATTTGATGAAACTTAACAAATTAAAAACTCGATTGAATGGCACAAAACATTCCAAAATGCAACAATTTTCGAATTTTCCATCTATTGGCTTTCGAAAGGAATGGCACCGCATAATACCACACAGCAACAAATTCTTCCTGTGCCATCTGCAAAATATCACACAATAACAACAACAAGAAGAACAACAACATCAGTAAAACCAGCAGCAACAATTGAAACTAAAGATGAGCCAATTTAACAAAAATTGTTCAATTGGCGGCGTTGGGTCTGCCTGGTCTGGGCGTTCTCAGTTTCATGACTTCACTGCAAACACGCAAGGAGGCGCCATTAAACCACGCGCTTCCCTTCAAAAACTCACAGTCACTAAATTGCCATTTAGTAGAGACACACGAGTTGCGAGATACTCACTGATGGCATATCACAGTATCCGTATCTGTATCTGTATCAACATTAACATCAGCAACAGTATCTGTATCTGTATCGGTATCGGTATCAGTTTCGGTATCTAACGCAACCTGCATTTAGCTTGGCAATTGAGTTGCTCACGCTGTTGCTGGCGACCGACCGATAATTGGCATTCATGTCGTTGGCGGTGTACAAGTGATGCGATGCGATACGATGCGATGCGATGTTCCCTTGTCTTGCCTCGCTGCACTAACGACGATTACGCGTATCTGTTAACCAAACCGATACATGTCAGATACAAAACAACAACTTCGGCAAGAGCAGCAACAACAACAACAACAACAACAGTAAGGAGCATAACAATAACTGCAAATGTTTTTATTACAATGAAGTGCATTTTGGGGTTTCTGCGGTGCTGCCTTTGCAATTTTATTTTCATTTAATCGCAGTGCCACGCCCGCCAAAACAAGCTTTGATGCTTTTAATTGCTTTCCTTTGGCGTTTCGTCGTTGCTGTAGAGTTTTTAATTGAGATTTTTAGTGTTTTAATTGAAAACGATTAAAAGGATCAACCGGAGCAGTGCTGCCAATGCGCTCGATTATTAATTATTTTGTCAAGAAAGTAACAGTCAACCGAAATGGCTGAGTTGCTGCGTAGATCTGTGGGCGTAGATAGGAGTTGCGATAGACATTAGGGTTTGTTAATTAAAAGATTTTCAAAAAGACCAAATAGGGAGCGGTTAAGGTTTAATGCTTGAACTGGAATTAATATTGCAATGATTGTACAGTGAGATTGCCATAATGTGGACTAATTTTAGTAAAAGTTTTCAAATAGAATTTATAATAATTTACATAGGTGTGTGTATAATATTGGCTAGAAGCTCTAGTTGTAGAGTTAATATAGTATGAAATTGTTTGAGAGCAGTAAATTATGTAGAAAGAAAGATCTTTAGAACATATTGTGCTATCATAATCATATCCTTTTGACTGAAAAATATATTAGTTTTGACGGAGTGAAAGTAAAGAAGGCGATGAAGCTCATATAGAAAATACATTTTACTTTTGTTGGAGAGAATGGGACCGACAGATAAATTCAAAAAAAGAGTATAATAAAAATTTGTTAAATATATTTGGGGTTTTAGATTTTGTCCAGAAAAAGGAAACGATTTATTAGTTTTGAAAATAATTTTAGTTCTCAGTATAAACTTTCTTAACTTCAATATACTTAAATCACTCTCTCTCTCTCTAATTTATGGATCCCATCTATGTAATGGTTTTCCACCGTTTCTCCATTTCATGTATTCCAACTCTGTAGTAGGTTTTCGGAAGCAAGATACTCTTTAACGGCAGTTATTACTCCTTTAATTTATAAAAATAGCTTTCAATAAAATAAACTTTTTGATATTTAAGAAGATCAAGTATACGAAAAGCCTAAATTTGGCAAATAGGCTACTTGTTCCTTATTTAAATTATTTTACTAATGACAAATGTTTTTTTCGTAAACTGTGTAATTTCACAAGTTTTTGGTGAATAGGTGATACTCCGTGAATTTATTAAACAACATTGTAGACTTATGATATTTCATAGCAACTATACTGAGTAACTGCGAAAATGAACTTATATGTATATAGTATGTCTGATTAAATGAAAGTAACTGTTAGATATTAAGATTCACTTGATCCAAACTGAACTAAAAATATGCTAGTCAGCTGCTTCAACCAAAACAGAACCTGTTCACATCTACGGTATCAGTGCTGACAAGTCACTTCTTACTGGAAAGACATGCTATGAGATTTAGCTTTGAGATCTTATAATTACGCCTTCTTTGGAAACACCCATAAAAAATATTTTGGGGTACTTTCTGATGGAGCCATCAGCCTGCAAAATTAGGGACTTAGTTAAGTCTTTAGGACTTAGTTTAGAATTATCGACTAGTTCAGATCTGCTTGAATGGAGCTCATGACATTCAACGTTTTTCATACATTGATCATTGTTTTCCTTTTAGGTGTCCATTTGGTCTGTGTATGAACAACTCTAATCCGTGATATCATAGTGGATCATTTTTTAAGCTTATGTGGGCAATGGGTCAATCTTTAACTTTTAAGCTTTCGTGTAAAAGGCCGTCACATCAACCTAAGCTAACTTAATATATAAATTATATCTATCGAAATTGACGTAGAAAAGTATTTAAAAAAAACTCAATGTTAGTGGTTGTAGAACTATACACTAGTTCTAGTAAGAAAGTTCTCTTGTACAATTCATTTGGTATAATTTAGAAAACATTTTATATTACGTGTTTATTTAGAATTTCATTGAAATATTATTTATTCCTAACTGGAACTTATTTCAGTCGACAAATATAAATATCGATAGTTTCCTGGGTTATATCGAATCAAATCCAATTATAGAAATTATAAAAATTTTCCGTTGAAAAACGGAAATCTATGCCATATTTAAAACAGCAATTTTAATTTGGTGTAAAATAAAATGTCGTATTCCGTTTTAATGAGAAGAGACCTTTTCCAAATGAATTGTTTTGGCTTAAATCCCATCTCGATTAATACAGTCGCAATGTTGTAAGGATTTTTGTGTCCTGCGACCAATGTTTACAACTAAAACAAATCCGTATTTTGCCATTCGTTATCGAAGACCGTATAACAAGTATTGTTACGGTCATTTTGTACGGTCTTTGTTGAAATTCGCTTGAATAACAAAGAGAGCAACACAATTTGTGGTACGTAATGTTAATAACATCATATAAGACTTTCGGTAACATAAGAAATAACAGAAAACAATGAATGCATAGCAGAGCTTTGATATTTCTGCTATGTTATTTCCACTAGTATAATAAAAGTTTGTTTAAATATTAAAAAAAATGTTTATATTTATTTAAAAAATTGTAAACATTTTTTCGTATTTTAAATATTACTATATATCCATTGCAGTTTAGAAGAACAGTAATCGAAATTATATATATTTTATTTTTAACATAACTGCCTTACAAGGCTTAGCTGCTAGCTATGTAAAGAAATCAATAGTTAGCTAAATTAGACTGAATTATAAGGCGATCCAAATAAATTGAGAATAAAGTGGGCCTAACTTAGAAATTTGTTTGAAGAAAGTTCCGGTAGTTTAATAAAGGATGCTATACCAGTATGAACTTAGATTATAGATATCTGCTCAGGAACGACTTTTTATGCCCACAAATGTTGTCATTTACTCTAAATGGAGTAAATTAATTCGTACAGACCTCCACTATATACTCATTTGTTAAGGATTGCCTCCAAACGATTAATCTCTCCTATCACTAAAGTAATTAAAACTTAACAATCTGAAATTTAAATTGAAAGCGAAGAACAGTATATTGAGGATCATTTTATGAGATCGAAGTATATTATGCTACGTGTATTATGTTTTATGCGGCGATTGTTTCTGAAGCTCTACATTTGTTAGGACTAATACCAAACCTACCAAAAAGGCAATTAGTCCCATATTGTTAATCAGTCATGAGTGACTTTGGAATGTATCAGGTTTTACATTTTAAAGAAGATGTATCCTTATTAGAATAATTGGCATGGTTAGCCTATTTTAAAATTTTCCATGTAATTCTTCATGAAAATTATAGGATAAAGTTATAACTATATTCTTCGGTATGAAATTAAGCTTACAATTTAAGACCAAGTCACAACACTTCACTGACAATTATCGAAAGTAATACTCTATCTACATAAAAGTGATTTTAATATTTTGAAAGAAAAGATGTAGAATTTTTTTTAAAATTTATTAACTCTTATTATCCATTTTTTTCTTGTCAATATTAAACAAAATTTCAATCAAATCTCCTCCAGTTGGAGTTGTCTCAATGCTCTAAAGAAAATTTATGTTTCATATCTCATAAAAAAATCAATTTTTTTATTTGATAGGCAAATAATATTTCATAACATAATCAGATTACAGATAAAAACATAAATGCCTACCTCGGATCGAAAATACGAAAAAAGGCACAAAGCATTCTCCGATTTCATACCGCGCCCTTCCAAATGGCTTCACAAGTCTCATTACAATCCAATCTGCACGTAATAATTTAAGTATCTAGAAGCTATTATATAAAATTTATTGACCTAGGATTGCAAAATAAACAACGGTAAAGAAGTAAAGAAGCAAAAAATAATGACAACGACAATTAATTAGAATTTATTTCACTCTATTGAGTTGCAAGAGTGATGAACTTGAATTCGAAGTCGAAGTCGAGGCCAGGGACGGAGGGGAAGAACGACCAAAACTCTACGAAAATTGTTTGCAATCGCAACATAAATCTGCAAACTAAGTACAAAATTAAATAGAACCCAATTTGCCTGGGCGAGCGCACACAGATACACACAGATACACACCCACACATACGGTGTCTGACGGCGAATGCGATTTATCAAAAGTGTATTTACTCGTTGTGACTTATTTTTACATTCTTTAAACCAATTTTGTCAACAGAATAAATTCATAAATAAAAAGAGGCGAGAGTGAACCCCAAGTGACTCTGACTTTGGAAAATATTTTGGATATGAGATTCGCTTGATGTATGGATGGTTGCATGGCATACATTGTATCTTGCGGATACGACTTGGGCCATCAATAAAGGCAAATTCAATGAAGTGAAAAATGAAAAAGCCAAAAAATAAACTGCAAAAAGAAATCATAAAAACAAAGATGTTTAAGAAGGTTTTGGAGGCGGGGGTTTTGAGTGCTGATGCAATGGCAACAGCAACAGGACATACATTATACAGTAGCGGATTCAATGTGTGGTGCAAGATAACTGAGTTGACATAATTTTCATTCAATAATTTTGGAGTATTATGGATTCAGATATATTTCCATTGCGTTTGAGTATTTCTTTTTTAATGCGGCTGTCTTTTTTTTTGAAAGTTTCAGCAAAGAGGCTACAGAAGAATTATTAACTCTATTGAAAATCATATTTCAATATTGATAAGACTAAAAATCCCCAAATTACATGTTTAGTGTGCTAATCCTCGGAGTCTGATTTGTTAGCAGATTACTGTTTATTTTAAAGTGGGCGAAAAGTATCTAAAAACTTAACCAGTAAGAAAATTTGAACCTGTAAAGAATACATCTGATAGATAAAACTCGCTTCATGTTGAGGAATAAGGCTGGTCATAACTTCTAGTGTTCTAGATTCCGATCGAAAATTACAAATACACAATGAGCGGAAACACGAGTACTGACTCAGTACCTACATTCCATTAGGTATCATTTACCCACTGATATCCCCAAAACAGTATAGGATGCTATGCTTTATCTCGGGAATATTCTAAATCCTATCTTGAAGGCAGAGCACTTGTCAGCGTTATGCTCAGCGTTATTCAGCATTCTTGCTATTGCTTTCTGTACCTCACACCAGTTTTTGCGGCTGTCACAAATATATGGAAAGACATTCATCATTCAATCTAGTGTGGTAACAGTGACCTATCGTCTGACCCAAACCGCAGTTCGAGCTCAAGGCTTCTGATATCGTTTTCCAGGTTTATTTCATTTTACTCCATTGCACTTTTACTACAGTTCGTTACTCACTTCGCTTACTACTAGAAAAACCTTAAACATTCTGAGAAAATATTACATACATTATGTTAAATTAATTTTAATAAAATTTAATTGTTCAAAACTAAAAATAAGATGACAATTTTTAAGTTCATTAAAGACTCGATTCCGCTCCTGTTCGCAAACATTTTTTGACATTTAACAAATCGTTTTTTGACTTTCACTGATTTTGTTTATTTTTTTTATTTTTTTGTTTTATTTTGGAACATAAATCGTTGAAATATTTATGAAGTCAATAGGGCAGGAAGCATATTAGTAGTGAGCATATTGACCCAACGAGCTAATCGGGCTCAGCTCAGTCCTAGTAATAAAATTTAGGCAATTGCAAATCCACAATAGTTGAGCAGAAGAAATGCCTTCGGCTCCATTTCCGCTCGGTTCAATCTTAAAAGCTTGAAACGGAAATGACTTCTTTGGTGTTCGCAACTTTAACTCGAATGTGTGTTTGTGGTGCCTTTTTTCTTTTCGAGTATAAAACACAAACTAATTTTTTCCTTTCACTGCCAACGTCACATAAAAATCTATGTTGCGTGCATGTCAAGGACCCTTAAGGAAAACGCAAAATTTCCGTTAACACAAAACGAATCTCTTCATTACGTCAAAATAGCAAAGCAAAAATTACTCACACAATGGAAAATACTGTTTGACTGGATATGCGTAGGTTAGTTTGTATGTGTGCGTTTGGGTGTATGGGCTTCCTTGTGTGTTGTTGCTCACAAGCTAAGGTCAAATTGTGCCACATTAACCTTCTCCTCAATTACAAAGTGTCTACAACTACAACTACAACTAGTCATTGTATGACCGAAACATAAAGAACAAAGCAAAAGAATAAAACTAAACACTTTACATATTTTTTCATGTCATCATTGTTATCATCGTCATCGTCATCGTCGTCATTATCATAGTCAACGTCATCATTAACTACACAAATATCATTAACATCATCGTTTGCTTTCGCACAGTTATTTGTTAGTTCTTAGCCCACTAAACTGTTTTACTTCCATATAAAAGCAAAGCACCTCCCGCCCATAGGATAACGAGTAAAGCACATGTCTAGTTGGTTGTGTTTGATGCGTGCATCTGATAAATGATTTGTTTGTGTGTGCGTGCGTGAGTTTCCTTACATATATGTTTATTGTGTCTTTTTAAATTATGTTTTAGTTTCAGATTTTCCATTCAATTTAGTGATAATATTTAAAAGGAATTTTTGTATGCAACAAAATAAAATTCTTGCAGAAATGCTTTGTACTAGTCCAGTATACTTAGTGCGTGGAGTGTGGGGTGAGTGTGTGGAGTCCAGCGCCATTATCATTACCCACACATCGGCACTTCATTTAATTGTGTTTTGTTTGCCGGCGCATTTGTCATTTTGGTATTTGAAATTCTTCCTCATATTGTGACCCAAATTTATCCATTTACTGCCATTATTTGTGTACCTAACAAACATATTGCATCTACCACCTCCACCCATCATAGCCTTAATGTTCATTCAGTGTTTAATTCTTATTATTCCACCACAGAAACATACAAAACATAATCGAAAAACTTTTGTTATTGCTCGTTTTTGGTCATTTTTTACTTTAATTGCATTTTCTTCATTTTGCATTTGTGTGTATGAATGTGAGCAAATGTGAGTAATAAAGGAAAATTCATATGAGCTGTTGGCTCGCATGCCACTCTACATTTCTGTCAATGTGTGTGTTTACAAATGTTTTCTCAGAATAAATGTGTTTATTTTTATTTAATTTAAATGATTTATTTTTGCTTTTGTTGTACCTTTGGGGCTGTTAAAAGATTCTCAACATTTCTAAGTTCTTTCAAACTGACTAAATCATTTATGTTTCATATAAAAACAAATATGAAGAACAGATTTTAGAGTTATATTACAATTATATATGAAATAATAATAAACATATATCCATCACTTTCATGCTTTTCAATTTATTATTAATTAAGTAATTGATAAATTTATTGACTAATTGTCAATTTATCAGTTAGTAAAACTTATAAAAATACAAAACACAAAATTGTTTGATAAATTTTCTGTTTGTGCAAAGAAATTAAATTTATTAGAAAATTTATTTGTCATTTCTAATATCCTTCCTAATGAGAGTTTTTAATTAAATTTTATTAAGTAAAAGCACGCACACAGAGGCAACAACAACTGTGATAAGAACACTTCCGATAACGAATTTTGAAATTGAATAAAATTCGAAAGGTGACTACTGCATTTAATTGATTGACGTTAGAATAAATATTTTTCCAAACACAAATTGAAGTAGAAAAATAATAAAACTGAAGAGAATTTCTGAATATTGGAATACTGAGACAAACAGGTGAATAGACGAATGAGCTACACCGACAGACAAACGGACAAACAGACAAGCGGACCAATAAAGAGAAAACACAAAATGCAGTGGTCAATTAAATGGCATAAAAGCAGATTTTGTGTGATGAAAGTCTATTTGCACACAACAGACACACACACACACACACACACACAGGCACAAAAATAAAATACATATTGAAATAAATGCCTTGTCAGAAATGCCAAGTTTTTCATAAAAGCATATAGGAGTACAAATACTAACACACACACACACACATGCACATGCAGATCGAGATGAAAATAACAGGAAAAGCTTATTAAGCACGATTTTCTTCAAAAATTCTATGCAAACAACCAAACGCACACACACACATACACACATGCCCAGCGGGACTTTCAGCGCTGAGGGAATCGATTCCCTCAGCGCTGAATGGTAATGCCTAGCGCTGATTATTCAAATGAAACTCCTAATTACTTTAACACGTGCATGTCATTGCGGGCAAGCGCTGAAATGTTCGATTACCTTTTCAAATTTGTAATGCAACATTTCAGCGCTGACATGCTCGCTTACCTTTTCGAATTTGTAATGCAACATATCAGCGCTGACATGTTCGCTTACTTTTTCGAATTTGTAATGCAACATATCAGCGCTGACATGTTAGCTTACTTTTTGGAATTTGTAATGCAACATATCAGCGCTGATATGTTAGCTTACCTTTTAATTTTACCTATGCTATTGATTTTTAAATAAAATACTATAAATTTTTTTTGGATAAATAATATTTTATATTTATGTTTTATAAAATCAAAATATTAATATTTACATAAAAAAATATAACATACTTATATATATGAATATTTTTCTGTGAAATTGTTACTAAAACCTTGAAGAGATTTCCAGACTCAACTCGATCACTTGTTCCGGTTCACCATCTGTACCATCTGTAAATACAAAAATATGTTATTGTATACGCTAAAGTTAATTATGTACAATATACCATACCAAAAAGTGCTGCTGTCACATTCTCTAACGCTCTTAAGGACTTCTTGTCTTGGGTACCATTCTCCAAAATTCCACGGAATCTTTCGCGTAATTGGTTGTTTTTTAATAACGCGTCTCATTGATGCAGTCTATAAATAACGTAATAGATGAAAAGAAATATATGAATTAGTAAAATTGTTACATGTGAATATATTAATAAGTTGAAATTGAAAGTAAGAAACATATATAATTTAACTTACAACTAATACAACGGCAGTGATTTCTTCATTAAATTGAATTAAATCCTCCTCAGTTTGAATTGTAAAATTTTCCAATTGAAACAGCTGACTACCTTTTACCCCTTGCTTTAGAATGACTGCATTCGCAGCACATTGGTAAATTAATCGTTCTTGACGCAGTAGCATCTACATAATACAAAACAAAAATTTCAATTATCATTTTAAATATATTTACTTGATTTTGCATATACTTACAGTGAGTTTATGATAAATTCACAAATTTTATTTATATTTTTAGATTTTATTTTAATTTTAAAAATTAAAAATTGTTTACTGCACGCACTTCACTAAAATCAAAAATAGACTAAATGTATACAATGCAGGCAAAACAAGAAATTCTTAATACTCCTTTGCTTTTCTTCTTCATTCTTTTATAATTTCAACCCCGAAATTGCCTATGTCGAAAACAAATGTCGAAAACAAAGAAAAATAAAAACGAAGAGCTATTACCTCTTCGCTTACTTTTTCAGCGCTGGCATAATGGTGCCGCTGGGTGCACGCATATATAAATCAAAACAAATATAAATACAAACAAATAACAAAAGTCAATTGCATTTCAGCAATTTTCTACAAAACAAACAACAACAACAAGCAAAACCAAAGCACACACACAAGTCAAGCAAATATCAAGGATTTTCAACACTTCAATGCAGAGCAAGTATGAAATGTCGGTGAAGCGTTGGAGGCGAAAGCGGCTGGCAGCAGCACAAAAGTGTTGATACGTGCAAATGCTTTTGCTGAAAAGGATTTCGAACACAATTTTGTTATAAAATTTAAAATAAATTTAAGAAATACTGAGTTTTGAAGTCAAAACTAGAAAATTTTAAAAAATTTTTAAAAATTTTTTATCCAACATGTTTTTCCTTTCGAACACATCAAATGGTTTGTCATTTTCATATCCCACACAAAACCTAACACAATTAAAAGTAAAAAGCAAAAAAAAAATAAAAAAAAAAAACAAAAACAATGATAATAATATAAAGATGTTGGGCTTTGTGAAGTAAAAAAGACCGGAAGGCTTGCCACTCGAGCATGCAAGCTGCAGTCAGTCTGTGGCCGAAGAGACGTTACAGACGAGTGCAACTCAAGTGGAGCTCAATTCTCATGTCGTTATCACAGTTTAGACAGAAGTATTGAAAAAAGTAAATAATAAATAAATAAATAAAAGAAGTCTATGTATATATACGAATGAGTATAAAAACAAAATGAGAATCAAAAAAGACACGAAAGAAAAATATTTGTCTAATTTTCGTCTAATTTTTTCACACTCACCCATTAGGAGCTGCCATTCATGCATTTCGGAATATGAAGTGCAGTGCCGATATATCTTCTTTAACGCTTGAGTGACTCATATTTAAGTATTGGGTATTGGGTACCCACTTTTCATCTAAGCTCATCAACTTTAATAGCCGATTTCATGCTCTTTTAATTTCAGTTAGTATTTTTAAAATGCATTAATCACTCATTTACTAGTGCTCACCGCTGTCCACGATGCACCCAAGAAAATACACCTCACCATCAAAAAGTTTTCGAAATAATTACAGAAAATTCAAAATGTCAATTGTTTTTGTTTACATATTTTAAGTCTTTAAAATAATCTCCGTTAGAGGTAATATACAAGATCCCGCTCTTCCTCTAATCACCCAATGCTTTTTTATTAGTAGAACTATTGGTTGGATCGTTAATATTTTCTGTGACGTTTTCATCAGTGTCGGGAACATCTCATCTTTTTTGAAGTTTTTTATTTTTTCTGCAATTAGGAAAAAATAGTAATATTATAGATTCTATTTATATGAAGTTGTGGAAAACGTATCTACAACGCAAAACAATAATGTTTGATTTATTTCTTAGGTTTTGTTATATTTTACCAGCGATCCTAAGGATCCACTTAGGCCTACTGGGTCACTGTGTTACAATATAACAAACTCAGACGTTTGATAACCACATTGAAGTTTTGGAAAAGCCTAAAATGCTCTAGAATTACGCAAGATCCTCAAAAAAGGAAATGGGAGCCGCACATGCTCTGGGTAGTAACAAAGCAAATGTGAGACCCTTTCATCGTCCTCTCTACAACTGCGACAGGAATGATATCTTTTAATGAATACAGGTTTTGAATGCATCGGTAAAATTTTCTGTGCCGTTGTCATGTTCGTCTCTACTACATCAGTAGTGATTATAGAGTGAAACCAGGCGTGAAATGATTAAAATTCATACAGATTTTATAAAAAATTTTATGGGTATTCAGTAGTTGGACTTAGTTGCCTTAGTTTGAGTACCTTTTCGAAATATTTTTTTGGTCATATATATATATTTGGTCATATATGCCTAAATATTCTGAGAAAAAATTGTTAATTCTCTTGACTTAGGGCATCTATAAAGAATTTAATTGAATGTAAATGTGCCATAACTGAAATATTTGAAATGGATTTGTACGAGAAGTAATAAAAATGTAATTATTCTATACATTATAATTAAAATGTGAAGGGTTATTGCAAAGTCTTATGACTTGGTAGATACAATACATAAATACTATTGAAAATAATTTATTCATTCATGATATGTTATTTTATAATTAAATTTTTTAATTGATTATCTAAAAACCAGAAAATAATTCTTATTCGTTTTTTATTTGGAATGAAAGAACACACGCCAGAATTCCATGGATGGTTGTCGATCCAATAAAAAATTTTAAATTAACTTACTTAACGTAAAATAAAATAAAATAAAATATTTCTATATCTTGCTTTCCTGAATTGGCACAATTATCGATGCTGGGATGCTGTCTTAAATGGAATATTGCATCCATTTGTCTTGACTTGCCTTGAAGCCGTCCGAAAATGATTTCAAATCATTCAGTGCAATTAAATTTTATTTTCCTGCATGTCCGTATGTATGTGTCCATAGATACTCACATGGATGTTTCTCCATATGCAATTAGATGTGAGCTTGGCTCTAAGCACTTCAGATTAAGACGTTTAATGCTATTGTCTGTCTTTAACACTAAAATAAAGGATTAAATTTACTTCTCATTTAGCTGGCAATTAGGCTTATATGCTTTTTCGGTGTAATCTCTTCCTACTCTTCCTGCTCTTCCTGCTTTTGTAGCAATTGTTGCTGTTGCAGTTGCAGTTTCAGTTGCAGTTACTGTTATTGTTGCTTCTGGTGTATTGCAGTGTATGCACCTGATTGCACTCGAGTAATTCACTAATTTAACAATTTGCAAATGTGAGAATTTCATCATTAATGCCTTGGGCTTTTATTGAAAAATTGATGCACACGAATAATGCAATTGCATTTAATGTGCCTACATTAAGTGTATGAAGTATAATCCCTCCACATATGCGTTGAGCGATGTAATATCTTCAACATATTCTTTTAATATATTCAGCAAATAAAGACTTTTTGTTGAAAAATTGAAAGGACGACACGTTTTCACAGGAAGGAGAATACATAGATCTGAATATAAAATAACTAAAATAACAAAGAAAGCTGATGTACTTTCTAAATTGCTTCTAACTTGGAATATATTGTATTAACTTAGATTGGAATATTAGAGCTACGGGTTTAAGAAGCAAATCTAAGTAAGATTGAATCCGCTTAGACTATATGGACATTATACCATAATTTAAATGCTTCATCTTGCAGAATAACAACACAATTTTTTGTCTAAACTGCACGAGACATTTCTTTTCTTACTTTGTCTTATAATTATGTTGGGGACATTTACACTGCTACTTAGGGATCTATTGCGCCCTCTTGTCATTTATTTTAAGTATTTTTCCAACTTTAACTTCTTCTATCAATTGTTGTGTTGAACCTCTATTACAAAGTTTTATTTCTTTATCCAGTATGAGTATCTCCATCTAAACAGTTTCCTCGTTTACTATTGAAGATTAGTCCATATGCATATTATGAAAGTTGATTATTTAGCGACTATATCAACGGAATTAAATTTGGTAAATTATGTTTTTGAGTACCGTCGAGTTTATAAGTGACAATATTTTTATTATGGTGACCAAATAAACCAACTGTAGACACACTAGGACGTACGAAGTAGTGCTGTTCATATTCGAATTTACGAAGTATTCGAAGAAATTCGAATATTCGAATTTCAACGAAGTCTTCGAAGTTGAAAAAAACTTCGAAGTTTTTGTGAATTTTTGTTCTCGAAGTCTTCGAAGTTTAAATGTAGTGAAAAACTTCGAAGACTTCGAAGACTTCGGAAGCAAAAGGTGAAGTGAGAGCGCAAAATGCAAACAAACGTGCATCACACAAATTATTTGAGGGATGAAAGCATTTGCTTCGTTTGTACGGTTTTATGTTTTTTTTTTTTGGTGTTCTATGCAGAAAATTAAAAACATGTTTTTTTGTTTTATTTTATTACATAAAATTTATTTTATTATTAAATATGTATTATTAATATATATTATTATTAAATATGTTATTATTAAATATTTTTTATATTAAATAAAAAATTCACATTTTAAATAACTTATATTATTATTTATATTTAAAAAATTATATTTATGAAAATTTTTAATATAATATAAAATACATGAAAATTTGATGGAATTTCTTTTATACAATTTTGCTTATACACTAATTTACATTTTATTTAGATACTTCCTTATAATATTATGTATTTCTTTTCCTAGAATAAGGGATTTAAAAATTTTCCATAAACAGTAAAATAAACTGTAACTACAACAAAACATTCAAAATTTTATAATGCAAAAATAAATTTGCGCTTACCTGCGTGATCATCACAGCTCATACAGGTCAAATAATTAGGCATTAATGAGCAAAACTCATTTTTCCATAACTAATTTTCAAGGTTTTAATTTGTGATTTTCTTTTTAAAGGAAAATGAAAATTTTTATAAAATTCCATTACTAATAAAATCCATCAATACAAATATATATCATATATTATAGTATATATTATAATATTATATTAAAAATTTCCAATTATGATTTTTTAAATATAAATAATAAATATAAGTTATTTAAAATGTGAATTTTTTATTTAATAAAAATATTAATAAAACATATTAATAATAATATATATTATAATACATATTTAATAATAAAATAAATTTTATGTAATAAAATAAAACAAAAAAACATGTTTTTAATTTTCTGCATAGAACACCAAAAAAAAAAAAAACAAAAACGTACAAACGAAGCAAATGCTTTCATCCCTCAAATAATTTGTGTGATGCACGTTTGTTTGCATTTTGCGCTCTCACTTCACCTTTTGCTTCCGAAGTCTTCGAAGTCTTCGAAGTTTTTCACTACATTTAAACTTCGAAGACTTCGAGAACAAAAACTCACAAAAACTTCGAAGTTTTTTCCAACTTCGAAGACTTCGTTGAAATGCGAATATTCGAATATTCGAAGAACTTCGAATTTTTAAAAACTTCGAATAATGTGAACAGCACTAGTACGAAGACCATTAGTAGTACATTCATCAATATTGCCAAATTTAATACAGGTACAAGTGTTAATGTATTCTAACTTAGTTTGTTAAGAAAATCATTCAACACTTAAATGAAAAACATACCAGATTGATATATGCGAAGTGTGCCGCTTTCAACTGCACCAATCAGCTTTATCGATTGCTCCAAATATTTCTAAATTATCTGACTGACCCACAGTAAAATTTTTCATCTTTGGACATAATTTCATGTTAAGACATTTGAGGCAAAATTAATCGAAATGAGTGTGTTAAGCGGAATTATAATAAATTACTTTCAATCTAAATAATGTTAAACTATTCAGCACTGCTACCATTGCCCCAAAACCCATAAATAAATCAATTCGGTATTGCAGATTAATACAGGCAATTTTAGGGGAAGACACTGAAGTTTTTTGAATACGATTTGAATACAATATAAAGGGTAAATTACATATTAAAATGTGATTGAGATAAGCCTGACTGAGGGCTTCAACAATCACCACTATCTTACCGAAATGTTTTTCTTTCAATTCAGGTAATTTTTGAAAAGATAGGTTTAAATTTAGAGATTATTAAGTTTAATAACTTATCGTGTAGCCATACAATTATGATTAATTATTTATGTTATTTGACATCCTGTCATCTTAAATATATCAAAATGTTTTGTGACTGAACTCATAGCACAACTTATTTATTCACCTGTTTCCGTGCTGGTCAGTATAAAGAATATTCTTTTTTAAATACCTTACTCGCTACCCTCGTCGAAGCAGAAAACAGTTAAGTTTTGCTACGGTAGCAAAAATTAAAGCCTCAAATTTGCACTGAAATATTTGCTACCAAATTTACACAAAGCAGTACCGCAAAGTCTGTGGTGGCTCAGAGCGCACAAAGCGACCAAGAAACCAAGAAACCGAAAAATCACCACCTTCCACTTATCATCGAAGTGAAATCAGTGCCAAAGGCTTAATACCACTTTTCAACGCGGAGGTGGGTGCTTTCCTTGGTAGCAAGCGCTGTAAGTATGCGAAGACAAGCGAACTCGGGTTAAGTCAAGTCCAATTGAGTGGCTGGAGTAGATTTGGCAATAGTAGATGTATGTGCTGTCTGTGTGCTGTGCAATTTTCAGGTTATCACCGAAATACGCTTACGCCAGCTTAATGAAGACGCTGCCAGCTGCAGTAAACCTGACAGTTTAGGACTTCTCTTCTTGGACATGTGAAGGTATATTGTGTGTGAAATACACGCTGACCAAGAGCGAAATTGGAATTGTGCAACCAACAAATGAAGCGAACAAATGAAGACCAAATGGAACGACGTTTTCATTTTTGCTGAAACTGATAAATTGCTTAGATTTCTTCAGTATTGTGGATTCTTTTCTTGGCTTTGTTGTGTGTTTATAGAAGCTTGTCACATAACAGCAGGTGAAGAGGCGTTACGTTTTAATAGCGCATAGTAATGGCACATATTAGAGTACCAGTAGTCAAAGCAGTAGTAGTAGTAATCCGCTTGAAGTTGTTGTTGTTCCAATTTGCTGTTGCCATACATGGTGATGGTACGGCACCTCAATGGCTTGTCGGCGGCTATATGTATTCCATTTGTTGTATGTTGTAGAACTATCAGCTAAATCAGCAGTAAGCGCCAACAGCACCACTCACGGCTGAATGACAGGACTTTTGTAGATACTTTCAAGCGCTTGACAAGTGTGTTGACTTTAATTGAGATTTGTTGCTGTTGGTGCTGCTGTTGCTTGTGTTGTTCCCATTGCAATCGTTGCTGCTGTGTTGGTTGCAATTACTCTGTTATTTGCTGACTTCCCGCTGATGAATGTCTGACAATTCGTTTTCATTTCTCATGCACATTACGCCAAATGTGCAAATTTATCAGCTCCAATGTTGAATGTCCTTCGCGTTATTAAGCTAACAAATTTCCGTTGGGTTGGACTGACTTTGTGGGTGAGCATTCTATTATCAAGTATTTACCAAGGGAGTAGCTTAAGGTGCTTGTATTGTGGTAATAAACATCGGAGTGTGTGTGTGATATATGATTGACTGCTGCAGTAACCAGTGAAGCAGTCATTCAATTCATATCCGTTCGTCATAATGAGACTCAGCACCTTGTCAGTGGGTACCAAATGCGGGTACGCAATTTTTAATGAGTTGGAAAAATACCTGAGGAAACAATCTTGCATGATAACTATCATGTTGATGTAGTTTTCAACATCAATGAATTTTATTATTTATATCATCATTAAAAAAATTGATAGATACTTATAATTGAAAGCTTTCAACATCAGTTACCACATAAATCTATATTTGGCTTGAAAAGCGATACAGTTCTGGAAGAAAGCTTTTATTATAAAGTGAGCAGTTAAACCAAGTCAAATATACAATAATCAAGCCACAACTTGAAGACAGCTTAGATATAAACGGAAATAATAGTTTTAATAGTTTTAATCTATATTTCGGTCTTAGTTAAACACAAAAGATGTATCAAAGTTTCTTTTTCCAGCTCTCTGAGTCTCCTGCATATGTCAGTATTGGTATGCTTGTGCTGCTTATATACCATGACCCATACAAATGATACCTCTACAATCTCTTCATGATGATGACATCCATTCCAAGACTGTAAAATTTTAAACATTCGTATATTGCGTGAATTGTGAAATGAAAGTGTGAATTTAAAGTGTGAATCTTCATGAAGTTAATGAATTTAATCAGATTTATGCTCATGTAGCTGACAGCGGAAGTTAATCAAGGTCTCCCAAAAAAAGTACACATTGTTAAGTTCAACAAAATTTATGCACTTAAATAAAATCGTAATTCCCTACAACCTCATCAATGCATACACGCAGCACCGAGAACCCCAATAACTGCACACTACTTCACCGAACTCGAAGAAAAAGCACCCAATAAGGAAAAAAATAATTTTTATAATGAAATTAGCATAAGAGGAAGGCTTCCAAAGAAAGAAACCGTAACACTTTTCGGTTTATGAAGAAAATCTTTTTACTTAAAGAAAAGAATATTTAATTTATGCGCAAGAGTGGCTCACGTGGCCCGAGCTTGTTGCACGCACAACACTTGAATTCAAATATCAAATGAAAAAAATTCCATTGGAGTTAAAATAAAAAGAATACTTTAGTTATTCACACAGGTGAGCGGGGAGGACAACTATTTTAATTTTAGAAGTATACTTATCTGGAACTCAATAGCTCAGACAATTAACACCTATACTTTCCGCACAACCTCACCAACGAAGTTTCACTTACAATTCCAAGTCGGACGCATTCAATGCTTGACCGAATTCCCTTTTAATTCAACTTCATTCAATTCCATTCAATCCCATTCAACCGGATTTAAATTCGTTCAACTCCACGCAAACTTATTCAATTTATTGGGTATTGGATTGACGTTGTTGGTGATTGGAGCAACTTGGACGATATTTAAGTGTAAAATTATTTAGTTTTTTCAAAAAGAAATAAGTTTATTAGTTTTTAATATTAATTCTACCTTAACTATGCGTAAATTGATTTCCATTGCAGTAGTATGTAACCTGGACCAGAGGCGAAACAAAAGGGGGATTGGGGATATATTACATTATATAAGCATCAGGGGTACTAAAATACTTACAGTGCTCTTTTCGTCAGTTATGATACCGATGGCACTGTCGTAGACTCCACAAAAAGGTGAGCACTGAAGTGTTACCTTTAATTTGTAACGCTTTTAAATTTATTTACATATTCCGTATACGTTTTACATACATACCTGACTATTCGAATGCACAACTCTACTCTTTCTTCTGTACAAGCGAGTACACTTTGCTTTTAGATGTCCGTCCAATTGTCTGTCTGTCCGGGTTAATTTGAAACATTTTTTCTTCTTATTTTCGGGACACATTTAGGCCGTTGATTTATTGCTTCTGACATTTTCCAACTTATTTCGTATGGCTTGTTTTTAAGGTTACTAGCTTGTGGGTGTACGCTAACAGTGGCTACCTGATATGGAGTAGTACTCCAAACTGCATAAATATTCTCAAGTAAAATATTCCAGTGTCAGTCATTTTTCATCTCTATTTTTCGTAAAAACATCTTAATCTGTAAATAATATGACTAAAATTAAAACTTAATCTTAATGGTATATTTCGAACCGTCGTCCAATGTAACTGCATCCGTGTCATCCTGCGTGTAAATGTGCCATATAAAGAGTTTCATATATTAAGTAAAATCCACATATATTTATATGAGTCCATACCATATATGAGTATTATATATTTATATGTCATATTTTTTTTTTGTTTTGTTAAAATTGTTTTTGTTGTTGTCGGTTTCCTTGGCTTACGGTCCATTTAAAGTCATCTCATCATCGTCATTATAATAATCATCAACAGCAGCATTTCTCATCCAACCTTCAGCTTGGATGAGAAGGAACGTGCGTTATGTTTTATTTAAAATATTTGTTTATAAATTTTAATGTTTTTAGGTTATTTTTCTCTCCGTCCGAATGTTTCCTTGGTCTCTGGTACATTTGAAATGTTGTTGGCATAAATTTGAGTTGGGTACGAAATGCTGCAAGTAATGGAATTTTAATTTAATCTGTTTATTTTTGCTTAATGTGTATCTGCTGCACACAGGCAAGGAAATTGTATCCAAACAACTCACTTAGAATATTTCAATTCTTTTATGTTTGTTTTAACAAAATTATTTTATTTAATATGGCAACGCCAACGACTAAACACAATATTCAAGATATATTTTCTATAAGAAAAAATAAAATGAAATGCTATGAAATAAATTTATCAGGATATTGCTTCGCTGGGATGTTGAAATGGTCGAAGCATTGTTGAGGAAATTAAAAATTCGTGATTTAAATTAATAATCAGTAGCATCCAAAGTAATAATATATATGTATATAAAAGTACAATATCACACTTCTTTCTTATATATTGTAAAGACTGTGCTCCTTTATCTAGACAACTTATGAATCTCAGCTATCCAATCAAATAATGCAGGTTTATAAGGCCTTTTATTTCAGATTGTTTTTGAGTTATGTATGAGCTCCTGTATTTGAAATATTGTATTATTTTAAACTGTAGGCTTTACTTCTGCTCACTTCGATCTACAAACTGTGACTATATTTTATTTATATATATTTATATTTGTAGAATACTATAACTTAGTTTTTAGTAATGAGCCTGCTTTGTCGGTTTTTATATATTCATCCAACTTAAGATGTCTACCTTAGCATCTCCTATGTTTCAGAATTAAGGTCACGCAATCCCATAACACATTGTTAGCGGTCCGATTCTCTATACCTCTAAATTCTATTAGAGTACATTTCCTGTTTTATTAGATGATAACTCAACCCATAGCGGCATGTCAAAACTTATGTAGTGATTTTAAAGTCAATTTTGCTGAAATTTAAATAATCTCTTAATTAATTTTCATTGCAAATCGAATTCTATTTTGATTGATACAGTCCAAGGAGATTATTCTGCTGTAATTCTCTTCTTATTTTCCTAATAATGAAAAGAAATTATATCTGTTTAAAGCACAGCATGGTTTCTGGCTACAAGCAGCGTGGCTGCTTTTCTCCAGGCAAGTCACTCCGTTATTTCATTATCGGAGTTTTCAATATGATCACTATATTATAATGCACTAGTACCCGATGATTCTTTTTTCTAACATCTTTTCTTTTTCTGTTTGCTGTTGTACTTCCACATCGATATTTGCAGGTCAACTACTTAAACACTGGTGGAACCTAAAGTCGGGAACTGTACTGTATACTGTACTATATATAATAAAATGTTATCGATATTTTGAAGATAAGCTAACCTTTAAAAAAACCTTTTTGTGTGTACTCGTAATATATTATTGTGTAATTCAAATTCTTTTTGCTACATTAATATGAATCTTTTATCAAAAAGGAAACGCTTTTTCTGATGGAGAGTTCAATAGATCGTTTAGGTTATAATACTTCTATTTCTTATTTGCACGTGATTCTAGTTTAATCTTTCATATTATATATATTCGGATCATACATATAGTAGATCTAAGAGTAATGTTGGCGACTGTCTATGTAGATAAAATTGGATCTTTCTTTAATGAAATAACTTTCAGAAATGCATCTTAAAGAATTATATTAAATAAATTTGAAAAGAATTTAACTATATGTCGAATTTGATTTAATGCTAATATAAAAATTGTTACATTCACAAAATGAATAGTTATTGTTAAAAAGACTTACATTTAGGCCTCTTTTCTTAAATATGAAATAGCCACTTACAGTGATTAATGAAACTCTGTAATTATTTTAATCACTAAAAAAATTTTGTGATTTTTTTTACATATAATATTTTTATTACTATCTTGTAAAATTAAATATTTAACAAAACCAATTTTTATTTATATTTGCAATCCTTAACCGGTAATTTAATAACATAACATTTTTATACTCTTTTATTGCTTTATTAACAGAAATAAATGGCATTTTTCATATTTCTATGTTTTTCGTTTAAGTTAACAGTAGGGTAGTAGCAAGCATTTTATGGTATGTTAAATAATTCAGTTCTGTTAAAAAAAATATTTAACACTAAATTTCAACAATATACAGTCTGTTATTTCAGTTTAAAGTTGATGCAAATTTTATATGCTTTAATTTAATAAAATAATTAAGCTAATGGAACAATTGTTTGAATAATACGCAACTTTGTAAAACAATTTTAAATAATATATTTTATTGTTAACAATATTTAGACTATTGACTATAGTCATCTTTACGGTATCACGAATAATAAAATAATTAATTGTTGATTTAATATGCAATTAATAGGGCAGCCATACAATATAACCACCGAAAATGAGTTTTTATATTAATGGTATTGATATATAGTGCATATGGATGATCTAAGCACTGAGACTTGAATAATCTCCTTCTTTCATTCGTTTTTAAATCTGCCTACCATTTCTAATTTTATTATATATTCACTGCAGTGCTCTCAAAGCGTTTTTTATTCCATCTCACATTCATTCTTTTTCTTGATCGTCCTCGATTGCGTATTTCTAGAATTTTATTTTATTTTTTGATTTAAGCATAGAGATTATATGTCTCATTCAACGTATTTTTAATTTTTCTAAATTGTTTTCAGAATATAGACTAAAAAAATTTTATAATCAATTTGTTTCAGAAACTACGGATATATATGTGAATACTAGTGATCCTTTGGCTTAGTCAAAGCTTATCTTATATTTTGTTTTTACTCACATTTCATATAATAGTAGAAGTTTCTGTTCTATTGCTTGAAAACCGTTTTATTAACTTTAAAAATTTCAAATCTAATGTTAATAAATAAATGATTTGTGTAAATTAATCACATACGTAATGTTATATTTTGTTCTACAGACTTTTTAACAGCGTCATGTAAGAGTCAGTGCTGTTAACATTTGAATTGTGAGAGAGTAGCAGCGACAAGTTTTCGGCTTCTCAACACTTTATGCACTGCAGTTGGAAAAAGTCCAATCAGTACTTAACAAACTCTCGTTCGAAGTGGTGGGGTTGCTCGTCGTGTTTATAAAAATTTTTTTATTTACGTTTACGAAATCGGAAGCAGAGGAAAACGGAAGTGAAGTAAGTGTTAACGATATTGTTTACGGAAGTGTGGTGAATATTTTTATTCGTTATTCGTGTTACGTTAAGTACAGCACAACATCGGAACTCAATAGAACAGAATTTCTCGTTGTCATAGTCGTCGTCGTCGTCGTTGTCGTCGGCGGTGTCAGTTTCTTCAATTTTAAATTAGTCAAGTTTTGGGAAAAATTAGCAGAACAACGGCAGCTGCTGACTGCGTAGGACAACAGTAGCGGATGCTGCACCCTAAGCTCAAATGGCATAAATACAAAAATTTTTTTGGTGTTAAACATGAACATAAATTAAATTCAACCTAACTTAACTTTAATTTAATGTGAATTAAGAGTTGAAATTACAAGAGAATAAATAATCAAAACAAAAATGCACAATAAAATGCAATTAAATGCGAGTGAAAAATTGAAATTCGTGCTTAGTCGTTAAAAGCACAACGGCAGCTGTTGCGCTTCGTCCGACTTAAATTCGCGTAAACCTTCAAATTTACATGCAGACAGTTTGACGCCGACGATTGTGTCGCGTTGTGTGGTGCGGTGAAGTGCGGTGTAGTGTGTGCTTTTGTTGCATAAAATTGTTAGCGGTGCTTTGCCGTTGTCGCGAAACCGTTAGTGCGCTTTTACGGCCCGCGTGCATTTTCGGCACAAACGCGTTTTCTTTTTTGGTTTCCGTGCAAATTTAGACTTACGAAGTCCATTGAACAAACGAAATACTTTGGTTGCGTAGTGAAACGCGTCTCAGACCACAGCTCCGTTGGATCCACAAAAGGCTTTGTCACTCCGTCGTCAGTGCTGAACGTCACTCGAGTGCATTTTGGTGCGGTTGAACGGCTTTTGTTTACTTTGCTTTGCTGGCGTGTGTGTTGCGGCTTACGTGCGAACGTGGGGGACGTGGTATGTGTGCTGGACTCCAGTGTATCGTAAAGGTGTGAATCGTCATAACGCGCACCCATTCACAGAAACTGTTTAGGCTGTGCTAGACGCTGTGCTGGTATTCACAGCGCCTCGTCTGTCCACGGCAGGCGCAATTAGCGTCGTTCGTGTTGTCGTTTAATTAAAAGCAGGAATTCAATTTGAATACAAATTACTCAAGTGTGGCGCAAAAGAGTGCCGGTAGCACCGGGGAGTGTGTGTGTGTGAGACTGCAGATAGCACGTGCTTTGCAAAAGCACTAAACACAGTTGGTGCTTGTCTGCCGGCCTACTTAAAAACTGCAACCAGAAGAATTCCAAAGGTGTTAAGAGCGCGTATGTGACTTGACTGCAAAACCAACAAATAGCAATCAACTAGCGCAGTAGCCACAAAAATAAGAAGAATAGGAGCAAACTATTTTTAGTCATAGAAGTGCAAAATGAGTGACCAGCAATTTCAACACAGTCAGCACAGCTGGGCCCTGTGTAGGCTTGTCTGGCTGTTGCTTATCGCAAGTAGCATCTCTGCCTCTGTGGCTGCCTCAAATTCCAATGACCCTTGCTACTACGAAAGCAAGCCACGCAAGTGTGTACCGAGTTTTGTGAATGCAGCCTATGGTAATCCAGTGCAAGCTTCTAGTGTTTGCGGTGCACATCAGCCGGAACGCTACTGCGAATTGAACCGCGATGGTAGCGTAGGTGATTGTCGCATGTGCGATAATGCGAAAACGGAATTTCGTTTTCCTACAAGTGCACTAACAGACCTCAATAATCCGAACAATGTGACTTGCTGGCGTTCGGCAACTGTGCCTGTGCCATTAGACCTCGATACAGCACCGCCGGATAATGTGACACTTACACTGTCACTGGGCAAAAAATATGAGTTAACCTACATCAGTTTGTCATTTTGCCCTAAATCGCCACGACCTGATTCCATGGCTATATATAAGAGCTCAGATTTTGGACAAACTTGGCAGCCGTTTCAGTTTTATAGTTCTCAGTGTCAGAAATTTTATGGACGTCCAGATCGTGCCAAGATTAGCAAATTTAATGAACAAGAAGCGCGTTGCATAGATTCACATCGTGATGGCAGTACACAGCGGTTCGCTTTCAACACACTAGAAGGTCGTCCATCTGCTAATGATTTGGACGGTTCTTTCGTGTTACAGGACTGGGTGACTGCCACAGATATACGTGTAATATTTCACCGCCTTGAGTTACCTGCAGAACTAATGAAGGTTGAGCCTCAAGTAGCCACCAAAACAAATGCAAACAGTTTCAGCGATGAAATGGGCAGCAGTCAGGAGGACTATGATTACAATCTCGAAGATAATGATAGCACTTATGATGAAGATGATTATGAGGAACCGAAAAAACATTTGGAACTTGACGATGACTTAGATTTGGAAGAATATGCAAATGATGGCATATTAAAAGAAGCAAAACGTAGCAGCAAACACAAATCCAGCGCTTATGAAAAGCATTATTTGGGAAAGTCCCAACTTGCACAAACTACAACAACGAGTACCATAAAGATTAGTGTGCCCGAAAAATCAAAAGCTACCGATACCAAGCCCACCCCAGAACCAACTGTTAAAGATCTTTTAGCAATGTCACAGCATTATGCGGTCTCAGATTTTGCCGTGGGTGGACGTTGTAAATGCAATGGACATGCTTCAGAATGTATAGCCGCAGTAAGTAACAATGAAGCTTTGCCACCTTATGTGGATGACAGCGATAATGGGGATGAAGATGCGAACAGTTTTGGACGCAGTACTGGCTTACTAAATAACAATCAGAACGCGAACCTTATAAACGCCAGAATGACAATGACATGTGCCTGTAAGCACAACACAGCTGGACCGGAATGTGAACGCTGCAAGCCATTCTATTTCGACAGACCGTGGGGACGTGCAACAGATAGTGAAGCCAATGAATGTAAAAGTAAGTACAAAAGTAACAAATAACATAATTCCGAAAAGAAAATAAACCAACTACAGCAAAGGCGCCAAGCGAGTTTATATGCAAAACTCCATTCATTGTGGTAGCAGAGCTGAGTGGTCAGAATATTCTTTTGAGTTGCGTGGCCTTGCCACATCCTGCAGCAAGTACCTCCTGTGTGCTTTAATGAGTTTCTGAGTCGTCTACTGTGGGTAAATGTAATTGTAATTCCTTTATAAAAGAGGAATAGTACGAGTAGCATCACAAAACTCGCTGAATTGCAGCATTAAAAGTGATTAGTTTCCAGGTTTTGGGCTGCGTTTGTGAGTTTCCATTGCTCCAGCAAAATTTGTCATGACTTGGCTGATTTTCGGATGCACAGTTCGTTGCAAGTGTGGCATTTCAAGTGCATGGCCCGGCTTGGCGCGGTTCGTACGCTTCATAAAAAGTTGAACGGACCAACAATATTTGACATGACATTGATTAACGATTTTAATTTTGTTCTAAGGATCACTCTACTGAAATAGCAAAAAATTTAATTTAAATTTGCATTGAGTGGAGCGAATCTAATGTGAAGAATTGCAAAAGGGGTAGAAGTGAAGGGAATGCAGTTTAGACATTTTTGAAATTACTACATTATAAGTCGAAAAGGGGTTGAAAGTATTCAAAGAATTTGTACTTAAACAAGAAGTTTCATTTTTTAAATTAAATTAAGAAAAATGACTTTAAAATTATCTGGATAGATTAAAGTTCTGCTTTTCCATTACGTATTCTTTCTCATTTTTAGAGTTTTCTTTTAGGTATAAGTGCAGTTTTATGGGGAATAATTTAAAAGTTGATAGAAATTCATATTTTTTCCCTTTTCATCGCTGTCTGTGATACTTCTTCCAAGAATGTTAGTGTTCGACGTCCAATAACTTTTTCATTCTCTGATTTGATTCCAAATATCATTTTGGAAGTATCTTTGATACATTTTTCATAAATGTTAAACTTGGATGTCCTATAAGTTTATCCTTCTCTGGGTTTGTTTTCAAAAAACATTTATGAAATGTCAAAGGTGAGTTCTTGATGGCAAACAACATTTTTTTGCTTACTACAGTTCATTTGTTACATGGTCGTTTCTTATCTTTGGAACACCGAGTTTTTCTCTTTAGATGTTTTGTTTTTACAGATGTTACTTTGCTAAGTTTTTTGTGATTTACAAGCTAGCTATTTTTTCTGCTTCCTACAATGGAATGCATTCGACAATTATATACAGTCTGGAATGTTAATTTTCTTGTTTTTGATAATATATGTGATTTAATAATCAATATATGGTTAGTTTTTTTTGGAAGCGGCTGTATCTTCCCAATTGGTATATAGTGGTGTTTTATCCTATTACTTGATGGTACGTCTACATTTCATTTGTTGGTAGGTAGTGGTGTCCAGATCATTGTATTTCATTAATTTAATTTTCTTTTATTTAATTCAATGTTTTTGTAAAAGACGTTGTAATAATTAATCTGTTTATCAGTTTTCCCCACATTACCTTAGTTTTGACAGTATTCGTCGTAATTCTCTTGATATGAAGGTTATTCCGTTATTGTTTGCAGTTCATCTCATCGCAGGCTCACTTTAGATCTAGTTTGAACTTCAGACATATTTCTAATATATTTAGTCTATATTGAAATCAGTAAAAAAGCTATAGCAAATTGACTTAATCGTCATTAAACTTGTTATAATGTTTACTTGCGACGCAAAACAGAACTCTACTTAAATAGATTTTATTTGTTTGGGTTTTATTAAAATAAAAAAATATTAAAATCTTAGAGTCACAGAAAGCTATTAATTTAGATTCTAGGTGTTATTTATATCTTTAATACCTTAAGTCTTCATGAAGTTATAAAATGTGCATTTCTCTATTCCTCTTCTCCCCTAATTGACATTTTAAACTTCAAATTCATAAATTAAAAAAGTTTCTCTTCGGTCAAGGAAAATATACAATTTTAATTATATTCCATACAAAGAACCAAGTTCTAAAATTGCATTTCTGTCTAAGCTATAAAGTCCAAAATTTTATTAACCTTTACTGTGGGTGTTATAGGTAAATCTGTTGTTTTTAGGTAATCCCACAAAACACATTTTACATTACGTGAACAAATAGGTATTAGGAAGGTGTAAAACTACCCCGCAACGATACGTAGAAGAAGGGAAGGAACCACATTTAGCTGACAACAATAAATTACAAGTGATTAACTTTCCGAACCCCGGTTTATCTGCTGTTTAATTTAAAAATACGCAAAAGAGATGAGGGGAGAAAATTAATCAAAGACTATTGATGAAGTTTTGCACTAGGAGTCCAACGATGTTTGAAAGGTGAAAGTGTAAGAAAATACTTGGGCATATCTTCAGACTGAGAAATCATTTTAGATGAATATAATAAGAACATTCATACGTCGACCACTGGAGAAAAATTTCTACATGTTTTCGATCATATTTTTGAGTTTAAGTTCAAATGTGTGTTGTTTGGATTAAACAAGGTACTGCGTAAAAAATAACTTTATAATTCTTTGCATTCGCTTATAAAATCCCTTCAATTTATTTTGAAACTTAATAAAATAATAAAATCTTAGTCAACAATAGAACGTTCGAAAAATTCTCATTTTTAAAGTTTCCATTTACCTGAGATAAGCCCCTCGCTTGCCTTTTACGCATTAGCAATCCAAACGGTAATCCAGCCTTGAAGGTCACAAGCACGCAACAGCAGCCACCTAGCATGAATAATTCTAACCCGGCAGAGTTTTCTAAAATAAAATACATATGTGAATATTCCCTACATACACACACATACCGAAAGTACATAAATATTTTTAATTTCGGCGACTGTATGTGCGTGTTTGTTTGTGTGTTTTATAAACCTGATAAACGATAAAAAGTTACAATCAAAGACCAACAACCACAAAAAAAAAATCGCACGACAAAAGCAGTTGGCATCGAATTTGCTTCAAAAAAATATCACAAATAAGAGAACAAAGCAAAAAAGCTTATTTATAGTTTAGTAAATTGTATAATATATTGTAAACAACAAAAAATTTGAAAATTCCTTACGCGATTAATAACATACCAGAAATTGCCATGTTTATAGAGCAGGCAGAAGGCAGGAGGCAGAAGGAATGAGGCAGTAAGCCGAACCGCAAAATAAACTTCGGCCAACAAACTTATTTCCCTTCAACACAAAATGATAGTGTTTTTTTACCCCTCTTTTTAGCAATTCTATTTGATGGCATGTGCCTTCACAATAACAACAACTAAACTAACTTCATTGCAAACAAAAAAAAATAAGAAAAAAGAAAAAGAAAAACAAACAACAATAAAAGTATCAGCACACAAAGAAGCCGGCAAGACAAGGAAAAAAGTGACAAAAATATTTATGTTGCATGAAATTCCTTGCGACTATGATGACTACGAAGGTAGTAAAGCATAGCAGCAACATTCAAGGGTTGACTGCATTTGCAAAGAAGATTTATGCAGATAATAGCGCACGTTTCTGTTAAACCTTAGCAACCGAACCTGCTGCAGCATTCATTTGTTGTTTATTGGTTGTGTTTTGTACTTTCACTGTTTTGCCTACTACCTTTTCGCTGTATTACATTGGCCCCATAAGCTTGTGGTGGATGCTGTTCTTCTAATTTTCTTCCTCTGCTTCCTGCATTTAATACTGCTTGCTTGCTCGCTTGCTTGCATGTTGAAAGTTTAACCAACAAAATATAACAAAGAAACCTGTAACAAAAGCAACAACCAAAATTATTGATGGCACTAGTTTTAGTACAACTGCCGCTGCTACTACTGCTGCTACTATTGCTGCCAGTGCGGCTGTGGCTGCTGTTTGTCCTGCTGTTTTTATTAACATTTTTACATTTATTGCTTTTGCTACACTCACCAGCCCTACATTCAACATATGACAATGCTGCGACCCTTTGCGCTTCTGATTTAATATGCCAACTCTATCTTCACATAACTGAGAGTCCGTCACTCTGTCTCTCTGTCTGTCCACATGTAAACATGTGCATACTTCATTGTACATTTATTTATAAAAGGTTTGCATGCTGCTCATATGTTCGTATCTGTGCTTTTGTGTGTGTGTGTTTGTCACTATTCAGTTGTAGTTGTTGCAGTTGCTGTTGTTGTTGCTGGCACTTTACCCTCATCGTTTTCATTTCCAATTCATTGGTTCGCACATTAATATTTAGATTTGCTTTATTCGCAAACGATTTGTTTGGAGTTCAATTTGGTTCATTTTAGTTTTTGGCATTTCAGTTACGGCGAGTGTTACTGCGACTGTTACGGCGAGCGCTGTTATTGCCTTGCTGCTCTGCTGCTTTTAGTGGTAATCTGCGGCATCTGTTGGTTTTTTCAAATTCAATTTCGGGTTTTAATCTCTTTTTTTGCATTTCTGCCCTCATATTTTCCTTTTTCTTTTGTTTTTGTTTTTGTAAATTTATATTAGATTTATTTTGGTTTGTTTGTAAATGAAACATTGCTGTACGTTACCGTGGACTTCCTTGCGCTGTCGTGCATTACCCTTGTGCTCTACTACTCTGTGTTCCTTCTGTCGATTGCAATTTTGTTGATTTTCGCCTTACCTCGTTGTGGCTGCTGTCAATGTGGAAGTCTGTGCCTTGTGGTGCTGCATGTTGCCTTGGTGTCATATTTGATTATGACTATGAATCGGCATTAGTGGCATGTTTGCATTTTCGTAAGTGCCTTTCATATTTGCAGTATCATTGCATCTAGTCAGTCTGCTAGCCAGTCTGTTCGCCAGAAGTCCGTCTGTCCGGCTGAGGTCGACCATGTCGCTGGCTTACACTGATAGCAGTAATTGTTTGAATTTTTCTAATTTGCTTCCTTGAATTCAACCCGAAGTTACAATTTATAATTTGATTATTTCAGTAGAGCGTTCGGAATTTTAACAGCTGCGGATGATTTCTTTAGATTTCAAACCATTTTCGTTTTTGTAATAAAGACGGCTATTAAGCCATTGATTATCAGGGTCATAATGCAGGAATAATATCCTTTCAGTTTAACTTAATTGATTGCTTTTGGCATAATTAAAATGAAAATTCAAAATCTCTTAGAAAACTGCAGTACATGTGCTGTGATATTATCTTAGAGTCAGTAATAATGGTTTCAACTCTGATCAATATTTTGTATAGGAATTGTGTGCATTCCAATATCTAACCAATATCTTGTTCTTTTAAATAACTTTCATATGAAATAGTTTATTAATCTTTTCCCGTTCATTAAGAAATGAAGCTGCGAATAAGAACACAATTGCCTGCAGTTACGCACACGCAGATTTAAACAAAAAAAGGGAAACAAAAGAAGGGAAAAATATTCTGCAAATGACGCTCATTAAGTGCGAACATATCAAGGAAATGTTGTTAATAATCACAGATAGCATTAAAAATTATTTTAGTAAATTCATTGTTGTTGTTGTTGATTTGATTTCATTTCTCTTTGCTCCACACAAATACACATGTACTTGTTATAAACAAGTTGTTAAAGAAAAATTGCCGGCAATGCAGAAAATCGCTACTCCACAAGAACGAACACTTCATTTTCACAAATACTCTACCACAACATATGTTTGTGTGCAGCTGAGCGTATGCGACAAGTGTGCGCTTGTTTGTGTGTATGTTTATTTCCCCTGTAACTGTTTTAAGGATTACAACTTGCAATAGTTGCACATAATTACCGCCATTCACCACAATTTTTATATGAAAATATATGTACATACCTAAGTATATAAGTGTGTATATATCTACTGACATTAATGTTGCAGCTTATCGACGCTTTAAGTAGGAGGTTTTTTTTAAATTTAAATTGACACTACAATCGGCAAAAAGAAAAATGGAAAAGCACACTTTTACCCTTTATACAAACAGTGCGAAAATGATTTATATAGTATTGGATTATATGGAGAGTAATCGAGGTTTTGGTTTGTTAATACTCATATGTCTAGTAGTACTAATTTCTATAAATTATATTACTGGCAACTTTTATTATACTCTTTTTACAAAAAGTGCGATAATAATTAATTAAATAATAAAGAAATGTTAGAGACCCTACTTCTTATACAATATATCAGATATGTATAGCTCATGTGCTTTTTTTCTATTTATACTAGGGAGAAAATATTCTAATGCTTTAAGCATGGCCGATTCATATGCGTCACCAACCTCTTTTGTTGAAAGCATACGATACTCTTATATTCGTCTAATTCGCGCTACAGTATGCCTACGGTATAAACCTTAACTATTCGTTGTTTGTCGCTTCTCTTTTTAGCCAGTCCCTACGGTGTTACCCTTCACTACTCGTTGTTTGTCGCTTCCCTTTTTAGGCAGTCCGCTCAATCACCAATGGGGTTTTACTTGGTAATGAAGGGGTCGAGGTATCGACACTCTGTATATTATTCATGGTATCGTAATTGTTGCATAATCGATGTCATAATGTATTGTAGTTTGTTTATTCTCAAGCTGCTTTCGACGAGAATACTTCTCAAGTTTAATTTAAGTCTTTACTATGTTCACAATACTTTATATCGCTTTGTCACAGTGAGCTTTATATCTTATTTTTCTCATCCTAGTGGTTGTACTATTGTTTAGTTAATATAATTTGTTTATTTCCAAGCTTGTTATGACGATATTGCTTCTTTAGCTAATCTAAAATGTCAGCAAGTCGTTAGTATACGGTCCCACAACATTAACAGAAAGGATCGTTGGCGTACTTGTTACTTGAACTGGTATTCCCAGAAGTACCCATGTCCTGTATGATAATCTTACTCATTTAATAATGAAATATTTGTTTAGGATAAAATTTAATGGTTCTTGTATTACTACAAAAGCACTGTCTTTATATCAGATATATCTGCTTCATATCATATGAAGCGGTATAAAAATATCACTTATACCTTAAAATAAAAACAGATTGTAACATCAAATTTTTTTACATAAACAACTTTAAGAAAAACAGAAAAGGCAGGAAGTTCTCAACATCATATTCCAAAAATATTAACTATTAAACTAAAAATTAACTTAGCAAATAAAAAAAAATTATCAATTACGAAGTCAACCCAATTACTTCAATTCACTTAGGCGTTGTGTGCTCCATCAAGCTTAAGTAGGTACATTGAATTAAACAAAAGTCAAATTGTCAGTTAGCAGCACCTGCAACGCTAAAAATTAATATCAAAGGTACGTGTTAACTGCATCTTTCGTAAAGCTCTTTATAGAGATATCCAATGTTGTAATGAATATATATAAATTTTTTTCTTTATACTATATAATTAATATATACAAATTATAATACAGTAGATTTCGTTGATAGTTTTATATTGATATAAAATTTTTTTCTAATGTGAAGCGCCATTTTGACTGCCGAATGCGAAGTAGCGCACAAAATTATGCTTCTTCATATGCTCGTCTTTGGTTTCAGCTTTAATTTGTGAGGAAAATTGCTGTTGTTGTTTTCTGGATTTTGCTTAATTTTCGTGCACTTCTTTTGTGGACCACAAATCCTCTTTGGAGTATTTAACTGTGCATTTTACTAACGTTTTAAATGTTTTCCTTTACTTTCATTTGCCATTTTTAATTTTTTTTTATTACCACCATTTGGTTTTTCCTCCTGCAAATGAATTAGGTTTTTTGCATTTGCAATTTTCTAATGAAATTGCGAATTTTACTCCTTTACAGGCACAGCTGTTTGACAGCTCATACCCTAATCCCAAGTCCCATAGTTACAGCGGATGCAGTGGCACCGGCGATTGTGCTGCAATGGTGTTGGCATCAGCGGCGCAACGAAGATTGCATGTCTTGTGTGGAAATTCGAGGATAACATACAAGTGGCTGTAAATTGTAAAATCGTAAACTCCAATTTCCATTTCTATACCCCATTCAACATTTATTGCTTTTATTTGTTATTTTTTTTGTTGTTGTTCTTCATCAGCATTTGTTGTCATGGTATTGCTATTACTGCTGCCAGAGCTGATCCTCATCCTATTGAGGTTGTGTTCTTTTTTGAGAAATTTTTTGTTCCCAACGTTTGCAGAAAGGATTAAATCAACACTTTTTGCAGTGTATGCACGCATACGTTAACATTGCACAAAGCTAACATCAACATTATCAACCACTGCTGCCACCCGCTCAAATCCCTTTTCATCAACATCAACATTCGCAGTTCTAATGGCAACATAAGCTGCATTACTGTCGCTACCTACCACCAACTAAGCAAACAACAACAACTACTAACGCCATTAATTAAACCTCGACAGAGAATCCAAAACACATGCATACGTACTCACACCATCCCTCTGGCGTTCATGCACATTTATACAAAAATAAACTGGAATGTAAACAAAACGAACGAAAAAAAAAAAAATAAAGTCGGAAGTACTTAAATAAATCCATAAAGACTCTAACTGTTCCTTTGGTGTCTTATGTTGTTATGGTAACTGTTTTAAACTCCTTCATCTCGTGACTTCTATTTTGGATTAATGTCGGTGAAGTAATATTTATTGTTAACGATGAAGTTTCTTAAACATTAAAGAGTCGTGCTAAAAAAAACCGTAAAATTTTGTTCCGAAATAAAGTCTCTCATATAATCAAAATATTTTCGAAATATATGTGCACTATAACTGCACTATTTTCTTTATTTATATTCGATTAAAAGATGAACCTTTTGCCCTTAACGAATCTTTTTCCGAAAAGTTCAGGGTTCTTTTTTTTATTATGGACAACTGTGTGAGGATTGTACTTATATGGTACGGCCAATTATATGAAGTTAGCTGGGAGTTGCGTGCTATAACTATGCGTATTGACGAGATACATCAGAGTTGAAACAAGAGAAAATAGAATAATGAATATACTCGTTAAATGAAACTAATTCAAACGTTTGTTATGGAGATGATAACGCAATCTCTTCAAATATTCCAACCTTAAATCGCTAATATTTTTCGATCACATATTGCTTTTATTCGATGAGAACTATTACTCATTGCTTGAACAGTTTCATGGTTTTTATATAGTTGTTCTTCAGAGATCTTGCTGAGGTAATTTTCATATTAAAAAAAGACTGTTGATGAGATCGGAATACACTTTGATACTATATTACTCTATATAGTGAATAAAATTTGTTTAAGTTTAAAATTGACACCTTAGTGTAATTGAAATATATAGCACTTAATTTGTTTTATAAATTTTTTTATATAAAATGAAAAAATATCTACTTTTAGTAACAAAACTGGTTACATACTAGATAGGGTGTCGTATGTAGTCAACCTAACAGAAAGATTTTCACACTCTCCATGCATTTTAAATTTTTTTCCATATTATTTTGCGAATTAAATTGCAACTGTGTTTTTCCTATTACTCCTGTTCGCTACATTCTCTCATATCGGTGAGCACATGCTCCATGCATTCTTGCATATCTTGTCGTGTAGTGTTGGTAGCGAAGTATGTGTCTGTTGTGGCAGTGGCTTATGTATGCAGTCCTTCCGTTGATGTAAATTGCAATTAGTGTTGACTTATGCACAAAAAGTATAGTTTTATGCAAATGTCTGTGGGAAGGATTTCGGTTTAGCCAAATCTAGCTTAGCTAGAGATTTGCAATTTGATTTACTGGCTCGGCAGTTGAAGGACATAAAAAACGATACCAGAAGATTTATGCAATAAATTAAAATTTTTTTACATAATCTTGGAAGTCGCAGATACTTTCTATGTTTTTAGTGCTTCTTAAGCACTTTCTGACTAAAGCGCTTAACCTGTCGCTTAAAGCGAAAATTTATTAAAATTTATTTGTAATAAATTTTACGAAAAAAGATACAAATAACAAAATGTATTTATTTAAAGAAAATATTTAAAAAATTTCGCTGCTAATTGGCATATTAAATGCGACATAATGAGTATCGCGCCACAGATCCATTTTGAAATTTTTACACTAATTGTCGACAAAAGTTGCTACACTCGAAAAAAAAAATTCGAAAATGTATTATTGAGTACTATGTTTTGAATTCTCGTTCATAATCATATTGAAACCAATGAAGAAACCACAGTCAATAATAAATGAGTCCAAAATATGTATAAGTCGATATGTGAGTGAACTTTTAATTAAACTCTTAGTTTTTTGGGAATAAGACTAGATATATTAAATTTTTACAAAAAAACTATGAATATTTTTTGAAATGACTACAATCGAAACACTTTCATATTATTATTATATTAATATATTAATTATTTACTACTAATTCTGTTATTAATAATTCTGTCTGGATTTGATTCAGTTAGTTTCTCAAGGATAAAATTTCTATTTGAGAAATGGTATTTTCAAGTTGAATCCTATAAATACTGGTAAATCAACTAGTGTGCAAGCATAAAGCTCCTAATAGATTCACACATACTATATTATAAATACTGAATTACTTGAGTACTGTTTCCTTGTTTGCTGTTCAAATATGACTTATTGTGATATGTGAAATATTTCGTTCTGTTATTTGAGATATATTCCACTATCTACTATTGTGGAATGATTAAAGTGCATTTTGTAGGAATCTGTGTCTGTGATGCATCTGGATGGTTTCTGCTTCCAATATTCAGTCTTAAGAACTGCAAGTTAAGATACTTTTGAATATATAGCGCACATTCTTTTTAAAAAGTTCTTATTATTTGGCAATATAATTTTATTAAATTTGGTAGTAAGCTACTTAAAACTGAACAAAAGGTAAATATAAAAGATGAGACAAATATGAAATATAAAAAAAAAAACATCGAGACAAATATTAGTTCCTTTCTTTTTAAGGCATGTCATGCACCATATCTCAGCCCCATTCTTGTTCTTGATATATTCTTCTAAGTGCCTAGTCAGGTATGTCCCCGATCACGAAAGAGCTATTCAATGGTGTCTCTCTAGACAAAGTTCTCTTAAACTCCTGCTTCTATGCTCAATTTAAGTAGTCCGAATTCTTCTGAAGTCACTAAAATATATATAAAGCATTTTAGTTTTTATCGTTTTATTGTCTCCAGTATCTTGATTTATTACGAATTTTAGTAAGCTTATTTATGAACATTTTTGCTTGAGTGTTTTTTGAACACATTTTACACTTTATCACCTTTAATGTTCTGGCAACCGCAAAACAAATACGAGCATCCACACATATTCGTTGCCACATTTGCATAATCAACTGCGCTTAAATATGCAATCTCGTTTCTTGTTGCACGTATGAATGTGGCAACTTCATTAAATACGAAAATACGAAAATTCGCTGCTGATGCAGAGTCTGGAGCTGGAGCATCAGCGCCACAGCACCACATCTGAGCCGTGCAGAGTCGAAATGAAATTGTGTAAATCAACCGAAAAAACTATTAAAAAAATTTATGCATTCTTCCGTTTTAATGAACTTTAAATAAAACAAGTCGTAAAGGGAAATTTGAGGGAAAAACACGTTGCCTGTCGTGTTGCAGCAATAAATGCCACATCAGGGGACACCTTTTTAATTGCGCAACACTACAAATGAGACAAGTTGCAAATGAGCGAACGGAGGTTGCCTTCATTTTGTACCATTATCGCCTTCATTCCCGCGAAGCTTTGTTCTTTCTTTCATCTTCGAAGAAGTCATAAAGGAAATTCCAAGCGTTCTTACATTTTTAAGAACATTAAAATTTCTATAAGTAATTAAAAACTATTTTCACTTGCCGCAGGGAGTGAATGGAAATCGATTCCATATTTTCTTTGCAATTTTAAGATTTTCCGTGTTGAGAAGAGTAATAAACACGTAAGTGGGTTTAAACGATTAAGCACTTGGGAAACAAAATTTATTACTCTGAATTGGACAATGTCAATAAATGGATGAAGTTCATGCACTTTAACAGCAGGTTTCATGACTCATTTACATGAAAGAGTGACAATACATAGTCCCTCAAACGAATAAGACAGCTGCATTTAAAATTGAAACAAATGAAGTATTGAATTCCACATAGTCTCATAAAGCTCGTGTTTAATTACTAAAAAGTAATTCAAAGCACGAGCGAAATATATAAAAGAAGACCTTAGGTACGTGTTAGTAAAAAAAGAATAAGGAAACGATTGAGTTAATTACTAAAAATGTTCTATAAAAAATAAAGCTTGAGGTCAATAAAGACAAATACTGCGATTATTGAAGAGATTTCAATGATGGCGTATTCCGGCTAGTGTTTTTTGCAGGAGTTGTGAAGTTTATTTAAGAAGAAGAAGATATAGAATCAACTTATCACTTTCAATAGCTTTGTTAGGGATTACAGACGAAGAGTTTTCCATATCTTAGAGATTATTTCTTCGCTGGCTTGATCGAAATAATAACATTAGACTTGCAAGATATTTTCAGCTTTTTTTGGAAAACCAACCAGTTTAACAAGGACACGAGAAGATAACAATAGTTAGTGTAACTCGCCTCTCCCAGGCAATTTTGAAAGCATAACAATGAAAATACATGTATCTTAGTGGAAGAGCTGACAGTTCTATCAGTTCAAAACGTCTTAACCTAGCAGGTTTTTCTTAAATACTAAAGAACTTAATCAGACACTCTAGAGTTTGCGTACTCTAACTTTACCTTCGGGATAGGGGTTAGAATAAAACTGAGGAAAGATATGTCTGTCGTAATGGGTGACTGAAATCACTAGTCACCAGCGTGTGTTTTTAGAGTATCACTGGTAGTGAGTAAGTTTCACTTGCGGCACTTGACGAAGTCTAATTCTAGTGTCACGGGTGTTAGAACCTGTTAGTGTAGTGTTGACTGTGGCTAAAACTCAAATATACGCAGTTAAGATGACTAAATTCATTTACTTTTATTTGATGTAGAGTTGCATTTTTCAACCGGGTCTTGTGACCAAACGAACAGCACAGAATTTGGATAGGTAGGCTTCACTCCCTACCAAAGAGGAACTTAAATCCAAAAGTATAACGTCAATTAGTACTGGCGGATCTCCAATAGGGCGTTTATAGACGCATTATAGTAAAACATGTGTCCGTTAAGTCTTCAAGACAGGTAATCAATTTACAAAACTATGGACTCAGTGTACTCTAAAATAGATAATGTGTGGTATTGTGTATTACACAGTCGACTTTATAATGAAACTTAAGTAAATTAAGTTGATTGTATTGAAACTTGTTTCGCTCACCGGACGCTCTTTTGTACTTTTTAATATTCCCGCTAAACGATTTTTTTCTATTTATAGATACCAGTATTTTTAATTAAGAAAACATTACGGCTGAAGGAAAATTGTCTTACATTAAAAGAGTATTTATTTAAACGTTAATGTTGCAACATTTCAAAAGATTGTTCAGCCATTTGCAATTTTTAGACATAAAAAACTAATAAACTTAAATTCAAAATTCATTTGCTAAACTCATTAACTTTAATGTCATTTGCAAGGCTGCTTCCCCATAACAATTCCGTGAAACTCCAGCGCGTCGCGTCTGTGCCATCCATCCTATCAATTGCGGGAGCGCATTGGTGCTGATTGTCTGGTGCTTGTTGCACACTTTTGCTGTTTTTGCCGTTAACACTTGAAACTCATCTGGAATAGTAGTGCCAGTGGACTTAAACTGTTTATTGCGCTATTCATGCTGTTTGCGCCATTATTGCTGCTGTCATATTCAACATCAAAAGGCGCGACATTGCCATGCGGCATCCAGCAGTGATCGGCCACCTAACTCCTACTTACAAATTACTCAACCAAGTCCCCCGCCATCGGATGCTATAGGCAGTAGCAGTAAGGCCAACGTGTCAGCAGGTTCGCTGCTTAATGTGAAATGTGCTTTGTTGTTGTGATATCATTCGCGCGCTTCTCTGATAAATAAAAAATCGAATGACATTTGCAGTCACTTACTTCCTGCATTTATTGTGCTGTCTTCGAGCACTTTTCTTAACTCCTCAACTTGAAGTGTATCGATGCATTTTGTAGTGTGCATTGTTGGCTTTTGTAGCTGCACAATGCAACTTTTGCGCTTCCCACCAATGTATCTTGTATCTTTTGTGCTTTACAATAAACTTTCAACTATTTTTGCTATTTTTTTTTTCTTGCATTTTCTTTTTCATGTTGATTTTAATTTTATTTTTCATTTTTTATCATTTTTATTCAATTATTTTCTTTGTCAATTCGTTTTTGTGGCTTGACAGGCGTACAATCAAAAGGTAATCGAATCCATGCAGTTCGCTATCTTTCCTCTACCTCATCTCTTTCTTGGTTTATCTATTCTGTGTTGTGCTTTGTATAGTAGATAGCACTTTTTTTGAACTGTGGCAAGTTTTACTTTCCATCAATAAATTGTGTTCCTGTGCACTGAAATGCCACTCGCAGGCACTGAATTTTGTAGTAGGTATTCCAAGGCAGCGTTAATCTTTTAGTCGTCTTCCCACCCTTCTTGTCTAAAACTTAACTATTTGGTGCTGAGCAAAAATAGTGTTTTATTTTTTAACACTTTTTTTGTTTTGAATGAACCCTTCACTTCTCGCTTAACGATTTGTAGAACTAACCTTTTCAGAATGCATTATTTCAAATCTTTTTTATTGGCTTTAATTACATTAAATAGTATCTGTAATCTCCTACTGTAAAAGTTTATTGGCTTCAATAGTTGATTGAGGCATATTGTATTGGCTTCTATAGACAATATTGAATAATGGAAGTTCAGTGATTTATGATGTACAAACAAATCATTTACTCTGAAATATATTTATGAATATTTAAATATAGAGCGGAATTATTGGATATATTTATTAATGTATTTTTATTATTTCTTTTCAGGTAAGTGAACAGAATATCTCAAATTTATTTTTTTTTAACAAAAAACCGGTAAGTGAAAGTTTATTCTATGACATATGGAAACTTTTCATTTCCATTTGTCATTTTTAATTTGTCCATAATGAAATCCGACAAACCAGTCAATATATTTTTTTGTTCTGTTTATCAAATCACATTATGAATATAAATAGAAATGGCAGGATAATATAATGGCGATAATATTGAATAAAATAAAGTTAAAAAATGATTAAATATTTTAAATATATATATATACTTTCTAATATTAACGACCTACAGAAACCTTAACCTATTCTGTCAGCTCCTTTTATATTCAGCAGAACATATGATATTGGCACGCCCAGTATAGAAGAATATACGAAGCAAATAATTTCGTCTAAATTGTTTAGAGATGGATCAGAGCGAAATGGCATAATTAGCTACAGAATCCTCTCAAAGCACAATATGCTTATTATTGGAACATCATTCCCAGTAGATAGATTAAAGTTGACTGGTAAAATTAGTACTGGAATACTTACAGAGGACCATACATTTGGTTTTGGAAAGCTGACCACACACTCTTTCTTAGGGTATCACTCTCAGTAACGAGAAGCAAACGAACAAATGAATTCCATCTCAATTATTCATAGATGGATTATAATACTCTCATGGGACTATGTAACCGGTCTCTTAGTGAAATATCGTACCAGCATCACATTTATGTCATTAAGGTTCCTGACACAGCAACGTTCCTAACAATGGCGCTAGACCGAACTGGCAGAATTATGTGCATGGAAACAATATGTAGGTGTATCTTGAGAGGATAGGAAAATATTACATAATAGATTGCAAAATATTAAAAAATATGTTATGAACTATCTTCCGATCTGCAAATTATCTTTCAATATGCGTTGTTACTGCAGGACTGAGCTCTGGACTGCTAAGGGCTAAATGGACACTACACTAGGTCACAAACCTCTTAGAAGTAATGTTTTAGGTCATTATTACTATATGAGAATATGGTGAAGTGTGTATTTTTATATTTCATGGGGGTATTCAAGTGTTCTGATACTTTTTGAGATGCAGTCTAGCATTTCTCATATTTTGTGTAGTATTCAATCGATTATTACTCGATTTACTAGAATTTTGGAAACTTTTTTTAAACGTTTTCGGATTATTCACTCATTCTGACGAACAAAACGATATTTACTTAAATTCCGTGTAGTCTTAATTATATAACATTATGCCGTCCACAATACTCGTAATATATTTGTTCCTTTTTATTGCACTTTTAATGTTTCTATGAATTCATTAATAAGTGTAATTATATTTTAATTAAAAAAGTTTTATATAAAAAAAAAAAAGAAAAACAATAATAATGCCCAAACATATTTTTGCCAGAAATTATAAATAAAATTAATTTAAAATTTAACATTCACAAAAACAAATTTGTTATAAATCATTTAACAGTTTTTAATGTAATGAGCAAAAAAAAAGTTACATTAACCAACGGAACAGTCATAAAAATGTACAATTAAATATGAATAATGCCATTTATTTAAGTGGCCATTAGAGGAGATGGAAAAAGGAGGAGGTAGTGGAGGTGGTGGAGGCTTCATGTGACTTGTACATGTACAAAAATGTTTAATTGCTTTTCCACCAATTTTTGTGAATTAAAAAATCGAAGTAATTTATTAAATGTTTTTAAAAACATGAAAAACAGTTGCAAACAATCTTTAAGTGTTGCCAAATGCAAAAATAAAAAAAAAACTGTAATAACCTGTGAACGCCATTTTGTGTTAATGTGCGGCCAATTTGTTAACGGTAAATGATCTGTCAAATTGCTTAGTAAATTTTCATTGCAATTAATTTATTTAATGCACCGCTTAATATGGCAAAATTTAATAATTTTTTTTTATTTTTCTTACTTATTGTACAATATTTCGTTTTTGTTGTCGGTTGCTGTTGTTGGTGATGTAGTTGGTACACTGTAAAAAGACTAACAAAATTGCTTTTCATGATTTATGTTGACATTTAAGTTAATTTGCTAAAATCTAATTTATTGCTACGTTTATGGAATTTCTGCCCGATTGGACACGCCCTAATTTATGGTATCTAATTTCAAAAATTCGTTTGCCAAATTAAAATTTGTTCTTTTTTATTTTATTTTGTTTGTGTATTACTGCTTTAATTGATGATCGCATAAATTTTTGACATTTTTTTGTGCCTTTCACGCTGTTGTTTGCCTTTGTTGTTATTGTGGCTTTGACTGTTGTCATTGTTGTTGTTGTTGTTTTTGTCGCATCGATGTTTTCAAATGTTTGACATTTGTTTTTGTTTATCGTGAATTTATGCAAATTTAAAGCTTAAAATGTCATAATTGCAGATTAGCGGGCAAATTTATTTTACGCCAAACAACATTTACGGTCGGATTTGTTAATATTTAACGCTTGAGTAAATTATTAAAATCCAATGAAATATTTTTCACTTAATTAAAAGTTCATAAATTTGCTCACAATATTTGAGTAAATTAAACGGCAAATAGTTGGTTTTTTTAATGCAATTTATTAAAGTGCAGCAGATGGTTGGGAGTAATTGCATGAAATATTGGCTTTGCTTTTTTGCACAACAATGAAAACCTAAATTAATTTAAAGTTATGTACTATGGTGATGTGGTATGACTTGCTAACTGAAATAGAATTTTATTTATTTTTGCAAAATATATATTAGAAGTTTAAGCCGGGCACGAATCATATTGGTTTAGAAACCGAGCCAACTATTTTTTAAATCCTATTTGAAAAAAACTTTCATTGTCGTGATTTCAGTAATATGAAAGATTGGTCTAAAAGCCTTCTAAACCCCAAGCGTATAAGAGAAACCAGGGGAATAAAAGTTCTGGCTACTGTTTGTTATTGTTTCTAACATCATTTTTTTGTATTTGTCAGATACAGTTGGGATCTTAATATTAGCGTAGCTAAGCGGAAAAACTCTTCTGTTTTCTCTATGCAATTAGCACTTATTAATTTCTTATATTTTGCAAAAGGATAGAGCTTTTTTTAAAACCGACCGTCTATATGTCAGTCCAAAATCTTTTCAGCTAATATATTAGCAATAAAAGTCACAAACTTATTATGAGCTTTGGGGTGTAGAGTCACTAGTTTTATAATAAAAATAATATTTTTAACATTTATATTGACATTTTGTAGATGCAACCTTGCAGTGATATTATTGTATAATAGACAGAATTCAACTTTCGTCATGTGATATTTTATTCAACAACATTAGTTAAATGTTGAATTGAATTTAATATCACAAATATTTTGTTAAATATTTGCATTAAATTATAATTAACCCTTTGATGGTATGTGTAATTTGATGGTATGTGCTCATTTATTCGCGTGTCTATATAAGCGGAAGTATTGTTTTACATTTGTATATATAATGACTCCATAAATTACAAGCAATTCTACTACAAATGCGGTATTTAATTATAACTCATAAAACAATCAATCAAAATATGAAAATTTACATAAATCCACTTAAAAGCAAATGAATATAAACAGAATGAGGAAAAAAAATCCACAAATCCTCAACGTAAAATTTTCAATTGTGTAATTGGAAACTGTAAGGCTTATTAATTTATGTAAATTTATATTCAAATGCAAATTTGCAAATAATTAACAAATTTTAACAATTTTAACAGTTTTAATTATGCCCACTCATGTGCGTATCGAGCGTCACATCCACAATGACAACAGGGCGGGCGGATCGACAATAAAACAAACAAACAAAACAGCAATAAAGCAACAAAGCACCAAAGCGAAGCAAAGTTTTATTTCTCTTTTTGACCAACAACAGCAGAAGCCAACAACAATACTAGCAAGACACAATCAGTGTCAACCAGTTCATATATGTATGTTTGGACTGCTATTGTTATTGTTATTGGTGTTGTTGTTGTTTTGATTTATTTGCATATAAATTCTACAAAATCAACAGAAAATGGTAACTACAAAAGCATTACTGAGTGTTTGTTGTTTGCTGTTTGTCTAATTTTAAGTTGACTGCGTTATTGAGCTTTTACTGTATGACGGCAAGTGCTGTTATGTTATGAATGAATTTGTGTTCTTTGTGCTGTTCTTCTTGTTGTTGTTTTAATAATTGCACTTTTTAGTTTTTGTTGGTTTTTATTATACCGTCTGCTTTTCGTTCAATTTTCACATTAAAAAAAAATTTTTACAATTAATATAAACTGTTATAAATTTATAAGAGCCCAGTAAGAATCAGGTGAGAGGGAGATTAAAAATCATACCAAAATAAATAAAATAAGAACAATAAGTAGCTTATTCCGTATAACGAAAGAGAATAAAAGATGCAATAGATAATCAAAACTAAATGTGACTAAAATTATTTTTTCTCAACTCAATTATTTTGTTTACTTATATATTATGTTTTTCTCAAAGCTTTAATTGGACTGTTATGACTCGCTGCAGCAGTTGCCAAGCAAAAACAAAGTGATGCTTTGCTGGGTGCCTGGTCATACAGAAATCACTGATTCTGCCGACAGTCTTGCGAGGTCAGGATCTGCAATTCACATCTGTGGACCGGAGCCACATTATGGATGATGTTGATCTACAACTAGGCTTCTGATTGATAAAGGGTTTTCAGCCGAAAGAAGTCGCTACTGGCGCGACATTCCAGGCAACCGTCAGCCTAAAAGCTGGTTCATTTTTACAGTTATGGTGAGGTATCTTTCTTTAGCAGAACAGAGGTGATGTTGCTGGTGGGATATTTAACGGGCCACCATGGACTACATTATCACCTTAACAAAATGGGTCTGTCCAAAGAGATAGATTGTCGATTCTGCTTGGAAGCAGACGGAACTTCCAGCCACATTCTCTGTAACTGCCCAGCCTTGATCTGTGTCAGGAGGAGGTCACTAGGTCGAGAATTACTCTCCCCTTCTGACATTAGGAGATCCTCAACGGACGACATTCTTGCTTTTATTCCAAGGATACAAAAGATCAAGCACGGTCGCAGAGCTCCACTCCGTTGGGAGCTGGTAATCCGTTTATTCCTATTCCTATTATTATATTATTGTTATTAATTATATATATAATTATATATATTATTATTAAAATATTTAAAAGGATAGAAAAAATTTACATCATTTAAAAGAATTATTATTGTTGGATAGAACAAAAATTTATTAAAAAAAATATAAATTTCCCAATAAATAGCATTAAGTGTAACAGTTTAATATTTAAATGCTACATAGTAGAAAAGATAGTGTGAGGGAAAAATATGATCGTAAAATCTGTACTAAAAATCTGTGAAGTAATTCGATTTCCTTTCATTGTTAACAGCAAAGGAAAGTATTTTTGTAAAGGACATTCCAGAAATTATGACAATAAATATTTATTGAAATGAATAAAAAAGTTTTAATAAAAATCTTTATGAATTTGAACTTCCGAACATAAATTTCAATTTATTGAAAAATTAAATGAAACAATATTGTAAAAAAGCAGGAGCAAGCAACTCCAATGGGGATGTTTTCGTCCACTTTATTAGAGAGAATGTTACATAAAACTTTTTAAATTGGATTTGGAAATCAGATATAAATATTAGTTAGGTGTTACAAATAAGTTGATTCTAAATATATACTTGGGGAGTACATATTCAAATAATTTGTTTAAATACAATCTTTAAAGATATTTTATGCAGAAATTATAATTTGAACAGAGTACATTTGTGTTATCTGGAATAATTTTTGCTCGAAATTGGTAGAACTGGTCCCGATGCCTTTTGAGTAAAAGCTATATTTATTGTAAACACAAAATTTCTATGATAAATTTATACTTTATTCAAGCAATTCAAATCAGGAACTTGAAAAATTATGCAAATAATTTTCCGCACTTTAATTACAAACTCATTATCAAAAAAAGAAAATTAATCAAAAAAAAAAAATTGAAAAATACTTAAAATTTCTTGAAATTCATTAAAAGCCATAAGAAAACAAATTCCAAAGAAATTTTCGGAAATGAAATTCCGGTGAGCGAATTCAATTTCGTGCCCGCAACACCTTTAGGCCATTTCACCTTGCACGACAAGCCCATCCGAAGGAATATCGCAAATACCGCCGCAAATGCTGCAGCTGACAAAACCCCAAAAATACCAACAACAACAACAACAAGAAATTTTCAATTTGGTTTGAATTGCTCGACTTTACGCGCTACGCAAATGAATGAAACCAAAAAAGAATAATGAAATAAATAAATAAGCAACGCAAAAAAAAAGAAAATAAAAATAAAAATGAAACGCCGCACGTCAAACGATTTCAAAATTAAAAATCCGCGAAATTGTTTTACTTTTTGTTTCAATTTCATTCCTTGCTTACTCTCGCTGTTGTTATTGCTTTTGTTATTCTGGTTGTTGTTGTTGTTGTTGTTGTTGCTGTTTTTTTTCTGTTTTTACCACAATTTGAAAGCTTTGGCACTAGTTTTATGCGAGCTTTGTTTATATTTGTTGTGTTTATTTGTTTACTGTTGCTACTGCTGTTGTTGTTATTGTTGTTGCGTTAATATTTGGTATTGTCGTTGTTGTTGTTGTTGTTGTTTTTGTTGCTGTTTGTGATGCGGTTCCATTTCAGTGCGCTTCCGTTTCCGTTTGTTTGTGCTCATACGCTTAGGCGCTTCTCATTCAAAACAATTTGTTTTATGAAGAAATTTTCGGCGCTCCGAAAATTTTAAGATTCATTTTTTCGCTTGGTTGTACATTGAAGTGTGAGAGGGGGAAGGAGGGCGGGTATTAAGCTTGCAATTATGATGTTCATGACTGATGCTGACTAAAATTTTTTTAATATTATTTCCTTGTTGTTGTTGTTGTATATTTGATTGGGCGTAGCTATGAATTAAATTAATATTTCTTCATTTAAATATTTCAGTTGAAAAATTTTTAGGGATAAAATAAAATTTTCAGTATGAAATTCTTCACTTTTTAATAATCGTTGTTTTGCTTGGACTAATACGTGGCAACTCTCTTCGTGCCCTTAAAATGGTTTCTGCGGTAAAGTGCGGATAATTACATTTTGCGTTAGCAAATTTTCTACTTTTATAGCCGAAAAACGGAAATAAAATGCTTAACAAGAGGAACAATTTTCTTTCAAATTGTGCTCCAAAAATATTAAAATTTAAATAGGAAAAGAAAGAAATTATAAAGGATATTTAAGGACTTGAATGTTGGAATGTTCGAGGTTATTGTACTGGGAAGTGAATATATATGAAGAAACATTCATTTGTTGTGAATAATAAATATTAAAATTATTATATTTTTTATATGAAAAAATATTCTAATTGATGTATACGTAGGTTTTGAAATACTAGAATCGGTGGATAAGACCAGTCTATACCATCGATGCCAAGGATCTGCTTCGATCTAATGGCTTATTGTGTTACCGTATAATAAACTCAGAGGCTTAAAACCCACCTGGAGTATATTACTGGGTTATCATTTTAACGAAATGTGTCTTTATTAGGAGACAGATTGTTGACGTTGCTTAAAAATAACGTACTCCTAGTTACTATCCTTGGAACTACTGTACTTTGATCTGGGCATAAAGTGATTACCGGGTTGGAAGTTTATCATGTTTATATGTTTTGAACAGCTGGTATTTAGCTTTTATTCGAAGGACGGAGTATTTTTCGTTCATTTAAGATCAGTTAGCAAAACAAAATCAGTCATAGTCTCAGTGTTCTGCTATGCTAGGTGGTTGTGCTCAACTTATTCTATTCTATGCTCTGACAGTAGACCCGTTCCTGTATCTTAGTTTTTAGAAGCACTGTCTTAGGGAAGTTCTAAGCGATTTTTCGGTGTTGGGCATGGAGTTTCAATTTTAAAATAAACAGGCAACGTTTTTAATACCTGTACTAGTGATGTCGGACAGATCCTTCATATGGAAATACCGTGGAGTGAATGAACGGCTTCTGGTAGGTGCTTTGTTTGCTGCAGTATTCATTGAAATGAGCCCTTAAGTGATCAATATAGTTTACAATAAGACATCAATGACTTTTTGAATTTTCTATACCTAGAGTTAATTTAACAGAAACTAACAGAATATCCTTGTATGATTGGTCTAAAGTCAGCTTAATTTATGTCCACTTTCTTATTATGTGCTCTCACTTGTACTATTAATATGTGTATACCAATAACCATTAAAAATTTCTATAAATTTATTTTATTTAGAATATTTAATTCGTTTCTAATAACTTAATATATAAAATATTTAATCTACTTTTGTTTTCAATTTCGAGTTACTTTATTCCCAAAATAGTTTACCAGGATAGACAAGTAATTTTGATTGGTGTCTATCAAATTGCACTCATAGAGTAATGCCTTTCACAAATATAAACATTTTTAGGAAAATCCCCAATTAATTTCTCTTGGTTTTTATTTGAATAAATCATCAATTTCAATAATAAAATTACTTAAAAACATAAAACAGATTAATTTTGTGCCAGAACAGCTTTTGGCTAAATTAAAATTGAATAAAATTAGAAAATCTGATGAATTTCATATGAAGGCCGTAGTAGAAAATTTGGAACGGCAGAGATTTGTCAACGATGAGAGAGTTCAGGACTCAACATAAACAAAATCAAATTGACAGTTTGACATTTTAAAAGTCGAAAATTTTGAATAAACAAATGTGAAAGCGTCTGCATCAATATTTTGTAAAACAAAGCTCTAGACAGTTGAAAAGATACACAGACGCAGGGACGCAAAGACGCATAGACGCACAGATGCACTTGCAGTCTGACAAACAGACAGACAAACAATGAAAATAATTCCTAACAAACTCAACTAAATAAAAATAATTTTAAATAAGAAATAAATTGAAATACGTTTAAGTTTATCATATTTAAAGTAAAACATATACTTAGATACTCAGATACAAAGATACACAGATACATAGATATGTAGATGCAAATACGTGTGGTTGTTTAGATACTGTATCTATTGTATAAACATTTTCAACTACAACAGTCAACAGTAACAAGAAGTGTAGCAGCAACATCAACAGCAACTACAGCAATAACAACAACAATTGCTCCTCAAGTATGTGCAAATGATACTCTAGCGTACAACGTACTTGACTTGTGTTGCTGCTGCTATTGCTGCTGTTATTGGTGTGTTGTTGTTGTTGCTGCTGTTGTAGTTGCTGTTGCTACTGCAGTAAAGTCGTTAAAAGTAAAATGAGAAAAAAAATGGATTGTATTTTGTATTTATTACACGCCAAAACGACATCACAAGAGACCACGTCGTTGGTAGTTGATTCCAGGTACAACGACAACAGGCATGGAGGTAGCAATGGAAGTGTAGTAATGGAAACAAAAACAATGCCATATAGCAATGAGGGAGCCAACAACAACAACAACCAGCAACTACCAACAAGTAACATTCACCATTCAGCATCTTCATTCATTGTATTTGACTAGAAGCTGCGAGCTGTGAGCTACGATATTGCATCCAAAGGTATTTCAGCATATTGGAGTAAAGTTAAAATTAAATGTAGATACGGATTCATTCATTACTGGTGTATTGTAAATGCATTTACAGCATTTAGATTCCGGCTCTTCGACTTTTGACTTTAGTAGAGTTCGCCGGTACTGTTATTTCCTAGTTGTTGCTGTTGTAGTTGTTGTTGTTGCTGTTGCTGTTATTCTTTGAATTCAAAAAATGTCAAATTGTAAAGGAATTTGTTTTTAGTTACATTTTATCTTTTGTTTTGAGTTCTTATAAAAATATTCTTTTAATTTCAATTTACTTTTATTTCATTTTATTTTCCATTTTATTTTATTCATTCGTCATTAAAGATTGAAATTCCTTGTCAAATCTTTAAGGATTTTTACATATAAATTACAAGTTGTTTTCATTGGAACTACATAGGATACGACTGGTATGTCCTTTCACTGCATTGTCAGTCTGTTCGTATTTGGTTAGGAGAAGATCCTGGAACATATGTTGATATATTTCAAAATTTTTTTGAAGACATTAGAAAACTTCATTTAAATGGTATTCCATTTTTTAAATAAGGTTTATATAAAAAATGAATTTTTGTTGCAAATGGATTTGAAATGAGACACGAAAGATGAGACATACAAAAAAATGTCAAACATAGGCAACAAATTAAAAAGAGTTGGGAAATATAAATCACATAAATCATCAACATTATTTACTTAAATACTTTAAAAGTATACACAGTTGATCATGATAAATCTTCATTACTAGAATATTCTTCAGAATAGAAATATTCTATTTTAATATTATTGTAAATACATGCAACTGAACAGTAGTTTGATTCCACTGAATATATACAAATTAAGAGGATAGTTTATCCACTTTCAATATGGATCCATAAACTCTGCCTAAGGCAATGGAATAACATCCAAACATGTCAAAACACAGCTTTACTGATTGCGACCGATTGTCACCTCATCTTATATGTTAATCATTTGCATGCAGAATCCCAAATGCTTCTCATAAAAGAACAAAATCAACTGCTCATCATGCAATATCTTGCATTCCACATAGATAGACTTCCCAATGGCATCATGTTTAACAGAGCCTTTCCCTCAAGATATTTTCGTAGATTCCTCTCTTCGTATCATGGATATATCAATATATATTACAATGAAGCTAATATCAGTGAAATTGATGCAGTATCCTTTTCGAACCATAACTTTATTGCAACAAAGTTCTCAGAAGGGTTCAGCCGAATCTACCAAGTAAAACGACGTGCAGTAGGAGCTGTACTGGTGCAATTGAGATTATGATATAGCTATAAGCTTAACAGTTACTTGTCATGAACAAATCTATTCTTAACGTGTGCTTTAACTGCTCTATCAACATAATGTCGCCCATCTGTTTTCCAGTACCAACGTTCATACAAATCTTAGACAAATCTATCTTTGGAATCGACAAAAGAAGTGCTCAGTTTTATCTGTCTTAATTCGGGTTGACTTCATTTGAAATCCCACCCATCCGCTAATCCAACCTTACTTTTTTATAACCCCTACCCATTCAGATTTTAACCCATGTTATTTATTTGTCATTTAATTCTTTACATGTTATCTACTTTACAGATCCCTGTGGGCTACAACAACAACAAGATACGATGAAATGACTATAGTATCAGCTAACAGCACTTACAAAAAGATTAAAAATTTCTGTAAACATCGTCTGTAAAAGTCTTTTTAATGTGAATAACCACAACTATTTAAAAGTAAAAAGTCATTAGACCTTACTGGTACATATGACTTCCTGCAACATTTCAATCTTAATTAACTTCGTCATTTTCCCTTATCATACATAGTCAGGCCGCGGTTAGAGCTGACGAAATGTTGTCAATACTCGCGTGTCTCGTTTTCCCGTTTTGCTGTGCCTTTCTCAATTAGATTTTGGCTTGGATTTGATTTAATATTATTTTGGTTTGCTACCCCATCCCCCCTTTCTATTGTGATTGAAGCATTTTATTAGGTTGTTGAGCCAGGCTGCTTACCTGTCATTTTCCTTATTTTAATTTCAATTCTTTCATTTCCACTCCTGACTGCCTTGCAGTTTTCGCTGCAATGCTGTGGTTGCTACTATGAAGCGCGGTGGGTCCTACTTTTACTTGCAGATTTTGCTATTCCTATTCCTGTTTTTAGTTTTTTCTTGTTATTGTTGTTTGTTCTTCTTATGTTTTATTTATTGCGGTTTCGGTTGCAGTTATTTTTGTTGCTGTTTCTGTTGTTGTTGTTGTTGTTGCTCTTGGATTTATATGTTGAGCTTTTATTTAGTTGCTCTTTCATGCAAATATATCACTTCATGTTAGTCTAGTTAAGTCTTTCGGCAGTGACTCGTGTTTCCACTTCAAACTCTTGCGCCAATAATATGTTACAAGCTTTATTATTTATTTTTGCTTTTTTTCATTATTTATTCTTTATTCTATTTTAGCTTGTTTTGTATATTTAATAATTTAAATTAACCTGCAGCTAAAATGTTATCATAGTCACAAGCAAACTTGTACTTACACGTCCAACGCTTTGCATCTTCCACATTGGTATTTCCCTTGTGGTTGGTTGGGTTGGCTTGGCTTGGCTTGGCTGGCTTAGCTTGTTACATGGTGGCATTGGCTCCATGCCAGTATGTGTGAACCAAACCAAGAGAACGTTTGTTGTAAATACGGTTTGAGGAAACTTGAGCAGCTGTTCAATGTTGTTGTTGTTGCTATCGTGGCTGTTGTTGTAGATTCATGGGTAAACGCTTTAGGCCAAAATACCTTGTACCTTGTTTAATGCTGGTTTTAATTTTTTCCAACTTATTTTCCTTTCGTTCTGTGGGATTAGCATGCAACGTGGTGATTGTGGGAAATTTAAATTTTTTTTGGGAAACTTTATGCATCATCTGCGTTTTTGTTGGATTACAAAGTAGAGAAATATACTTAACCATAATGTGCCGTTCGTAGTCGTTAGAGTTAAAAGTTAATTGTTTTAGTGGAAACTGAGAGCTGAAAGCGATGTTCGTGTTACAACATTTAAATTCATTAAAGACTTGTTAATGATTCTGGTAGTTATATTAAATTACTTTTCCAGAATTTTTTTTAATTCTTATAAATATTTCCACGTAACTATGTAAATTTCTTTGGTAATGTAGTCACATGAAACGTTTTGAATATATCAAAAATATATTGTTTAATATTAAGTTAAAAATTAAAAATTTTGTTTTTATATTTTTTTGCACTTATACGTTTCTATTGTTTTTGCATACATTTTCTTTGTCATTAATTAGTGTTGCTTAATAATTACAAATTGAAAATAGAAGTCATCACATTTACAAAATAGAAGACTTTTATAAGCAATAAAATTTAAATTAGTAATAATTAATGAAGTGCAAAACAACAACAATTACGAGTGAAAATAGCTTCAAGGTTTTCTCAAAATACAGCGCAGGCACGACGACATTATAATTGTACATTCCCCTCCTCCATCTATCTACTCACTCACTTGCACAATTAATAGCACGATTTTTGCTTGTCAAAGCAAAGAAATTTTTCTTGTGCTCTGCACATACTATACACCCCATCCCCCTTCCGCCATTCGCCATTCGCCATCACCCATTTCCCTAAATTATAATGTACAATATTAAAAGGTTGCTTGCAAAGGTCATGAAATTCTTTGCTCATTAGCGTAACCGAATTTGCACCTTCTACAAGTGAGCCGCCCACATTCCTACACATTCCTACACATCCCTCCAATCCCTTCGTGTGTTGTTAATGCTACATTAACAATGGTACATTGTTGACAGAGCAAACATAGCACATACATTATGCAAGTGAGTGTCTTGCAGATGGCAAACAATTCCGAGTCCCGACAGCTGCTGTACTTCTGCCTCTTACAGTGCCGATGTTGTTACTGTAGCTTTAGGCAGTTTTTGTTAGGGAGGGGAGCTGTCATAGGAAATGAGGCGTCTTCTTGTGCATGTAAACTTAACAAGTGCATGCATGCCAACACACACCCACATACATACGCATATGTATGTGCGTGTTAGTGTTCTCTAATATATTTGACTGTTTTCTTGTACATATCATTAGCAGACAACATTTTGTTATTCTATTTTATTTGTTGTTACGTGTATGTACGGATCTATGCCCCCATAATAAACAACAACAAAAAATAAATAAATTTTTACTTTCTTATCGTCGTAGCAGCAGTTGTTGTTGTTGTTGTTCTTGTTGTTAGTACAACTTTAGCTTGTTTGGCATCATGCCTTCAAGGCACACATCATACATGTTCCTCCTCAAAATGACGAGCAGCACTAACGGTATATAACGAAAGCACAAGCAAGCGAATGAGCCAACTGACATTGATTCAGTCCGAGTGGAAAATGTTTGCCAGCAAGCAGTAAGCAGCAAGACGACTAAGACGGCAAGAGTATAGTTATGACGTAGCGCTACACTAGACGCAAGTAAGCATGGTTAATTATTATCTATGAGCTACACAGTTGCTGCAACATGTGAGACTACGTAACCTCCTGCTACAGTATCACTGTCTTATCTGTATGGCTAAGTGTGCACAACGCTGGGCTCATTCACATTTGTGGGTGACTTTGTATACTTCGGTATATTTCAGCCATGCTTACATGTACACTTTTTGCCGATTGCCGGTGTTGTTGTTGTTGTTCTTGATGGTGTTTTTGTTTTTTTTTTTTTCTTTTGTTGGCAATCACAGCAATATTTGCTCTAATTGTGTATAAGTTGTTGTTGCTTTCAATAAGGGGTTGCCATATTAGTTGCTATTTTGCTGACGTTGCTGTTGACTGCCTGCTGCTTTTTAAGTTAATTGCATTTTGCTCAATTTAATATTAAATTTAATTAGGCAAAAATTGTTGAGGTGAATGGCAAAAACGTCGAAGAGGTGAAAATAAAAAGCTTTTAGTGCAAAAGTGCAAAAATTAAATTTTGTATTTCTTGCGATAATTAAATTATATTAATTTATTTAATTCTATTACATTTAAGTGAAATCCAAAAAGAATAAATAGACAATTTCTGCTGTAAAAATTACGATCACTCCTTGTGGCGGAAATTACGATCACTCCTTTGGAAGTGTAATTAAGAAGTAGTTTAGTACAGTATCTGTAAACAATAGAGAGCAATTATGACTATGGTTTTTTACAAAACAAATAAGTAATGATCAATTAAGAGATTAAAGGTTAGTATAAATGCTGAGAGTATCCCTTTTCTTCTTCTCAGAAATAGTATTATTAAAAAGAGAAAATGGCTATACTTAGGTTTCTTTGAAAAAAATTCAATAATTTTGTTTAAATCATAGAGAATTCGAATATAATGACTGATTGATGATTGCTAAGGACAAGGTAGTGAAGCACATCACAGATGCATGCTTATTCTAATAATTTAGTACTGAACCTTAACACTTCATAGTAAGTTGATTTCAAGAATTTTAATTCTGTTTCATGGTAAAAACTCAAATTGATTTTATAATTCTTCTTTAGTACAAGTTTATTTCAAATCAAAATACTAAAAATCATTTAGATATAAATAATATAATTTATTATTATTTTAACACGTTTTAGTATATATTAAGGGAGTAGACAAAACTTTTATATTCAGCACTTATGATGACCCGACAGTAATTGGAAAGCATAGAAGATAGCTTGCCAATAAGACAAAATAAGTCTACGGAACTCCATTAACAACTAAGGAAATCACCAACAGAGAACATATGCACTAATTAATGAAGAAATCACTGTACTAACTATGTTCTTAACGGCTACCGAAAAGATCTCGAAGATCTGTGTAACACAATTTGATTCAAATCAATTCAAACTTCTTCAATCTTTGCTTCAAGTATATATTCACAGTAAAGGAATACTAAATTATTATTAAATCAAATTATTGTCATTGTAAATATGGTTCCTTTGAATGATAAGAATTAATTAATGTTAGTTCCATATCAATTGTGTAATATTTCAATATCACAAGTACGAGAATACCATTTTCTTAGAAGAGTGGTGAGTGAAACTTGTCCATCAATATTGAATCAAAATTCTATTCATTTACTAAATATGCGAAATATGAATAATATGTGAATGCATTGCATTACAACAACAACAACAACAAACCAACCAACTATTAACAAACAAAGCAATTCTCTAGAATTTCACACAAACCGAACGATTTGTTGGGTCCTTCAGAAACTTCCTACCACTAAACGATTTGACGATTTGACGTACCAAACTCTGTGCAAGAATGGCATTCACTTGTGTAATTTGTGTGCTTTGTTTTAATTAAAATTCAAATCCAATGAACTTTCATTAATTACGTTTAACACATAGAAACATAGACACTCAACACACACACTCTCACAAAGTTCCGTTAAATATTCCACATAGCCAAGCGTGAGTGCTGTAAGTAAATGTGGCGTACGTTTCTGCGGCGAACAGTCGTAGCGGCGTTTGTCTGCCCGTTGCAGCGTGTCAACAATTCAATTAACGTGTTGATGATATTGTGGTGTGCTGGATGGCATTGCCAACAACAACGGAAACAGCAGTTGCAGCATTGCCATATAATATATTGCATACTGATTTGTGGCGCATCTGTATGCGGCATACATAGCGGCGGCAATATGTTTTCGGTAGTTGTTTGGCGTTGTCCTGTGGCGATAGATTCGACAACAGCGAGATCGACCGATGCATGCAAATTCCTCAACAGTATTTTTACAGTATTGTTATTGCTTTTGTTGTTGCTGTTACTGCTTATATTGTTGTTATTGTTATTGCTATAGTAGTAGTAGTAGTAGTTGTTGTTGTTGTTGGTACACAGGAATTTAATGAGAAATTAATTGTGGTAATGTGCTCGGGATTTGCAACTGCAACTGAATGCCGCACTTCAATAAGCCGCAGTTGCTTCGCTTCATACGCTCATTTCCCATTCCGTTTCGTTCTGCGGGACAAAAGCAATTTCAGCTCCAATCAATTCTCATAAAAATTCAATCGAAAAAAATTGATTTTAAATTAATAATTATTTTATATCTGCTTTTATTTTATTTTGCTCGTTTTATTAGTATCTGTGTATGTATGTATGTATGAATGTGCATTTTGCTGTTAAGTTGCTTGCATTGCCAGCTGCTGTGCTTGGAGTTTTTGCTTTTAATTTTATTATTTTATCTTAATTAATTACGAAAAAATTTCATTACAAAAAAAAAATGCAATTCATTAAATAGTTTTAATTGTTTTTTACATAAAAAAAAACTTTTTTTTATATGTTAATATATTGTAAATGAAGAGAAAACTTTTGAAAAGTTTGTTGGATAAATGCTAAAAATCAAATTTTGAATAAAATTTATTTTTTAGGTCATATAGATATTACGGTTAGTTAGTTGCAGTTGAAGAACGATAAATAACTTTCTGGTAGACACAAAACACAATTTGTGATTTTTATCCGTTTTAGTAGCACATTCTTAAAAAACCTGAAGATATAACAAAACGAAAACCAAATTCATCTGGTAGATTTTGGAAAATTTAATAGATCTTTCGTACGTATCGATGAATGTCGGAGAAACTGTCAAAAGACTTTAGTACTTTAGTACTGAGTATTAAAAGAAATATGCAGTTTATCGGCGTGGGTTGCTATACAGATGTGACCACTCTGAACTGGAGTAAGCTTTGCAATTTTCATGTGGTTCCATTCAATGAGTTCTCAAAATCTGGTATTGTTATATAAAATTCATGTTAGTCAGTAAGTTACACATGACCTAAGAGTCTTCCATTTGTCATTGGTAAGTAGAGTTAAGTGCTTATCGTAACGGTCTTTACAAGAAAATAAAGCGGTGGGCCTTGAAATATATCTATGGATGTAGAAATACATCCATGGTGAACAAACAGTCTGCTTTTTCATTTTTTTCCCCTTATATTTCTTTCCTGAGTTTACACTAGTAACAACGCTTTCGAAAACCAAGTTAATTTACTTGCTTATGATGTATCTAATCAAAATATATTACAACAGTTTTGTTTATAGTTATATAAAATGTATTTATAGATTTATAAATGTAGATAAAAGTACAATTAATTATACACAGATTTTTATTCATCTTTCTTCTCATTCTCACATTGTTGAATATTTTTTAATTTTTTTGAATTTTTTTTCTTAATTGAATAAATCAATTAAAAGTTAAAATGTTAATTTCCTTGTTACTCATACGCCCAAGGGTCCGTCGGAATTTCACCTCAACTGAACGTACACTGTGAGCAAATCTTTCTCTTCCGTTTCGGTAACTCTTATTTTCTAAAACTTTGAATTTTATTTAAACGCAAAATCCACACTGAAAGGTTTTAGAGGTAAAAACAGAAAACTGGCCTATGTTTTCAATTAAAAATATGTCTAAAAAATTTATTTAAAAAAAATTGCAACAAAACTACCATCAAATGCCATTTCCCAACTTGGTCCTTTTAAACTTATGCAGCTCTATGTGTGTATGTATGCATTGTGATTGCGTGTATGAGTGCAATACTGTTTGTGTAATTGTGTTGTTTGCAATGGCATGCGTTACACTTTTTTGTTTGCTTGATAACCGTTTGTGTTATTAGCCTGAAGCACACTTAACATGCTGTTGTTGTTTTTTCCGACAAGTTCTGTTGGAGCTATAATTCTGTTAAATAAGCTTAGTTTTATGTTATTTGAATTAAGATGGTAATAGTGAATGAAAATAAAAGTATATTAAACATACTTATTTAAGATTTTCAAGGTTTACTCGTAATAATTATGATTTTTATTAATTTTTTACTTTTAATAAATTTATACATAATACAATTTATAAATATTTTACAATTTCTAAATATTGTTGAGTTCAAAAGTTTGTTTTACATAACTTTACATAAGTGACTTTCTCAACACTTCTAATAATCCATGACGCTTTTTATATTGTTAAATCAAGTTCATCAGTTCTTTATGATTAGTTTAAATAAATAAAATTTACTTCAGATATCGAAACGAATGCCAATTTTATTTTTGCAGCGCTCTGTTATGTTCAAATTGCAGTCACTAAAGTCATTTAAAATCTGGTACAAGAACCGTTGATGTGGGATCATACTTGTTACATTTGATATATTTGCATTTGCAACAATAAGTTTTTTATTATTACTCTTACTGCTTTTTTTAACGTACTGCTCATGTAACAATTCAATTTTTTTTTTAGCCCGTTTTGTTTTATTGAATTGTGTGTTCAGTCAATGTAACTGACCAGTTGAAATGTGCGGCCTACAATAAAAGGCACACCTCAACGCATCACACAACTTAAAAGTTAACATCTATATTAACAGAGCCATTGGCAGTTGTTGTTGTTGTTGCTGTTTTTGATGTTGATAATGGTCTCTGTTTCAAGGGCGGTACTTGAGACCTACAGTGGCTTTTCATTTGCAATTGTATTTGTAACAATAACTAACGCAGTGCAGGTACCTACACTAGCTCACTTGAGTATGTTTATTTGTATATTTGTATATTTGTAAATATGTAAATTTGCTTATTCAGTGAGTTTTAAAGTAAGCATTAATTTTTTATTGTTTTTATTTTCATTCTTGCCAGCAAACTCTAAGCATTTTTATACAAGTGTACTCGCATGTAGTATGTGGTAGTGTGTGTTATAGTGTATGTATGTCTGTTAGTTGGATCATATCTTTGCAAATTTAATTTGCAATAATTGAATTTTCACAATTTTTTTGTGTATACAAATTTCTTTGTTGTTTTTGTTTTTGTTTTTGCGTTTGCCTTGCAGTCAAATCCATTTAGATTTTAATTTTCTTCTGAAGCTTTTTTGTTTTACCTTTGATTGTTGTTGTTTTTGTTGTTATGTACACTGAATGGTTTCCTTTGTTGTTGTTGCTTTCTTAAAAAGCATATTAAAATGAAAATTTAAGTTGTATTAAAATTTTGAATTTAAAATTTATTTAAAGAGTTTGTGTTTTAAGCCCTGAGGTTGGACATTTTTTAAATAACTCAATTATTGGCTAAAAGAGTCAAAGTGATTTATGATTTAATTAAAATCTGCTGTAATTTATTCCATCACTTCGCATAATAACGCAAATGAAGTTTATTAAAATAGAGTTCATCCTCTTTTATTGATGTAAAAAAAAAAAACAAATTTATTGTTTTGTATTTATTATTTAATTTTTTTAATTATTATTGTAAAGTATTCAAAGCAATAACATTAGTAATTATTGAAACGACTAAAGCTAATATTAAAATTTGATTTTATTGCATTTTTCGCAAAAGTATACCATTTGCATATTTTTATTCTTCCACGAAGTAATATCACTTTTAAAATATTAAATTTTAGTTTTGAAAATATTTAAAAAATAAACTTACAGTACTATTCTACAATTGTATGTTGGAGTCCATGCACTACATGCACTACAAAAGTGTAGGTAGAATGAACGACGCATATAGCGTTATTTTTGCCCGTTGAAAGAGACATCTACATCCCAATTGCCAACTAAGCCTATAGTGGCTTCTATTGGCTATGGTGTTTCTTTGTTTCATCTCCAGTCTCCAGTCTGACTCCAGTCTAACACTCCAGTCTTGTTCGAAACGACGGTGCTAAAATAGATAAAGTCTTTGGCTACTGCGAAAATACGGTCGTCAGTCATCAATTCAGAGTCTGAACGACGAACTTTTCTAGCAGTAGCCGACATATATCTCATTTTGGTTCTATTCACCAATAAGCCAATTTTCGTAAATTCCTTTTCGATAGCGACAAAGGCTATGATGTCGATGTCGTCAAACATCGAATACATTTTTAAAATACTGTGCCATTACGATGAGCAATTGTCCTCCAGATGATCACTTCCATGACGAAATTGAAAAGATTATGTGATATGGGATTACTTTGTCTCGCAGGATTGACTGGACTTTGCCTCGCAGGAAATTTGGATTGACTGGATACTTCCTTGACTGAGCAAAGTAAATACATTATTTTTAATTTAATTAAAATTAAGTATATTTAGTAATGTCTGCTAAATATTCACATTCAATCAAAAAACTATTTTGAATTAAATTCAACTTTGGATAATTTGATTTACTTTGCTTGAAGTCATTATATAAATTATGTAGTCAATTACTTTATGATTATTTGTGGTTTTTTTTTGGCCGAAAGCATTTATTACTTGAATATTATAATTTCTATTAACTTTAGCTAATTCGATTATGGACCCACATAGCACAAGTGCACAGTATAAACAATGAAATATTCTTAGCTAATAATTAATTACGCATATCCTTAACATAATTAAGAGTTATCTTTTTTGTTGACTAAACTCGAGCGCCACTCGAAAAGAGTACTAATTTTGTTGCAACTCATTTAAATGCAACACTGTGTTGCAAAAGTTCCAAGAGTCCCAAGTGACATTGCTGCCAACGCGACCGAAGACTATCAGTTACCATTGTGAGGAGGCAAGCGAAATGAGATGCAAATTTAATAAAGAAAAATGCCATGAGAAGCGTCCAAGCGTTTTTTTAAAGAAAATAATACTTTTTAAGTTGACAGTGTTGTTGTTGTAGTTGTTGTTTATATAAATTTTTAAACGTTTTCCTTTCGTATTTGAAATAATAAAGAAAACCACAGGCTTCACGCTGACAAATTATGATTTATGTGTCTTTGTCGTCTGTGGATACATTTCAAGTCTGTTTGTTTGTTTTGTTGTGTCTTCTTTCACAAAAAAAAATTTAAATAAATGATTTTAAAAAAATTTTTTATGCATAACAGTGTCTCAGTAAAAGTGTGGCAACACTTTTGGGACTTGTCACATCTTTTTTTGTCTTGTTTTCTCCGTGACAAATGGCGACAAAGCATAAATGCAAAAAATAAGAACGTTAATTAGCGAGTAGCGGGAGTTGCCAACTAATTGAAACACAGCTGAGTAATTAGCAAAGGAATTTCGGTATTAAAACTTTGTCACTCGGCGCATTACTTTGCATTAAATAAAAAATTTGCTATTAAATTATTGAAGTTTTGTAGAATTTAAGTATTTTTCAACTAGTAACTAGTGATTTCAACTAGTGGCAGACAACAGTTGTCACTTGGCAGTTGCTATTTTCATTGTGATTGCTGATATCAAATTGCAACCTATCCTTGGGCGCAGTTTGTCAACACAGTTGCAGGCTTTATTTTGAAACTTTAGCCAAAAATATGATGGAAACTTGTTAAAAGCGTAAAATGACTAAGAAACCCATTAAGACGTACATTTATATGACAAATCGTGCCCAAAGGCTGAAGTCTGTAGTCTGGAAAATTCAGCGGACTACTACAACAAAGTGTGGAAACGAGAAGGGAGAGGGGAAAAGCCAAATAGAGGAAAACCACCAAAATTGCAGATTTCAGCTGTCAAATATGTCCATAGCCAGAAGCGGCCTAAAACTTTATTGCAACACTGGTGCATTTGCCGCACTGGTGACGGTGTTGCCATGGCCAGTTTTGACAATAGGCGCCCCACATCCGATGAGTGTGAAAAGTTTTAATGCAGACGTCTTTTCTTGCTATCACATACTGTCGAATAGTTTTATCGCATTGGCGAGAAATGCTGTTAAGTCGAGCCGTTGTCTGTCCACATCACTATCTTCCAGTTTCATTTTTCTGCCTACAGCGTCTGTCATTTTCTGTGCCATGTTGTGTCGCTTTTTCGTTCGAAGTATCTCAGTTCCAACGGTGCCTAAAATTATTTTTGGGTCACTGACACAAAATTGAGTTCGGCGTACATAATTTGTTTATTTTTCTTTATTCTTTATTCTTGTTTTTTATTTTTTATTTTCATTTTTACTTTTGATATTTTGTGCAATGTGTGAAATTAAATTTATTACTTGCGCTGCTGGCGATGCACTGCCAAAATTTATGTGTTCATATAAAAATTGTGGATAATTTTGTATTGTAAATTGAATGAGCAGACGTAATTGACTTTAAACTGTCCAAAATGTTCAAATAGTTTAAGGTTATCATAAATATAATTTTAAACAAAAATGTAATTTATTATGAATTGTCCATTATAGTTATCATTTAATTTCCAAGGACTTCAAAACTTGCTTCACGCATTATAAATTATTCAATATTATATTTAGTTAGTTGGCACTTTGGCTGTAGTTCTATCAGTGCATATATGTAAAGGTGAAATAACGAGGCTTACTTCATAACTGATACAAATTAATTCTATGTAGAAGTGTTGTTCAGTTAATTGTATTCCATTGAAAGTTGAAAAAAATTCTAAGCTAAGTTGAGTATAGACTGCATGAGTGAATAAAGCAAAGGAGTTCAAAACAAAATGAGATATTAACAGGAAAAACGTAGAGCTTTACGACTTAACAGGTCTAAGACTAGCTCTTATTTAAAAAAATAAACTAAACATTCCGAATAAACGCGACTATATCAAGTGTTGGTATTAATTTTTGAGTAGATCATGACCTCTCACTAAATAATTCAGCTAAAGATCCAAATCTAAGCCAGATATTCATAAAGACTGCATCCTCTTCTAATCCTCTTTCTGGTAGACAAGACATTTTGTGGCCTCAGCTAAATCAATCTAGATAAAGAGACTTAATGGTGCGAAACAGTGTGACCATAGTAAGTTTTTGTGGTACAAACTGACTCGATCTCACCTGCTTTCAAGCAGAGCACACTCTATTCACCAAACAGACTTATGTTGTTAAGATACTAATACTGTTTAGTTGGATAGTTTTTAAGAATGTAACTAGAGCCCTCACCTGCTTTCAAGCTGAGCACACTCTTTTCACCAAGCAGTCTTATGTTGTTAAGATACTAATAAAGATCATGATGAGCCTTTAGATAACCTACAAAGACCTCATCTCTGTTCTACTACGCAATGATAACTTATCGTAACATATAAGTTAGTAATATTTAGAATTTTTGGGAATGATTTTAATATTTTTTTATTGCATTTGGAAAATATTAAAACTTTAAATATAATAAAATCTATATACACTTTCTTGACGTATATAAAACACAAAATCTACTTAAAAAAGAATTTATTTAAAAAAAAAATCAAATAAATTCCAGTACGTCAAAGAGAGTTGGATTGCCCGAGGTGCTCATCATATTGTTGCGCTTTTTCTGCTTGGCACACTCGCTAACTACAAAAATATTCTGTTTGCGGCTGATAAAACTACTTTTTTTCATATTCGTAGTAGAGAAACTCTACTACGTTTTTTGTTGTTGCATTTTTATTATTCATTTGTGCATTTTTAACATTTTCCGTGCTCGTTGCCATTGTACTTTTCAACGCTGCTTAACGCTAATGGCGGCTACATGTCAACTCATCTTCATCTCACTCAACTTTTTTACACCTTATTCCCGCAAAGCGAATCACAGAACTACTACTATTTTTTTTTAACTACCATTTTTCACTATTATATTACAGCACTACTTTTTCATAGCTTTTGGATTTTTTTGTTTACTTAGGCATAGAAATGAGGCGTCTGCATGATTTCACGATGTCTAACACGCCTCTTCGAGCCTACAAAACATAGTGCAGCATTTGAACGTAGCAGCTCGTAGAGCGTAAAATCGCTTTGGCAACTTTTCAACCTGTAGCCGCAAAGCAAAAAAGGAGCTGAAACTGAATAAGAAATCTTTTTTACGCTTTTGTTCCACAAAATAAAAATGTCACCAGAGGGAAAAAGTCATCATATTCCGCACGTTTTTTGCTTTCCGGCTTTTGTCTCTGTATGCCTGTGCATGTGCTCTGCTTCTTCCCCCCTTTCGCAACTATAGTTTTGTAGACTTTTTTCAGATTTTTTCGTTTTTGTAGCACCGTTGCACTAATGAGTTTCCGGTATTTCGTAGGACTCAGCGTAAAATTGTGGCAGCTGGCACGGCTGCCGCGGCTGCCTCGGCTGCAATAGTTAAAGTAGTTCATTCACGTGCAAACGCAGCAGCCGCAGTTGTGTTGTAAAAGGTAGTAAAAGCAACCGTGCACTATCAGTGCCACTATCAACACTGGTAATCACCGCACAAAATACTACACTGTGTCGCGTTGATTTTGTGTGGCGACGAGTGCGGATTTGCGAATTACACGCTTGGACTTTTGTAGTCTATTAGCCAGCAGGCTGGGCAGAGCCATGCTTAAAGTCGATTTAGAAAGTTGCTGACAGTTCCCACTTATCGGCTATGCGGATTCACTTTGGCTTCACCACTGAATTACGGTAATTTAAGTACAATGGCAGCAGTAAAAGTTTCCACCTAAACGAAATGATAACAGCTTTTGAAAAGAACAGAACTGAAATTGATATTTAATTGTTGGCAGAGTCCTCAGCTGCTCCTATGCTCCTATGGGTTTATGACTTTTAGTTGGGTTTATATTTTGATGGCACTGCTTGCGCTGGAACGCATTTTTGGCCAAAGATTTTGTTGATAAGTCAAAGGTTCAAGAGTATAGTTTTTGTTTAGTAACCATTTTGTAATTAATGGTTTTATGTACCGGGCGAGCGTGAACGTGAATATGTAGGATAATGGGTAATGGCTTGTTAATGGATACAAAGGATTGTGCCATCTACTTTTATGTCTTGCAAATTTGGATAATTAAGTTAAAGATTTACTGAAGGGAACAAAAGGGTACAAATGTGGCATTTATAACTGATGAAGATGAAGTTTGCCTTTAAATTCTATTTATGGATTTGTGGAAACGATTTAACATTAGGGATGTGAATATTAAGTGTTAAAGTAATTATGAATACAAGAAAACTGTTGGATTTAAAGGATAGATCAACTTTATAAGATTTAATAGCATAATCTGTGGAAATATGAAGTGAATAAAAAATAAAATTTGGAAATTAATAATAGTCAAATATGACACGTAATATTTAATATTTCAACAAAAATTTTTCTCAGTATTATTTCGTAATCCGATGTAGCTTCCTTGCAAGATATATCGACTTAAAACGTGGTGAAAAATATTGTTCAGAGTAGTAAAATATAAAAAAATTGCATTGACGAATCGGTCATTGCGGTGCATGAGAACTCGGTTAGATTGAACGAGTCTGTGTTAATATAAATCTCAATATTTCCACTCGAAGACATCTATTGTCAATTGCAATTTTCAAAAGAAGCCGCTGGTAGCAAGCTACATTAATTGTTTGTTCCATTATTCCTTTTAAACCAGTTGGTTTTTCAGATGAAGTTAGATTTGAGATTTGATACAATCGTTATTTTTGCCAGAATACTGAAGAAATAATATTCTAGATAAGCACAATAGTTGCATCATCTGAAAAAAGACATACCAAATGATTGATGGAATATATCTATTCTTTATAATGGCAACTTCAGCACAGTCGTTTGGCGAAAAACACCACCAAGAGAATAGAAGTATTGGTAAAATATACCAGTACGCTGTGCTAGCAATCTAGTAAGCTCATGAACTGTAGATGTGCTTAAACCCAAAAGACCTGTCGTTCTTTTTATCTAATCCAGTTGGTTTGGCAAATCCCTATAAGAGTTCGGAGAAAAGTATTGTAATATAAGGATAAGTCATCAGAATTCATCTAGTAAAAATAAAATTTCCTCTGAATGAATCTTATATAAAGATATGTTTTGTAAATAGTATAAATACATATAAATAATTACACTTTTTTCATCTTTCATAATTACAGTCCGCAGAATTTCTTTATCAATTTAATTTGAAATCAAGCTTGAGGAGGATTTGATGAGAAGAGAAGCAAAAACTTTGAAATTCGTTTTTTATATTAAAACAAAAATTAATATTCTCTAGAATTTTGTACGAGTCATGGTAATATCTTTTTATGATTTTTATTTTATTTGTTTTTTTATTTAATCAATTATTTGATTAGTCAGAACAAAGCGATGAATTCACAAAATTCGTTTTTGAATTCGAGATTTCAACTTGCATTCAGTAATTTTTTTCTTATTTCTAAAGTTATTCGAAGTCATTAAAGTAAAAAGTAATAAAAAATATTTAAATTTATTATTACTTTTGTTTATTTGTTAATAAAACATTTACGTACATACATACACTATACAATCCAAATATATAATGTTTTTGTTTGATGATCAGAAATAGTAATCAATTCATCGGATTTATTTAATTATGCATCCAATCCATATCGAGTTCAGAGCGATTGAACACAAAAACATTGCTGAAGAAATACTTTAAGTAAATATTTTACTTATTTTTAAATTACAAAATACTATTTGCATTAAAAATATTTTACAAATTCCATTCTTAGATACAATTGGTTAGGTTTTCGTTGATTTTCTACATATTTCAAAGCATTATTTAAAGTTTGCTTAAATTAAATTTAAAAATCTTTTATATAAAAACATAAATATGTAAATAAAATAATAAAAATCAGATTTGTTCGTATATACTAATCACATCAAAAAACGTATATATTTTTTCTGATAATAAATCAGCACTTCTAGAACTTAGCTCACATTGAGTAAATTCATAACTAGTGTGAAAGTGCTTTCAACTTCTCAAAGATCTTGCTGAAAGAAATAGGGTTCACATAATATGGACCTCAGGATACAGCGGATTACAAGTAAACTAGAAAACCAGAATAGGTTCGGTCCATACTTTATTAGGCCACATCATTCCGCGGTCCTTCACGGAGATTTTTTAAACTTAAAATTAATAAATACTTGGAAGGAGTAGCTTAGACTGATTAGAATAATGTAACTACCAGCAGACAAGCTAAATAATTCATGACCAATCAGTCAAAAGCCAGAACCAGAGCGCTGCTAATGCTGAACAGGAAAGGCTTTTGGCTTATCACAGGGTTTCTCACTGGGCATTGCGGAGTCAAAAAGCATCTATCGCATCTAGTTATCATAAATGACGAAAAAGAGGAAATAGCAGAACTCATTCTGTGTCATCGTGATAATCTGACGAGACTCACATTCAGGCACTTACCAACTGCATACCTACTTATGAAGGAAGTAGGCAACATCTCTCTAAAGGACATAATGGCATTTTTAACTGCAATGTACCTAAAATTAATGTGGTACTATAATCCTTAAGCATGCAGTGTTGTGGTTACATAGTTCCCAGCGCCTTCTTAAATCTAATCTTATCTAATATAATCATATCACAGTCCAGTGGTTAGTGCGACCATAATAAATAGTAAATAGTAAATTATTTGCACCATAAAAAGTCTTAAATAGAACAGAAAGCATAAATATAAAATATAGTTATTCGATATATTTCAGGTCTTCGTCAAAGTAACGTCTTTATAGTGTGGATCCAAGTTTTCCAACACAAATGTTTCGTCAGTGTACTTCTCCTACATAAAACAATTCTCGCTGTACTTTTTCTCACTAAAAGGTTCTGGTCTGTGCAAATTTTGTATGTCAGATTGCAGTCCACTGTCAGTAATCTGGAAACGCTTTTAATTTTCTCTCTGCTCAGTGTATGCAATCTATTCGTATTTACATTGCGTGGATTGATGAATCTTTTACCCCAAAAGGGCTCAGGTTCAATATTGACAAGATCAAAGTTCGATCAAAGTTAATATAATAGACTGGTTGTTAAATGGTATGTTAATTGTCTTTCTATTAGTCTTTATCGCTAAGCAAATAATTCTGCTTGAAATATAGTTAAGATATAGAACAATAGAATTCGAATTATTAAACTTCCCACGATGCTATAATAGCCCTGTCTTTTGTAAGATTATTAGTAACACAATAATTGTTAATATAAGAAGAGAGAGATTTGTGCTTCCTACTGAAAACCTTTAAAATACAATAGAGAATTTTTAAGAAGACATTAATATATCCATTGTTTTTATTCTGGGTTAGTCTTTCCAACCCAAATACGATGGTAATAAGTAAGTATATAACAGATACATTTTTAACAATAATTTTGATTTGTTATTTAGAAACAAGTCTTTATTTAATGTTTGATGTAAGATTTTGTCTTGATTTATTTTGTATCTTAAAACATATTTTTTTCTTTCTGATTTATGGGCTTGGCTTACATGGAAAATGTAACAGTAAAGTTCGAGTTTTTCTTACAAAATTAATGTACTTCTGTTAAAAAAGCAGAGCAGCTTTTGTTTACGTTTTTGTAGTTTTCAAGAAGTTTATTTTTTTACTTAATACCTATTTGTAAATTTAAGAACAATAAAGCTCTACAAAGCTACAACTTGAACAAGGCATGGGCTTTATGTAAACCTAAGCTGCATTCGTAGTTCTGCCTTTAATCTCATCACTTAAGTAAGTTAAGTAGTCACAACAAAGGACCTGACAAAATGTTTGTGGATGTATTTACAAATCACAATAAACTTAAATACACAAAAATAAATGAAAATAGAAGAAACGAAGTTATATGGAAAATATTTGCAGTATCTGAGGAGAATGCAGCATAGAGGGGCATTGAAGATATTTTTGCTGCAGATAAACAATTGCAAACGCCGGAGCAAATCGAGTCAACTTCAATAAAAACGCACAATGGACGACGGATGAACTGGACTGGATGTATGGATGTGTATAGACTTCATCAAACACGAAACAGGGCAGTGCGTGCTGTACGGACTGCATTGTGCCTTGCAAAGGCGAACTAACACAATTGTTGGCAAATAAGGAGGATCGAGACGACGAGGCAATAAATCCAATTTATGATTTTATGCAGTCGCAATTTGAATGAAATTCCCTGCAATTTTTCTTCATTTCTGTTTATTTTTGCACTGCGAGTGAACGAAATTCCCAGCTATAAATTATAGAAAGCAAACTTATTGGAGCTGTTTGGGAAGAAGTTGTCTGAACTACAAGGCCTCGCCGATGTAAAACGTGCATGCGTCTTCCGATTTCTGTCTGCAATTCGGAGTTCTTAAGATTTGTGGATGTGTATATTATTTTACTGCGTCTGCTTAGGATTTTATTTATTTATAAATATTCTTTTTACTATTTTATTTTCTTTTATTTTGTAACAGCAAAAATATTTGCATTTGCAATGCAACTTCTGTTCATCTTTCTACTTTTTTTTCGTTCCTTGAAATTTGTGTAAATTTGCTGCAATTTTCTTCGTCGTAAGCCAAAGAGTGTTTATCTTCTTTTGTTTAAAAAATTTTAATAAATTTTTTTCTATACACCAATTCTGTGCATCTGCTGACCTTTTTCTCTTCAGACTGAATCCAGTCGCAGAATTTTTTACGGTCAATGTTAGTCGAGTAACAAGCGTGAAATACGTGTATACGCCCTCGTCTCTTCGTGGCCGCACAAAGCGAAATGGGCGCAGCTTCTAGCATTAAGACGCATTGAGGAACTGAGACACTGAGGCACTGAGACGATTAGACTCAATTGGAGTGTGTCGGGTGCCCTTCTGATTTGGTTAAGATTTGTATTCGCGTCGAAATTGAATTGAGTTTAATTTGAATTTAATTGAATTGTTTATGGTGTGTCCAATGAAATCTCGGGCATGCGATCGCTATCAGAGTGAGGGACCGTTTTTCAGCTCAGTTTCAATGTTGTCAGTTTTTATTAAAAATGAGCACGATAAACTCATAAATATTGACGTCGTTGAACAATTAAATTTGAGATCAATTTTAATTTAATTGTCTCAAATATAGGAGAATACCAGAATATCTACAGTAATGGTTTCTATGTATATGAAATCGACACTGCATATTATGAAGTCAGTATTGTTAAGTAAGAATAAGACGTTTGTTAAACTTATACGTCAATT